>NC_072034.1:1944583-2256666 GCF_027791375.1 Indicator indicator
CCACTGTAGCTGGGCACCATCCAGGTATCTGTTTGCTTGACTTGCTTGAAAATAAAGCTGGGGTGCTCAAGAGTGAGGCATCTCTGATGCCACCATCATAGAATTGCTTTGGTTGGAAAAGCCCTCTAAGATCATTGAGTCCAACCATCAACCCAAGACAACCACAGCCATTAAACCACGTCCCAAAGTGCCATGGCCACACATTTCCTGAACACCTCTAGGGATGGTGACTCCACCACTTCCCTGGGTGGCCTGTTCCAATGTCTGACCACTCTTGCAGCAAAGACATTGTTCCTAATATCCAATCTAAACCACCCCTGGCACATTTCCTCTCATTCTATCACCTGATACTAAGGAGAAAACACCAACCCACACCTGTGCCACCCCTCAGTCTGAGCCTGCTGTGCTGTGTGCTGCCATGTCAAATCCCTCTGCTGCTCTGGCAGTGAGGTCCCATTCCTGTCCTGTCCACGCTGGCCAATCAAGCAGGGCCAAAGACATGGCTGTGCCACTGCACACATGGCCTTGCTCCATGTTTCTGTGCAGCCTGGAGGACTCTATTGCTGGATGACAGCTGCTACCCAGCAGTCACAGAATCACAGAACCAACCAGGTTGGAAGAGACCTCCAAGATCAAGTCCAACTGATCACCCAACACTATCTAATCAACCAGACCATGGCACTAAGTTCCTCATCCAGGCTTTTCTTAAACACCTCCAGGGACATCAGCCCCACCACCTCCCCAGGCAGCCCATTCCCATGGGCAATCTCTCTTTCTGGGAAGAACCTTTGTCCAAGATGAAGCCTGCCAGCCCTGCTGTGCTCTGCTGGCCGTGGCTGAGCGGCTGGCCTCGAAGGGCCATCCCAGCCACCAGTGTCACACCAGGCACTTGCTTGTTGTGTGCTTGCGTGCCCAGGGAAGTGGCTGGGCCTACATCAGCTGCATCAGACACTTGAGGCCTCTGAGGAGATGCCCTCTCCAAAGCCATGAGCTGGATGTGCACCCTGGGGCTGGTTGCATCACCCACACATATCACCGCCTCAGCCAGTGGAAGAGCAGCGCTCGGAGAGCGTGCGAGGGGCTGAGCTGGGCCCAGTGCTGGGGGTGAACGCTCTGATGTGACTGCTGTGGGGCCTGACACAGCTTCCTGCTAGAGTTTCAAATACACTTGAGTCATGCCTGCCCTTTGCTCTGGAAACCTCCGGCTTTGACCTCAGCAGATGACAGAAAAGCCCAAAGCCAAATTCCCTCCCATTTCTGCTCTGACAAGGAAAGCAGCTTTGACAACAGCTCCCTCCCCTCAGCCTTCATCTCCTGTCTCAATGCTCCTCATCACAGCTCTGTGCCACCTGATGGAGCAGATAAGATGACTGTTATTCTTTCCTCCCTGTTGCTTCATGGAATGCAACAGGACCTTAGTCAAAACAGCTGCTGCCAGGTGTCTGCTGCTTCAGGAATGACTTATCTACAAGTACCTGGTGCTTGCAGATTTGCTGCTGCATTTCATTCAAGAGTCTCTCCAGTGAAGAGTCAGGGTAGCAGGACTGATGATGTGGCACATCTTCCCATCTCTGAGAAGATGACAGGACTGGTAGCAGCTAAAAGTTAGCATGAGACCAGGAACTGTGCAGGGGATCCCTGCTCCCTGCCAGAGCCACTCCTTACATCCTTACAGCCAGCAGCACCCCTTCCTTTGGAGGCTTCTGAGTGCCTGCTGCACCCAGCAGTCAGCAACATGCATGACCTGAGTGCTGCTCTGGGGGCCTGCCTCAGCTGCCTGCTCACATGTAGTACCTGTCACCCAGACCTACCACAGGCTGCCTGCCAGGAAGAGCAAGCGCAGGGAGAAGAGCATGAAGCCCACACTCACTTTCTCTCTGCACCTCTGTCTGTGGTTTCCAAGTGGATTTCCAGGCCCCAAAGAAACATCAAACTCCTCAGAAAAGAAATAGGGAAGGAAATCCCCATTTCAAATGTCATCTCTCTTTGAAAGCCTCAAACCATGCTGGTGCCACAAGTATGGCTTCCACAGCAGCCCCTTCTGTCCAGTTCTCTTGGACACAGAGCAAAACACTTCCAACCCTTTGTCTCTCTGTTCTTTACGCGAAGAACAACCGAGAGCAAGAGAGAGAGGTGGTGTGGTGGAAAAGCCACCCTAGTGGGGAGAGAAATGGGGACTACCTTGCAGCTGTGGGCTCAAGACAATGTGCACGGCCCCTTGCTGTCCAGCCTCTCTAATTCTCAGCCAGACAAGAGGAGAACAGCAGAGGTCCTGCCTGCCTAATGTTTTCTGGATCAAAGCAGAAGGGGTGGAGGATTCCTTCAGAAACTTCCAGCCACTGCAGAATAAAGACTGTCAGGTAATACAGCTAAGTACTAACAGCCTGCACAGGATGCTGCCAGCTAAAGCTTCCCATGTGCTGTTAGACGATTCATTCCAAGAGGGGTTTTTGCAGAAGCACTTTGTGAAGGGACTGGAGGGAAAGTCTGATGAGGAGAGGCTGAGGGAGCTGGGGGTGTTTATCCTGGAGGAGAGGACACTCACGGGGGAACCTTATCACACTCTACAACTACCTGAAGGGAAGTTGTAGTAAGGTGGGGGTCAGGCTCTTCTACCAGGCAACTTGAGAGAAGATGAGAGGGCATGGCCTGAAGCTGTGCCAGAGGTTTAGGTTGGATGTTAGGAAGCACTTCCTCAGGGAAAGGGCAATCAGACACTGGAATGGACTGCCCAGGGAGGTGGTGGAGTCACTGTCCCTGAAGGTGTTTCAGGAAAGATTGGATGTAGCACTTGGTGCCATGGTCTGGTCAATGTGGTGGTGTTAGGTCATAGGCTGGACTTGATGATCTCAGAGGTCTATTCCAGCCTCAATAATTCTGTGATTCTCCTATGAAGTTCTGGATGGGGCTCCAGAACAGGTGGTGCTCAAAAAGCTCCTCCTTTGAATTCCTGCCAGGAGTGTATTTATGGTACGGAACTGAAATGTGTCCTGGAGATGGATTTATGGCATGTGATGGAACCACTGGACCTCAGAGGTGGATGCTGCAGGAGCATGGATACACACCCCCTGACTCTACCTTTAAACTGCCTGGGACTCTAATTAACATTTATTGCCATGGCTGCGGGTTAGGTGAAATCCCTCCCAGTGCCTCAGAGAGCCTGCCAGGCTCAGATCTGAGCTGGCAGCACAGGCTGGAGGGCACCTCCCAGAAACTCTGCATTGATGGGGGACTGCTCTTCAGTATCTGTCTGCAAAGAGAGCTCCTGCAGTGCTGGGGTTAACTGCAGCCAGCACATCCCCAGGGAGCCAGCAAACCCCACAGCTTCTGTGGCTTGATTTTTGTCAGGACTGTAGAGATCTTTGCTGTGGTGTGAAACCTGAAAAGAAACTAGGGCAAGAGTGTGTTGAAATACTACCCCTGTGTGCACTGAGCATGATTCTCATCTGGTGGGTTGTTTGCACACTCCAAATACACTTGCAGGAAACAAGGAGTAGAGCTTGGATTTGGCAAATACAGAATCACAGAATGTTAGGGGCTGAAAGGGACCCCTGGAGATCTCCCAGTCCAATCCCCCTGCCAGAGCAGGAGCACCCAGGGCAGGTCACACAGGAACACATCCAGGTGGGTCTTGAAAGTCTGCAGAGGAGATGACTCCATGACCTCTCTGGGCAGCCTGCTCCAGGCCTCCAGCACCCTCACAGCAAAGAAGTTTTTCCTCATGTTTGGCTGAGTCCATTTTATTTTCCTATCATTTAATTTCTTTTTAAGGAAACCCTCTGGAGTTTTTCCTTTTCAGATGTGTTTGTGGTGAAAATAGCTAAGATTAGATGCTGAAAGCAAGAGAAATGTTTTGGTCAACACCAAACAAACCCAGACTGGCTGTGTGCTCTCAGAAATCCCAGCAGCTCACAGGGCCTGAGGAAACTGAAGGATTTTGGCTCCTTCACTGAGCCCAGGCAAAGCTTTCCCAGAGCAGACTGGGAAGAATTCCTGAGTCTTGCTTTCTGTCTGGGAGGGTGGAGGATGCTTTTGAGAGCCTGCAGAAAGAGTGCAAGGCTTTGCATAGCCCTTTGGCAGATGAACAAAGCCACCCTGGAAGCTGTGCTGCTGCGCTGCTCCCTTGCTATCTGTTTGGTTTCCGTTTCTACCCTACCCAAGGTAATTTTTGGCAGAGCCAACCTGAGCCAAGCCTCTGGCTCTCAGCAGACAGGAGAAGGCAGTGCAGGCTGGGCTGTCAGCATGAGCTCTGCCAGCTGCAGAAGGCAAGACTCACTCCCCAGGTCGTAAAATTAAACATGAGTTAAGCACCCAGCAGGTAATGAAGGCACAAACCGCCCAGCAAACCGCAGGCCTTGGAAGGGCTACAAACCAAACGCAGACAGGAAATCCCCCACCCAGCCAGGACCTGGAAGTTGTCTACACCTGAAGGAGAAAGTAGCTGGGGATGGTTTACTTTAGGTCTCTTATTTGCAAATGACTGCATGAGTGACGTTCATTCCCTTAGTTCTACAGCAACCTTATCAAATGAGTGCCAGATCAGCCCTTGCTATCTGCCTTGACCAGTTCCCTCTGGTTCTCCTCTCCCAGGACCTGATCCTGATCTCCCTGAGTCAATGGCACTGCATCATGATGCAGGTGTCAAAGGGACACTTCCACCAGCCAGTGACCTAGGCCATGGACTCGGGGCACTGGATGAGGAGTGAGGAAGGGTCTGTGAGCTGCAGAGAAGGCTAAGCTCTTGGCAGAAGCAGGCTGTGGTGTCTCAGGGATTACATGACATGTCTTTGCTCCCAGCTCTACAGAGGTCCAAGAGCTGACAAGGATTACAGGGCAGCAGACAGAGGGGCAGGTTTCCTGGGTAAGGCAAGCCAGTAGCAAATACAGTCAATACCCAACAGGAGGAAGCTGGCTGGGACAACAAGGCCATCCTTTCCTCCCTGGAACCGTACCTCAGCCAGCTGGCATCTTTGCTAGAGGAACACATCCCTCAGAAGCCCACCACTCTCACCAGTGTCATTTCCCTGCTCACACAGCCTGCCCCTAGGAGCTCAGCCTGGCTCCAGCCAGCCCTGTGCATTTCTCTTGCAGGAACACACAGCCACTTACGTTTGCTGGGTCATGGACGTTCTTCTGTCTGGCACCTGGCTCCTCTTGTGACCTCCCTGTCCTCCTGGAGACCGTGGGATGGCTCCTAGCTCTGTGCCTTAGTGCCAACAGCCACAGTACAGGGCCCTGCAACAGAACAGGGAAGGATTGTGCTTCACAAGGGCAGAGGCTCCCGGTGGGAAATGGGAGCTCACTTCACCTGCCTGCTGACAAAGCTGGCCTGGGCTGGGTGAACTTCAGAGCTCTCTGGCTAGTGCTGCAGATGGGACATAAAACTGTTCAGAGCCACCAAGGGGACACATTTCCATGCCATCTTTTCAGCATATAAGGCACCCCCTGAATAAAGGGCAAGGAGCACCTGAAGGCCTCTGCAGACAGAGGCTGTGGTGGTGTCAAGCAGCATTCCTACAAGAGCTCTGAGTCTGGCCTTGTTATCTACTCCTCAGTGTACCAAGGGAGCATATTTACACTGCACTGCTCCTCGGGTATCAGTGGGGCTGTGTGAGGCAATTAGGGAGGATTTTCAAAGCTTTCCAAATAAAGTTCAAAGCAGGAGCGCTTCCTGTGCTAGGGAAGGGCTCTGAATGCCACCTGCTAATCACTTCCTGCCTGCCCCCACAGGTGGGCTTCTCCTGCCCTTGTTTCCTAGCAGAACAGCCTCATGAATCACCAGAAAGCTCTAGAAGAATCCTAAATGCTGCAGGGGGAGGCTGGAGCAGCAGGTCTCCAAGCAGAGGCTGGAAGGGTTACAGAAGCCCCAGGAGCAGCCACAGCCTGGTGCAGTGGGCTCCTGGATCTCACCTCTCTCCCAGGTGGCATTTCTGGTTTTAGAAGCAGGACTGCTCCCACCTGATGAGGTTAGTGCAGGGCACAGGCTAAACATGCAGAGCAGAACCAAGCAGGAAGACTCCTGCTCTGCCAGCCGACTGCCAGCCCACATGGCTGTCCACACACCAGCTCAGTGGCTCAGTGCCTCCTTGCTGACCAGATGCTGACTCTGAAGGGAGATCTCACACTTTACACATCCCCTTCCAGACAGAAGGTTGGAAGATATGACCTGTGGCTTCCTTCATGACAGCTGTATTCTGTGAGGGCTGGCAGGGAGAGCCAGGAAAAGCTGTGCTGTGAACCTTGGGCCCAGCTTTGATTTCCAAATGCCTTTATTTTCCCAAACTATTTAAAATCTAGTGAATTCAAAATTGGGACTCAAACATAAATGAAATTGCAGCTCTTTGGTTATGAGCTCTGATTTGCCTTCTTCCTGGGACTATTTAAATTGCTCCCTTCTGCTCCCAGCAAAACTCACTCCTGGCTCAGGACACCACCCTGCCTCTCTGCTGCCTCCTGCCACCACCCCCAGAAACCTGGAGCCCTGCTGGGCTGTGGGCAGTGATCCAGGCTTGGAGCAGAGGCAGAAAGCTTGGCTCTTTGGTAGCCTGAGAAAGCTGTGATGCTTCTCAGGGCAGAGCAGCAGTTAGGTGAGACAAAAGGCAGTCATGATGTGAAGATGCTCAGGGGTACCCACAGCCCTGCCCATGCTCAGGTGCCCGCCTGCAGGGCACTGCAGGCCCAGGATAATTCCAGAAATGTGCATCTCTGGGAATTGTAACTGACCCCTGGGAATGGAGACACCCTGAAGGTGAAAAGCGAGAACGCACTGCAAGTATTTGGGTAACTTCCTCTTGGCACATAATTGCTTGTTTTGTGACCTAAACCCAGAATCCCTTCCCAAGGGTACAGGTTACTCTATTTATAGATGCTTTGATCCTTCCTGCCACCCAGGCAGTGATGTATGGATCAGGCAAGGGGGAGCTCATTTTGGCTGCTGCCACCTGGACACGTCACCTCCTGCTGCTCGCAGCTGCTGTGGGCACACTTATCAGCTCCATCTATTGCAGACTTCCAAGAGGTCCCTCCCTAGGCAGAGGATGCTTAAGAAATGGAGGACAGCAGGCATGCTGAGTTGTGTCATTGGCCCTTGATGAGGGGGTGAGGGAAGGAAGCCTTGGCAGTACTTTTCCACTGGCTTCCCTACCAGGGAGCCATAACCAGGACATTACGACACACGAGAGCTCTGCTGAGGCTGAGCCTTGCAGAGGCAGGGCTCAGACTTGGCTTGGAATACCCCAGAGGTTTGGTGATGCCTCTTCCACTGTTTCCCCACCTCACTGTCAAGAATTTCTTCCTCATCTCCAGTCTCAATCTCCCCTTTCCAGCTCAAAGCCATTGCCCCTCATCCTGTCACTCCCAGTCCTTGTCCAAAGTCCCTCCCCAGCTCTCTTGTGTTCCCCTCAGGTACTGGAAGGCTGCTCTGCGGTCTCCCTGGAACCTTCTCTTCAAAGACTAGGAGAAGAGGAGGATGGATATAAACTACAGGACAGGATGACAGAGCACTGGAATAGGCTCCCCAGAGGGGCTGTGGAGTCTCCTTCTCTGGAGACTTTCAAGACCCATCTGGATGTGTTCCTGTGTGAGCTGTGCTGGATTCTAGGGTGCTGCTCTGGCAGGGAAGATGGACTCAAAGATCTGCAGAGGTCCTTTCCAACCCCTACCATCCTGAGAGCCTGTGATGCTAAAGCAAAGTGAGATATTTTCAGGTATGAGAGACCTTGGATGTCCCTTTCTTCCAGAGAGCAGCTCTGTGATCAAGCTCTGGATCACAGGAACACCACCAGGCTTTATGGCTCATGTTGGAGGATGTCAAAGATGTGTGGAGGCCTGGGGCAACCTGGAAGCTCTTTGGACTATGAGCAAGTCAGATTTTGATCCAAAGCAAAAGAAACCTGGGAAAGGCTTTTCCTGGAGATTCTATTGCCACTGCAACAGTGAGGATTCACTTGGACCTTTCAGTATGGATCTTCTGCGTGTGAAATCCTGGCCCTTGCAGTTTGTGTTGCCACATGAGCCTCTTCTGAAGCTTTTTGGTGGGAAACTGACATACACAGGGGAATGTCCCCTTCTGCATCAGAAACCCTGTGACATAGAAGCAAAAGAGCCTCCACTGAGTCAGACAAACTTCACCAAGTGCCCTGTTTCTCCAAAATCACACTTCCTGTAAATATTTTCTCCTCTCATTTCCTGTGTGCTCCTAGTTGCGTTGTTCAGAGGAATCACCATGTGGCAACCTCAAAGGACCTGCAAGAATGCCAGGAAGGGACTTTGACAAGGGATGGGATGAGAGGGAACAGATTGAAGCTTGAGGAGGGCAGATTGGGACTGGAGATTAGGAAGAAATTCTTGTCACTGAGGGTGGGGAGACCCTGGAACAGTTTGCCCAGGGATGTTGTGGATGCCCCCTCCCTGGAGGTGCTCAAGGCCAGCTTGGATGAGGCCTTGAGCAACCTGGGCTGGTGGGAGGTGTCCCTGCCCATGGCAGGGGGGTGGAACTGGATGATCTTGAAGGTCCCTTCCAACCCGAACCCTTCTATGAATCTATGAACTGCTAACAGTGGCTGGAACTGCTCTGGGAGCAAGATGATACAGCATGGACAAGGAGGACAAGTGGAGGTAGAAACCAGCAATGCAGCAAAGTGCACCTGATAAAGCCAATAAAAAGCCCTCTCCTTTCCCAGCTGGCCCTGGGCTGCTCTGGTGAACTGGCCTTGAACATGGGCGACAGAAACCTGCCTTAGGAAGGGATTTGAAAGGACCAGAGGGCACAGCGCTCAGGCTAACGTGGCAGAGTCAAAGGCACATCTGGTCATGACTCAGTGCCTCTGATGTCACTCCTGCTGCTGGCACCAGGGACAGAAGGAGCAGCGAGTTCAGGTAGCACCAAGACAATTTCTAACTCCAAACAGGTGGGATGTCCCATCCCAGGCTGCAGCAAGGCAGCAGCACCCAGCCCCTCTGAGCCGCTCAGTAAAAGTCTCCCTCCCTCACCACAGAAAACAGCTGGGGCCAGATCCTCCCTTCCACCCTGGGGACAAGCAGCCCTCATGCTTGGCACAGTCCCTCTGTGAGGCTTCACCAAGCTCAGCAGAAGGTGAGAGAGCTTTGGACTGAGGTGGGGAGGTATCAGCCTGAGCTGGAGAGGCACGTTCTGCTGGAAGCATTGTCACACCTGGGTGCTGTGTCTGCAGGTCTTTGTCTCTTCCCTGCTGCCCTTGCAGCTGTTTGCACCTCCTTTCTCTCTTGTCCCCAAGAGGTTAGAGGCTTCTTTTGTCATCCTTGTTAGAATCATAGAATTGTAGAATGGTTTGGGTTGGAAAGGACCTCTGAAGGTCATCCAGTCCAACCCCCTGTGCAGTCAGCAGGAGCATCCTCAACTAGATCAGGCTGCCCAGAGCCCTCTCGAGCATCACCTTGAATATCTCCAGGGATGGGGCCTCAACCACCTCCTCAGGCAGCCTGTTCTACTGTTCCACCACCCTCATGGTAAAGAACCTGTTCCTAATATCCAATCTCAATCTGCTCAGAAGCAGTCATCTCCCTTCAACCTTCTTCATTGGCATATCCTCTGCAGCCTGCAGGCAGCATCAAAGCCAGGCAGGGCAGGCTGTGGCCTGTCCCATAGGAATGCCACCCCAGGCAGAGGGAGCAGCAGGCAGGGCTGACCTGGCTGGGGTGGCAGGGAGCTGCAGGAGATAACCCTGCACCTGTTTTATTGAAGGCTGTTTACAGCCAGCAGCAGATCCCGTCTCGCACAGCTAAAACCGTAAGGTGGAGTGGCTCTTCTGGAACAGCTCCTGGCAGGGCTTGTCCAAACAGCAGCAGGGGAACATCAAAAGGTGCAGTGATCACCCACAGATAAGCACCCAAACTGTCTGATCCTGAGCTACCCCGGGGCATGGCTCGGGAGTTTGTCTGCCCGTGATGAGCTCTCCCAGCAGAGCCTCCTTCCACGTCAGACACAGGGTACAGGGCTAACTGATGGCCAGTCGGGAGGGTTTGGTAGCCAAAGGACAGCTCCTTGGCTGGGGACCATCAGCATGCAGCCCTCTGAGCAGAGGAAGGGCTGGGAAGGCAGCCTGGGTCAGTGCTGTAGTGACCCAGGCACAGTGGGAAGTGTGTTTGCATCAACCACCTTCCAGTAATTATAGCAACAGCTGACTGGAGATCAAAGTGTGCCTGCGAATGATGTGGCCAAGGAGATCAATGCAATCTGAGCTAATTTATCTCTGCATCTGCCTTTCATGCTGACTTCTGTCCAGCTTCAGCCTGCCCTGGGAAAACGTCTCAGCTTCCACTGCTGCAGCACTGGTCTGGACTGACCCCTGAGAGCTGCCTATTCTCCTCCCTGCTCCCCTGCTGGCCTCGAGCCGTGGCAGCCGTGGGGACAGCAGCTCCTTGTCCCTGGGCCTGACCCCAGAGCTCTTCTCCGTGCAGGAGGGCACATCTGCTGCCACAGCAAGTCACCAGAGCCAGGTGCCCAGGTGCTTTGTGCTGACATGCCAAGCTGCTGCTGGTGGTTGCTGCTTCTAGGGTCTGCCCCTCCCACTGCCAGCACCCAGCAGGCAGCTGCTCCGTTGCTGGGCATAGCCCAGGCACTCCAGAGATGGATTCTGATCCCACTTCTGGCCTTGCCCAGCCAGGAGGCTAGACTCCAAAAAGGGTGTGCCAGGAAGGCCCCTTGATTCAGAGTGAGAGAGGTGACAGCCAGTGGCTGACCAGCAGATGGATGCCATTTGCCCAGCCCTCTGAATACATCCCATGATTGCCCTTCATCTTGGCTGAATCTGTTCCACCCTTCTGCCACCTCCTTCCAGCTTCTGTCCTGTCTCTGTATTTTCCAACTAGTTAATTACTCTGCCCACGATGCTGAACTCCAGCCCTTACCCACACTGGGCCAGACCTCTTCCCTCTGCACAGTCTGCTCCAGACAGCACCACACACCCCTGGGGAGACCTCTCCATGCCCCTGAATGCACTGCAGCTCTCCTGCTCATTCCTCTAGCTCCCAGCCTTGCTTTCAGCTCCCTTTCTCTTGCACTGCTGCACTAAAACACTTCTTTTGATTGCCTTCCTCATCTTTACAACATAGCTCTTGCCTACAACACTCTGCACATGAGGAGCAGAACTCTTGGTGTTAGTTTAAAACACAACAGAGGATAAAATCCTGCCACAGGAGTACCTTGCTGAGAGAACCGTGGCTGTCCCCTCAGAGATTGAGCACCAGGGGCCCAAGCATCACTTTGCCCAAGCTGCCCCCCAGGGAGCAGCAGTAAATGCCTTCCAGGGCCATACTGAGGAGGTACTGTGATGATCAGTGGTGTGGCTCATGTCATAGGTATTCACCTGCCTCACCTCATGCTGCAGCATGCAGGGGATGGTTGGTTGTCCAACAGAGGTGACAGGAACGAGGCAGGGAGAGGGTTTCTGAGTGTGAGAAGAAAAGAGAGAGAAGTTCCTGCACACAGTGGCCTCTGCTATGCTGCACGCTGCCTCCAGACATCCTTCCTGCACAGGTCCTAGGTAAAGGTGCTTGGGTCACAAGAGCAGAGTGTGGAGAGAAGGCCAAGGTGGGTTGGGGCTACATGGAGAGCAAGAATCCTAACTAAGAAAGTGTTCCTCAGGTGTCCCTGAGCCAGGCTTGATCTCTCTGGGTGATCTCTGCTTCCTTCTTTTGCTGTTTTCATTCCAAAGGCATCTCCATGGCCGGTGCCTTCTGCACAGTTACCACCTGGCAAGGGTGCCCATGCTGGGCAAAGTTTAGAGCTGCCACCTAAGAGTAGGGACAGGTGGTATCTACAGACAGGACTTCCCAAATCACATCAATCACCTAGCTTTTTCTGTGCTCCTGCTGAGGTGCCTGCTGCTCCCTACGTGCTTGTTTCTCAACAGAGAGGCTTAATTATGGGTTTGCAGAGCTCCTGAGGGTCCTGTGAAAAGTCTCATGACATACTGGGGCTCCTTAAACAGTGACAGGCTGCTCTCTGCTGCTGTGCTGCAATCCAGGGGAAGTCTGTCCCCAAAGCAGCTGCCCAACACACATGAGTGTTTTGGTTGCTACCATCAAAGCCTACAGGGTGAACAGGCAATTCGTTATCATCGAGGGAAGCACTTTGAATGCTATCATTTGAGCTGCTTAAAAGCTTAATCTTTCTGTCCCTGGGATCATCCTCCTGAGCAGGAACAATTAGAGTATCCTGTGGTGAAACACTGGATTATTATCAATGAAACTTGTGCTGCCCTGGAGTTTTAATTGACTCCAGTATTTAAACACATGCCTGAGTTCAAACATGTGGGCACTCTCATTCCTGCCACAGGAGCTACCCATGACAGCTGTTAGAAATGAATGCTGGATCATTTATTAACCTCATTTCCTCACATGTCCCACTCAAAATCCCTCATCAGAAAGTGCTGTGCCCTTGAAACTGAGCAGGGCTTGAAATGCATCTTTTGTCAATGGCTACCAATGGCTACCAACGAGGAGCACTTCATGCAAGTCACATCTGCTGCCCTGCTCCATGTCATGGGCCAGGAATGCAGCTACTGCTCAGGCAGCTGCCAGCTGGCCAAGGCAACTGCAGGTGTGTGTCTTTTTATTTGTTTACATATGTAAATGCAGTCCAAAGTCTCAAGGGATTAAGTCATGGGGTGCAAGGCATGTGATGGAGTGGTTAAGAAACAGCCGAGGGCAGACAAGGGTGACAGGAGGAAAGCATTTCACAGTGGCAGCTGTGAGCTAAATCCTGTTGGAATTGGGTAACCTGGATTTAGGGGAGAGGTTGCAAAGGAAGGGCGTAGCACTGGGAGAGGAGGGATTTTTTCCCCTCTGGAAAGGGCCCTGCTCCTCAGGCTGGGGCCCTGGTTAGTGCTTTCCCTCCACCGCTGCAGGGTGAGACCTCACCCCACTGACCTCACTGCAGACAGGCTGGACCCATGCCCAGAGAAGCCACAACTCACTGGGGTTGCCTGCAGGTTTTGGGAGATGCTCCCAGCACAAGCAGTGCCCTCTGCCTCTATCTCCTGTCCTGTCCTGTCCTCTCCTCTAGGATCACACTGGAAGTATGAAGCTGAGTGGAAAAATGGCCACTTAAAGGGCAGCTAGAGTCACAGAATCAACCAGGCTGGAAGAGACCTTCAAGATCATCAAGTCCAACTGATCACCCAGCCCTAACTAATCAACTAGATCATGGCACTAAGTGCCTCATCCAGGCTTTTCTTAAACACCTCCAGGGACATCGACCCCAGCATCTCCATGGGCAGCACATCCCAATGGCCAATTTCTCTCCCTGTGATTGGAGTGGAAGTCATCATTACCACAACCACCTCCTGGCTGATCTGCAGCCATGTGCACAACCAGCTGCTTGGCCACGCACTGACTGTGCCTCACCTGAGCTGCTCCTGCTCTTGGCCTTTCACAGAAACACACCAGAAGCTGTCTTTAGCAGCCCTGCTCTGGTGCTGATGGGGAGCAATTGCTGTGCACAGCAGGAGAGCTGCCTGTGCCCTGACACAGAAGGCAGCCCAGTGGCAGACATCAAATGCTGTTGTTCCCTAGCAGTCTCCTGATGCTATCACCATTTCTCTGAGCAGCTAGCAAGAACAAGATCCTACAGTGACAAGCCACAGCATTTGTTGTGGTACAGAAAGAAAAATGAAAGAAAAAAAAAAGGAGAAACCTTCTCAAATAACTGAGAAGAAAAAAACCCAAGGTTGCATTTCATGGCCCTTCTGGATTTGATGGCCCAAGAACCTTCCAGACAATGTGCTCATGAGCTGCCCAACCTGCATTTGAGCTCTTTGCTCCAATGAGCCCTACGGCTTGGGCCACTTCCTTGCTACCTTGGCAGCTCTCCCCCAGCAGAGTAGCCACTCCAGAGATGCCAAGAGGGTTGAGCAATGTGCCCTATAGACTTCTGTGCCCTGTCATCAGAATTTCACTCAACCACCAAGCCCCAGCACCGTGTGGCCCTTTGCACGGACTGCCTGCTGGCTTCTGCAGCATTGTTAGACAGCAGGGAGCAGGCCTTGTCCCATCAGTGCTGCTTGTTTGTTGCCCTGCAGTGAGCTCCCCCAGCTCCTTGTGGCAGAACAGCTGGCAGTGCTGTCTGTCCTGTCAGCACTGCCTGTCTGTCCTGTTCCCACCATGGTGGCTGGGAACTGGGCTGGCCCTGGGGAAAGCAACCACATCAAACAGCAGCGCTGCGAGCTGCAGCTGCCTTCTGCTGCCTCTTTGCTCCCTGCTGGCATCCAGGCAGGCCAGGCTTGGGCTCAGCTTGCTGGGGGAAGATGATCCTCTTAGGGTGGTCAGGGACTGGAACAGGCTGCCCAGGGAAGTGTTCAAGAAACCTGTGGCCAGGGCACTTGGGGCCATGGTTTGATGGCCATGGTGGTCTTTGATGGTTGGACTGGATGATCTTGGAGGGCTTTTCCAATTGAAACAGTTCTGTGACTGATTGATTGATTGATTGATTCTAAGAAGATGTTGCTGCAACGATGAGAAGGATGGGAAGGAGCTCCATAAGTGACATGGGATTAAGGTGAGGAGCACAGTGATCCTGAACTAACACCACCAGTGCTGATGATATCCCAGCCCCACTGCTGCTGGCCACAAGAGTTAGCACAAATCAGCCTTAAGCTGGAGGCAAGAAACACCACCTAGCCATACAGAAGTGAAGTCCTACACCCACACCTGCATCCCCAGCTCTGCCTGCCCTCTTCCCATGGTCATCAGAAGGTCACAAACTCAGGCAGAGCAGCTGCAGCCCCTGCCTGTTGTGCGGCCTCACCTAAGGCACCTTCACCAGTACCTGCAAATCCTGTTGGGTCCCTGGAGAAACATGAGTGGAGAGGTGCTGCAGACCATACTGCAGGGTGGAGACTTCTCCCCAAACCAGCTGCAATTGGCTCTTGTGTAATGGTGCCAAGGAAGTTTTGTAACCCCTCACACACTGGGAGGATTCACTTCATCACAAGAGCAATTTCACTTTCTGGCACCTCCATCCACCAGAAATTCCAGGCCAGAGCAACTGGTGACTGAGGATCTCATGACTCCTGAAGCTCTAGATGGAGCAGGCACGCACAGCCTTCCTCCCCAGCCTCCTCCTCAGTACAAGCACCGAAACTGTGGCTCGCTCCAGAAGTCCTAAGCTGTGCCATGGAGCCGACACTTGCCCAGGATGAGTCACAGAAGCTCCTTCCAAAATATCAGCTCTAAGGCTCCAGACTAAGACCCCTGCCCAAAATCCCAGGGAGAACACATGTCCTTCGTTCAGCTGGGGGGCTGCTTACAAGCTCCAGGTGCAGCAGTGCCAAGGCACAAGGGGCACCACTTAGGAATACCCAAGGCCATCTGCCACCAACACCTAGAGGCCACAAGCCCTGCCAGTGCTGACAGGCTCCTGGCAGCACCAAAACAAGACCACTCTCAGCCCTGTGTCAGGCTCTGAAGCTCTCACAATCAGCTGGCCAACAGGTGAGGGGGGACAGGGACACAGGGCAGGGGACAGGGACACAGGGCAGGGGACAGGGATACAGGGGAGGGTCCAGCACAGAGGGGTTGATGACAGCTGTACAAGCCCAGCCTCCTCCTGCAGCATCCTCCAGACACAGCTCAGAGGAAGGTGCCAGGTGTCACCTCACAAGGTTCTCTTCAAGCAGTCCTTCCTGTGCTGCGCTTCACCAAAAGCAGGGTGGCAAAGGGATGCCCAGAAGGCGTTTGCTGTGCTGGCACTGGCTGGCACCGGGCTGCCTGCCCAGTCATGCCTCTGCTCCCAGGGGTCTGCTGTGAGGAGCGTGGCTCCTTGCCCCTGAGCAATGAGCCCAGTCCTGGTGTTTCCTATCACCTGATCTCCCTTCAGGCAGCTCCTCGAGGCTGCAGGTGACTGGCAAACATCAGCTGAACTGCTGCTCCTGCTGGGCAAGCAGGGAAGGACCGGGAGGCCTCAGCAGTGACCATCAGGAGGGCTGAGGGGACTAAGCAGGACTGTCAGCAACCTGGCAAGGAGAAGCTGGGTGTGAGTCTGTGCAGGACTGTTTGGTGGTTCTGTGCTTCTGCACAACCTTCCCCAAATCAGCCTGCCGATGCTCAGGGCTGCCTCAGCCAGCTTTGGAAAAGCAGATAGCTCCTGCTGCAGAGGAAACCTGGCTAAGCCCCTCCAAGACCTTTCCATGCCACAAGATTGCCCCTGCTTGGGTGATGCTGCAAGTGAAGTGAACGCAGGGAGGGCTGATGCAGCTACAGGTCTTCATAAAGCTCAGCTACAAAAAAGCATCCTACCTTCCCTGAACCCATCCTGAACTTTGCCCTACACCAATCCCTAGCAAAATGGTACCTGCACCCACCCAGGCACACAATCAAAGGGTGACTCACTGTCACATATCCTTATTCATGCATTTATTGCCCAGATAACTCTCCATTAAGCTAATGACTCATTCTTTTACACCCACCAAATGCATAGCTGGGATGCTGCTGCTTTCTGCTGCTCATACATTAGGAGAACAGGCAGAGCCTTGATCCAGAAGATGTAGTTGCTCTAGAGAAGCTCTTCAAAGGACACACAGTTGGGTTGGTGACCTCTCCACAGAGTCAGCACGTTTAGTGAAAGCAGGGCTATGCTTTTCCTACACAGCTCATCTGCAATCGCTGCTGTTTAAAGCAACTGGACCTGGGTGGAGGAGCAAGGCTGCTGGTGGGATATGCCAGGCTGCCAGGTGTTACAGGACTGACCCTCCAGTTTTGTTAGCTTCACCCTTCCTGTCCCTGTGCTCCTGTTTAGAGGCCTTGTTCCATAGGGATTGCTGATCCCAAGGTCCCTCTGGATTGGTGTCTGGAGCTGGAGCCTGCAGGTTCTTCCAGCTGAGCTTACACAGCCAGTTTCTGCTCAGAGGAGGCACTGGGGAGATTTTGTTCTTTCTCCAGTGAGCTGCACTCACGACACAGCCAAAGACATCACATCCTTGAGATCCCTGAGGTGTGCTGAGCTTTGCCTGTCCTCAGAGGAGGACTGGGGGAGCCTGGCCTTGCACAACAGCCAAGGCTCATTTCCTTGGGAAAAGAGCTGAAGATCCTGCACTGTGCCCCAGAGCTGGGCCTGGGCAGGCTTGCCAGCCCTTCTGCTTTCTCCTCACACTGACTCACTGCACAAAACCCCTGCAGGGAAGCAAAGGGCAATTCCAGCCTGCTCTTCCCTCTCTGGCCAGCTCAGCCTTGAGAGGAGAGGTGCAAAGCAGCCCACATGTGCATGCAGGGAACAACTCCCAGGGCTTTTCTGAAGGCCCAGGCCCCTCACTGGGCTGCTGCAGCTCTTGCAAAGATTCTTTGTTCCTCTTTCTAAACAGCTAGGCATGTTTTAAAAAGTTGAGCTTTTCTTTCCAGAAGCTTTTGCTCATTCCTAGAGCAGCCCTTCTAAGAAAAGAAGAGCTCAAGTCTGTTGAAAAGGGGAAGGATGTCATACTGACGAACCTTGAGTGAGAAATGGCCTCTCCTTGCTTCAGAGGCAGCTGTGGGAATGTGCTTGCTGTTCACATGGCAACTTCTGTCTGCAGCAGCTTGCTGAGCGATGCCTTGAGTCACAGTTTGATAAGTGATGTGTCTGAGGCTTCTGCAGGCAGTACCTTGCTGCCAGTCCCTTTCCAGTGCTGTCATTCACAGCTCAGGTGGCCAGCCTGGAGTCCATTCAGCTAAACCTAAACCTACTCACTTACTGACCAAACCCAGGCGTTGGAAGGGCCAAGGAAAACAATCTTTTCCTGAGCTTAGTGCCAACAGCAGCAGCAGACTTTCCCCCAGTGAAGGTAAGCTGAAGAGCAAGACCCTTCCAGCCTCCCATGGAGCCCAGCTCTGTGCAGGCCACGTCCTGTGCTTTGAGGGGTGTTGGCTCCTCCTGGTTCTTGGCTGTCTCCTGCAGAGCTGAGCTTTCAGGGCTCCTTCCACGGAGGGTGCTAACACACCCAGTGCTGTGAGCAGCCCTGTGACTGTCTGCAGATCAAAGTCACTGGGAGCTGGCGGGAGCAGCACATTCCAGGGTAACAAGGTCCGGAGAACCCTGCAGCCTCATGGTGCTCCCCACCCACTGCTGACTTCCATTAATTAATTAACTCTCCAGCTTTGTTCCCTTATCAGCCCCCTCCCAGCAACAGCACAATAAATTGTACTTGCAACAGATGCCTAAACGAGATGATCCCAGGTCTTTGCAACTTGAAACAAGGGTGGGAAACTCACAGCTTTGTGGTGAGCTCCAATTCATTCATGATACACTTGGATCTTAATTGCTTTAAGAATGTGACTCTAGTAAGTCTGGCCTCTGGTACCACTCCTGTTAAAGCCTGCAGTTGCTGAACCCAGCTGGTGGGTCCCTCGTGGGCTGTAAAGGACTGAATTATCTGTAGAAGCTAATGCTGGGGTCAGCCACCTCATATTCAGCCCTGAGTGGACAGGTACCAATGTCAGCTGTTTTGAGACAGTGAAAGAGAAGGCATCCCTATAGGGCAATTGATTCAAAATGAGGAACTAAAATAATCCAGATGAATCATTCACTGGAGGGTGAATGGGGGGGTGAGTTGGAGGATGATTCTTCCTTGAAAACAAGGCTGCATCCAGCAAACTCACACCAAAGCCCTTCTGTCCAAGTGAAATGTGTCTGAACAGTGACAGCTCAGGGAGAACTCACACCCAGGGGTGAGCAGTGTGCCATGGTGTGCCTGCTTAGGCACCTCAGAGGCAGCTCTGGTGACTCAGTAGGTGGCAGCCTTCACCTTGACTTTGCTAGGACTTGTCACCCTGGGGAAGGTGTTGGGGAACCTGAGCGCTGGGGACAAATGCACCAAGTGCAGAGCCTGGACAAAGGCAGCTGTGAGACCTCACCCTGGGTTGGGTGTGAAGAGTCTCATGACAAAGTGCTAGAACAAATGCCCCCCCTGGACAACAAGTGGCCTCAAGAGTTGGCTTTAAGGTACTGCCAGCACCTCTAACTCCAGTACACTCCATAGGGTCTCTGTGTACAGGCAAACTGAGTGAGCCTGGCACTTTGGAAGAGGTTTAGGCCTGCAGAATCCCTGCTCAGTCCTATGGTGAGCAGGGGCAGGGAGCAGGATTGGTTTTCCCTGGGTTTTTTTTGGGGGAAATTTGCTACAGGGAAAAAAAGTGGAGCTCAAGAGAGCTGTGTTTTGGGAAAGGGACAGTTTGGGGAAGAAACAGAACCCAGCAGAGCTTTCATGGGCCCATGAAGAGGGGAACAATTTCACCATGCAAGCCAACACTCAGTCCTCAAGGAAGGTGGAACAAGAAAGTGGGAGGGTGGGGCCTGGCCACAGGGGAAGCGAGACCAGGCTCCTTCTGGTCAACAAGACTGCTGCCTCCTCCTGGAACCAACATCAGGGACAAGCCCTGAGACATCACTTTGGCTGGGGGCAACATCCTCCACTGGGATGGGCAGGGAAAGAAGCATCTTGACATGATTCAGCTCCAAGTAGAATGGCCCAGCCAGCCATTCAAACCTGAGGTGTTCCTAAGCAGGGTAGTTCTGATTTTAACACTGGACCCATTTCCCAAAGCTCTGAAGGCTTCAGGCAGTGTCAAGCTGAATTTTTGTGAACTGTTCACCTGAAAATGAGGGGAGGAACCATTACTAATGTGAGAAACCATCCTGGTTTCCTCAGCGGATACTGGCAACGCCTGCCTTGCCACTCAGCATCGTGCCTGCCTCCCCTCCTCTCCCCCTGAGCAAGCTGGAACACAATACCAAACATATTTGCTCCTCTTACCAAGAGGCAGAGAGCTGTCCTCACGCTCCTGTCACTCTCACAACGCCTTACATAAACCACCATTGTCCTTGGAGAGACGCCAGAGCAGTCTGAAGGAATGTGTACAGCACCTACCAGAACAGGGCTTCCCCATGTTTCTGACTCTCTAATCCCCTTCCTTATTCACAGCTAAACCAACAGGCTCACACCTGCTCAGAAAACCTTCCCCAGCTCCCTCCACTGCTTTTGAAAACAAACAGGGAAACCCACAAACTCCTGCCCAGCTATTAGCATGAGGGAGAAAACAAGAGACACAAAGCAGAGGAATCTGCAGCACGCAGAGCTGTAAATGCTAAGCCCAGGAGTGAGGAGACGTTTGGGTTTGTTCCATGGAGTCAAACATGTCCTAATCTTCCAAACACCTTCACTCTGCAACTGCAACTGCAGCTGAGGGCTTACTCACAGGGGACCTGCTGCTAGTGCAAGAGCCCCAGAGTCATGATGCTGCTGGACTGTGAATGTAGGCTTGGACCATGCTTGGGGAAGAGACTTGTGGGACAAGCTGCCTGAGGTGAGGGGGCTGGCAGGGCTTCCTGGGACCACCATATTGCCACCACAGACCACAAAATTCCAAGCTGCAGCTCCAGATGGGCTCTGCAGGGTGAGCAGCAGGCAGGGCCATGGCTGGGTGTTCACACTGGTGACCAGCTCTGCAACCAGCCCATCGACTGCACTGTCCAGAGAAGGGCAGAACCTGAGATTTCACTCTTCCTGCTTTGCCTCCAAGGAGGTCAAGTGACCTGCCCAGTTCCACAGAGGATGGCTAAGGACAGGGGTGCTGTTGGATATAACAGTTCCTGACCTTTCTCAGTCAGCTCCCACCAGCTCTATTTGCCAGTCCTTCCACTTTCTGGCAGACTCTCCTGCTCCTTCATCATCAGACTAAAACCTCCACAATGACAACCTGCTTCAAGCTGCCATCCCTCCAGCCTGGGAGCTACTGCTCAGGCTCCTGCTGTCATTCTCCCATATGAACAATGAGAGTCTCCTTAGTGCAGTTATTCCAAAGGGAGCCAGCTAAGGTGTGAGGATTACTGGGGGCATGTGATAAAAGTGAGGGCTTACCTTTGCTGACATCTTCCACCTTCCACAGCCTGCTCTGTGCACAGTGTCACTGTCCTTGTCCCTGTGTCAGCTGTTTGCCCTGGGAGGAGAGGGCACAGTTAAACACAAGCAGCTGTGTTAGCACCAAGTGCCTGGGCACCAGGGGAGCTCCTCTGACCCTTTCTGCTCACAGGCACTTTTCTTCCCTCTGCACACACAGCACACACCACTGCACAGCTTTAAGAAGCCTGCACATTGTCACACAGCACTTGTGTAAGGAGCAGACAGGATGCTCCTAAAACTCAGAACAGGAACCACTGGAAGTTTTCCCAGGCCTCAGAACAGTGACTGTGAAACCATCTGGCCATGAATGTTTTCTGTGGAACCTCCAAGCCCAAGTGTCCTTTGGGAGGTTTCTGTGAAGAGGGAGCTTACTGCAGACCAAAGACCTGTGCCTGGGAGCACGTCTGTGCCAGCACGACACTGAGCACACCTGCTTTGTGCTGAGGATAGGAGCTGGGCACACATGTGCAGCTCTGCTGACTGTGCAGCAGGGCTGGGAGCATTTCCCACAGCACGGAGGGCAGCAGAGTTTCAGCCCGGGAGCTGAAGGTATGTGCCCAGCCCTGAGGGGGACCTTCCTATATTTTTAGTGTCCCCTCTCATTTCTTCCCTTGCAATATTCAAATTCCAGAGTATTTCCAAACTCCAAACACTTGGAGCAATGAGTATCTTGCAGAGCTGTGTCTGCTCTGCATCCCAAGAAAACAGGATGTGTGGGAAGCCCTCGGCCCCCACTGCATACAGTCATCCCTGCTTTGGGGACAGTCATCTTCCCCGAGTTCAGACCACTGTCCCTGGGGACTTGTCTGACACAGGACAATGAACTGCTCCCTGGGTGAACCTACCCCTTCCTACTGACAGCAGACAGCCAGGGGAGCCCCAAGGTCTCTTCTTCTGAAGGCCAAGACCATGGTACCAAGCATGGAATGCAAAACTCTGGGGACTGATGTGTACAGGGGGGAGACGTGGCTGACAGGCTGGCCTGATCCCTGGCACAGCAGCCTAGGGGTCTAGATGGAAGGACAGTGAGGAAAGGCAGAGCTCCCTCCATGCTCACAGCAGTCCAGCTCTGACCCCACTAAAGCAGAGCTGCTGGTGACACCAATGGTGGCACTTTGGCTAACCCCAGAGCACTGTGCCCACACCTCTGTAATGACAGCTACATTTCCACCTGGCTGTAATCCCTGTGGGGCCTGAAGGAGGCAGTTAGAGAACAGCAGCCTGGGGTGATGTGCTTCAGGTATGGCTTTTGGAAGACATTTCCCTCTAACCCAAGGGAGAAGGCAAGAAGCAGAGGATAAACTCAGGAGTCTCCTCCAAGCACCACCTACAACAGCACTGATGGGGCCAAGAGCCCTTCAGCCCGAGAGCCCTGAGTGCCCAACCTGCTTCAGAAAGCCCTCAGCTAGCTCCTAGCCCTTGAAGCTCTACAAAGATGCCCAAGCAGCCTTGGGTGCCACAGAGCAAGCCATGTGTAGACAGCTGAATGTGTTTTAGCAGTCTGGCTATGGAAAACAGGATTGCTCAGGCTTGCAAAACAGCCTGAGAGCGTGTGAACCCAGTCTGCAGACTGCTTCCTTGTTCCCAGTTTCCTCTGGGATAATTGTTTACTTTAGTCAAGCTCTTCCTGATCCATATCCATGGATCAGCAGCAGGCTCAGCACCGCAGCCTGGCACACACTATCTCCAACATGAAAGCAGACAGGAGGTACGACAGGGCAAGCTTCTCCCCAGGGCCACTCTGACACCTCTGGGGATGTGGTGGCTTTTGGCACAGGCTGGTCCTGGGTTTGGGTCGCTGCCTTTCTAAGCCTGAGCATCTGGCCAGCTGTTTGGCTCCGAAAGGGCAGTGCCACCTTCCAGTGCTTGTGTGGCTGTCCTGTGGTTTCTCTTGGTGCCATGCTCCAGAACCCCAGCTTCTATTCTCTGCTCACCTGTGTTTGGCCAAAAGCATCCTGGGAATCTCCAGTTGCATCTCCCTGGTCCCAGGCACGTGGCTGGCCTGGGCTGGGGCTGTGCCTGTCTGCTGTGTGAGCTGTGGCCAGGCTGCCTGCTCCCGGAGCCGGCTGTGCAGGGCTGCTGGGGCTCCCTGTCCCCACCAGCACCTCCCATGCTAATCGGCTGCCTTTGATCCGCTGCCTTGCAACTGGAGCTGCCATCCTCTGCCCTGCTCCCTCTGGGCTCTCCTCCAGTGGAGGAGCTGCCTGGCTGCCAGGGCACATGATAGGAAGTGCCACATCCAAGCAGATCAGAAATCTGCAGCCGAGGCGAGGCCTTTCTGCAGGGTGTTTGCATCCTGCACAAGCCAAACAGTACCGGTTTGTGCAGCTGCCTACAGGGCTGCACCACTGCCTGGCCTGGACAAATGCTCCTTGGTGACAGCAGAGACAGGACAAGCCTCAGACTCACCTTCTGGGGTCTGCTAGCCCCAGAAAACTCAGGTTTACTTTCCTAGCCCCAAAATAAGTCACTAGAAACCACTGCCAATTTCTTGACATCAGTGATCTACTCGAGATGGGGGAAGCTGCTCTCACAGCCCTTGTAGATCTTCCTTTCAAGGCAGGAGGCTTCTTCTACGTGTTCACCAGCACTAGAAATGTTTCCATTTCACTGTCATCTTCAGCTTACTCAAAATAAGGATTAAATAAGATTTCCACAGCAGGTCTGGGGGTGAATTTAATTTTTCTCTTTTGTTAGTATGTTTTAAATAGTTGCTCTCCCCTCGATCCATATCAGGTTGGATATCAAACCCATAAGGTTGGATATCAAACTCATCAGGTTGGGTATCAAACACGTCAAGCTGGGTATCAAACTCCTCAGGTTGGATATCAAACACAGCAGTGTTTGGGAGACTGTTTCCTAACCAGAGTCCAAATGCAACCCAGACCTGGTTCAGGTTTTCAAAAGGTAAAAGAAAAAATGAAAAAAAAAAAAAGAGGAGGGAACCAGGTCTGGGTTTGGCTCTAGGTATCCCATAAAGCACCAAAGTCCACAGATCCCCTCTGCTCCATCTGACTCCCCAGTCCCAAGAAAAGCATTCCCTGGCAGGCTGCTTCTAGGAACAGTGTGGGGCTATTAGCCTGGTGCCTCATTAATGCTAATGGCAGTTGCACAACACAGCTGCAGCCTGGCTGTGCAGCAGGCTCCCAGCACAGCCCAGCCACACGAGGCCTGTCAGAGCTGTCACAGGAGCAGCTCAATCCAGCTTTGGTTGGCAGTGCTCTGAAGGGGCCACCTTTCAAGGTGTCACAAAGCCATGCTGCTAACTCTGGCTAATCTCTGCCTAAATGTTGCTTGGTCTGGAAGGGTTTGAGCTCACCTGGTCACTGCTGCCCCTGTGCAAAAGCTCAGCAGCGAAAGCTCAGGAGACCTCCAGAAGGGCCTTAGTCACTCACTGAACCTAACTGACAGGGAGCCCAAGACTCCCTGTGGCTCTCAGGGAGCCCTGAGCACCAGTGATGTGACCAGAGGGAGCCTCCAAAGCCACACCAGCAGTGAGACAGCCACTGGCTCATGCCAGCAAAAGGGAAGCCCCAACCTCTGCAGAACTACCAGGGCCTGGAGGGTGCTATGCAGTGCAGAGTGAATTCCTTTCCTGGCCTGCAGATTTGGTCCCTTGGTGCAGCTGGCTCCTCCCATTGGCTTGCTAGGAGAACATCAATGATGCCCTCTTCCAGGCCCTGCTTCTCTTCTCTTGTCACAGCCTCATTCACATGCTCTTGCTTGCCTTTAAATAAATGAGCTTTGAACCATACTTAAGGCCAGCTGTGTCCTAAGGCCATCAGCTAACATCCTGGGAGCTCTGCATGTACCAGCCAGACTGAGCCCTCAGTTCTTATGTTGTGTGGAAGAGAAAAGAGCTCTCCACTGCCTGCTCCCTGCTAGCCAAAGTGTGCAGGGTAATTCCTGCAGGAGACACTCAGGAGTGCTCAGGCTGCCACTTGCCATTTGATTACAGGCACCCAAAGACATTCCAGCTCTGCTTTCCCAGAATCATAGGATTGTCAGGGTTGGAAGGGACCTCAAGGATCAGCCAGTTCCAACCCCCCTGCCACAGGCAGGGACACACTAGAGCAGGTTTCCCAGAGCCACATCCAGCCTGGCTGCAAAAACCTCCAGGGATGAGGCTTCCACCACCTCCCTGGGCAACCTGTACCAGTGTCTCACCACCCTCATGGTGAAGAACTTCTTCCTAACATCCAATCTGAATCTAACCACTTCCAGTTTTGCTCCATTCCACCCTAGTCCTATCACTATTCAGCATCCTAAAAAGTCCCTCCCCAGCTTTCTTGTAGCCCACTTCAGATACTGGAAGGCCACAGTAAGGCCTCCTGGGAGCCTTCTCCTCTCCAGACTGAACAGCCCCAGCCCTCTCAGTCTGTCTCCATAGGAGAGGAGCTTGTGCCCACTTGCTCACCAGGATGCAGCCTTTTGCTCCAGATGCCAGGGGTTTGCCCAGAGCCACAGAAAATTGTGTTTGACTGTGCTGAAGGTTACTCCCCTCCCACAACACCTGTGCCTGCTGCCATGCCACATCCATTTGGGAACATTTCCTGCTGTGGCTGAATGAGAGGAATGATGGGGCTGAAGGATGCAGCCACGGGGCTGTGGAGGATGAGGATTGCTGCTGCAGCTTGGAAACAATGGAAAATATGAGAGAAAGCCTAATTCCTTGCTGGCACATACAGGCACTATAAATAAACATCCCAGCATGTAAATAGACTCAGCTCCTGGGAGCTGGGTGACTGCTGAGAGCAGGCAGAGGAGCTGCCACCCTGCAGGAGAGGCATGATGCTTGGCTAAGTTATGCAAGCCATCGAAATGCTGCTGTACAGTAGGCACAGCTTCTGCACACCATCCTGCTTGGCCCTCCTGAGAGATTCCCAGAAGTAATTCCTGCGAGGAGCACACACCCAAAAGCCAGTCAGAATTTCTGGAATGACATTCCAGTTGCTCAAGCCCTGGTTGTGCAGATAGAAGAGAAAACAGAGCGACGCCTTAGCCAGGAGAATAGATAAGGGTGTGAGAATCCAGCTCCCTGGCTAGCACATGAAAGTGGGCATGACCTCGCCCCACGTCCAGGATTGCTCAAGCCAGAGGAGATGGCAGCATCAACACACACATCTTCCTCTGCAGTCACAGCACAGCTCTCTTCTCACTGCTTCCTTCTGCCCTCAGACCTTAACCCCAGAGCAGAGAGAAAGCACTGTGTGTGTCCCACAGTGCCTGCAGAGTGGTGTGCTCACAGGATCACACAGGATCACACAGGATCACAGGATGTTAGGGGTTGGAAGGGACCACTGGAGATCACAGAATAAACCAGGTTGGAAGAGACCTTCACGATCATCAAGTCAACCAATCACCCAACTCTATCTAATCAGCTAGGCCATGGTGCTAAGGGCCTCATGCAGTCTCTTCTTGAACACCTCCAGGGATGCTGACCCCACCACCTCCTGGGCAGCCCATCCCAGTGGCCAATCTCTCTTTCTGTGAAGAACTTCTTTCTAAGATCAAGCCTAAACTTCCCTTTGCACAGCTTGAGACTGTGTCCTCTTGTTCTGTCACTGCTTGCCTGGGAGAAGAGCCCAACCCCCGCCTGGCTACAACCTCCCTTCAGGTAGTTGTAGACAGCAATGAGGTCCACCCTGAGCCTCCTCCTCTCCAGGCTGAACACCCCCAGCTCCCTCAGCCTCTCCTCACAGGGCTGTGCTCCAGACTCCTCACCAGCTTTGTTGCCCTTCTCTGGACAAGATCTTTGAGTCCAACCCCTCTGCTAGAGCAGGACCATAGAATCTAGCACAGGTTGCACAGGAATGCATCCAGATGGGTCTGGAAAGTCTCCAGAAAAGGAGACTTTGCTCCTGCAAAGTGACTGCAGAAGAGAAGCAGTGGATTTCCCTCTTCTGCTTTCCCAACTTGAGGAAGTGCTTCCACCTCTCCAGACAAGCCCACATGCAGAGGGAGGTCAAAGTAACAGGTTCCCTTTTCTTCACACTGAGACTAGTGGCTCCACCACATTATCTCCTACCTTCCCTGTGTTAAACAGGAAGAGGCTCCTCTCTCTGGACCTGGCTGTCTAGTGTCCTCAGCCTGTATGGCCTGAAACTTGTCACATAGTAACTGAGAGCTGCCAGGTCTCCTGGTTTCTCAGTAAATGTAGCAGGGTTCAGACTGGCCCAGTATGGACTAGCAAATAGTTCTCTGGAAGTGCTGCCTGGAGCCCTGGTGAGATGGCACACATGCAGGTCTTCCTCTTTTCCTAGTCTTTGAAGAGAAGGCTCCAGGGAGACCTTACAGCAGCCTTCCAGTACCTGAAGAGGCTACAGGAGAGCTGGGGAAGGAATTTGAACAAGGACTGGGAGAGACAGGACAAGGGACAATGGCTTTGAGGTGGAAGAGGGGAGATTGAGGCTGGAGATGAGGAAGAAATTCTTGTCAGTGAGGGTGGGAAGACACTGGAGCAGGTTGCCCAGGGAGGTCCTGGATGCCCGTTCCCTGAAGATGTTCCAGGCCAGGTTGGATGAGGCCTTGAGCAACCTGGGCTGGTGGGAAGTGTCCCTGCCCATGGCAGGGAGGGTTGGAACTGGATGATCTTGAATGTCCCTTCCAAGCCAAACCCATTGTGTGATTCTATGATTTTAGCAGACAAACCTGTTGCAGTGAGAACAGCAACAGTTCACACTCCTTCAGAGATGCAGTCAGCTCTGGGTTCAGCTCAAAGCCCTGCTCTGGCAGGCAGCTGCTGGCTGTGCAGGGCAGCTGGGTGCTGGTATCTCCATGGTTCTGGCTGCTTTCTGGGAACAGCCATTAAATATTTGTCTGCATGACTGCTGTGCTGCTCACCTGTGCTGCTAACGCACTTTCCCCAGGAGATGGAATGTTTGCCCTCCCAAAATAGCAACTCAATGAATGAAAGTTCAAGCATGGCTATAAATAGACAGGGCACCAGGCTTTCACAGGGCACACAGAAAGCTGCTTCACACCCACTTCCCTTTGTCTGCCATGAGCTCTGAGCCCCGCTCTGAAATCACCTTGCTGCACTTTGGAAGAACAAACAGCACAACAATCAGGAGGCCAGACTCTCAGGAGGAAGTCACTGAAGCTGTGCAGGGAAGGTGGCCAGGCCATTGTGTGCACACAGTGCTGCCAGCCACCCACTGCAAAAGTTGGCACTGCTCAGGTGGGAGCGTGGGGATGGCCCAGCTGGGGACACTTCCCTCTGCCCACTCCTCTTGAGCAGTCCCTCTGATGGGCAGCGTGGAGCAGTGCCAGCAGCTGTCTGTAGGTCATGCACAGTGGCACCTCCTGGTGGAAACCACCTCCCAGGGATGGGAGCAGCAAAAGGCCTGATGAGACATAAACCAACAAAGCTAAACCCCAAAGAAACAACTTCTGGGAGGACCAAGCCCCTCTGCTTTGCACACCATGGGCAGAGCACACCAGCACCAGCCCAGAGCTGCTTTCCCATGTAAATGAAGGCTGCTGGTGTCACCACAAGGTCTGTTTAGGACACCTCTGGCTGGAAGGGGGAGGGTTAGCAAGGCAAAAGGTGTGCAAAGTGCTCTAGGAACCACCTCCCCTAGACTCACTTCTCACCAAAAACCTCACCAAGCCTCACACTGCCCTGAGCTTTCCTGGGTTTGCCCTGTGTAGAAGTGCTCTGTGGAAGGCTGTTAATAGCCAGCAAGTGACACTGAGATAAAAGCCTAAACTAAAGCTGGAAGAAAGCAGCTGGGTCAGGCTAGATTAGATATGTGGCAATTCACTGTTTTTAGTTTTAGCTGTTGGAAACAGGCACCAACCAAAATCTCACTGGAGAGAAACTGCTGCCCAAAATGCAGGCTCATAAACCCTCCAGGAGTTGAGGCAGAGTTTGTAACTGCCTCAGGTGTGAGAGCAGATATGCAGGGGGAGAGGGATGCCCTCTGCTCTCCAGGGAGGTTCTCTGGAGGCTGCCATGTGTTACATTTGGCCTGGGGAGAGTTCCATGCTGTGTCTAGGTGTGAGTGTGATAATGAGTAAGAGAAGAAAGTATCACAAGGTGTTCCAAGGTGTCTGGGCTCTGCTTAGAACCCAGAGCAGCTCTGCACAGCTGTCTGCACACAGCTCCTTCTTGATCCTTATCACTTCACTCCTACCAGTGGAGGTGGCTGGGCTTTTTTTCTAACTTCAGAAATGCTGAGGGAACAAGAAGGGAATGCTGACAGAACGACTCCCTGCCTCCTCTCCTGAGCAACTGGATCTTTGCTTTATCACAGAATGGTCTGGGTTGGAAGGGACCTCTGAAGATCATCCAGTTCAAACCCCTCTGCAGCCAGCAGGGACATCCTCAAGTAGAGCAGGCTGCCCAGAGCCCTGTTGAGCCTCACCTTGAATATCTCCAGGGATGGGGCCCCAACCACCTCCCTGGGCAACCTGTTCCAGTGTTCCACCACCCTCATAGTAAAGAACTTGTTCCTAACATCCAATCTAAATCTGTTCTTCTCTGCCATTGCCCCTGGCCCTATCCCTGCAGGCCTTTGCAAACAGTCCCTCTGCACCCGTCTTGTAGCCCCCTTCAGGTACTGGCAGGCTGCTATTAGGTCTCCCCTGGAGCCTCCTCTTCTCGAGGCTGAACACCCCCAGCTCCCTCAACCTGTCCTCATAGCAGAGGTGCTCCAACCCCTGATCATTTTCCTGGCCCTGGCTCTGCTCCACCAGGTCCATGTCCATCCTGTATTGAGGGCTCCAGACATCTCCACATGTCCATGCAGGCTGGGTGGAGAGGTGCCTGCAGCTCCCAGGCACGGACTGGGTCACTCCTGTGATCCCCTGTGACTCACTACTTGTTAGCTAGGCTCACCCAGTCAGAGGGTCACTGCAGCCTGCTGGCTCTCACCTGTCCCAGGACAGCCCCCAGGGGAAGCAGCCTGCATGAGAAAGGAGCTGTGTTCACAGAAGTGCTGCAGTGCAGAGCTGCTTATGCCAGGACCTGTGTGGCTGCACACAAGGTGAGCAAGGAAATCGTGTCTGGGAAGCTGCTGCTGCCGCTGCACATGAAAGCAGCTGCCTGCAGCTAGATCCCATCAAAGCACAGATCTGTGGGCTGATCTTCCCAGTGTGACATCTTCCATCTGCAGAGCACTCAGGCTCTTTTATTAGCCCCACTGCTGCTGGTAAGTCAAGCCCTGTGATGAAACAGCTCCTGCAGGGGGGCTTAGCCCTACGAGCCACACAGAAAGTCCCCAGGTGTGGTGGTGGCAGGGGAACGGCTGAGGGTGCAGACAAGGCGAGTGGTGAAGGCCAGCAGTGGCATTTCTCAGTCCCTCCCTGGAAGCCCACCCCATCTTCTGGGGCCAAGGACCAGGCTGTGCCCACATGAGCAAGCAGAAGCAGGAGCAGGGTGGCTGCTGCCAGTGCAGTCACTCAGCTGCTCTTTCCCTCTCTCCACTCAGGTTCTCTGCAGGCATGGGCACCTTTGGGGGCAGTTCTGTTTTATTTGCAATGATGTCATGGGCAACCTTTTGATGACTTATGACCCATGGCAGGCTAAGTACTACTGGCTTATGAAACAATGGAGAAGAAAGTCAGGAAGAAAGCTGGAAGGCAGTAATTAAATAAACTCAGCAACCAAAAGGGCAGAAGTGGCACAGAATTTCCACAGTGACCTGCCACACACATCCCAGGAGGAGGTTTTCAGAGTGCCTGTGAGATTTGGACACAGCAGAACATGTTCCCTAGGGCTGAGCACCTGAAGCCTGAAGAGCCACATCAAACATTTTTGGGGCACAGCACACAGCATGTCAATTTGCTGGGGACTGGGCTCTGCCACAGGATATGCTAATGCTGCACAGAGAGCTGGAAACATCCTTGGAGCAACCACAGCACTTTGCATATCCTGCTCCAGAAATGGCTGTCATGAGCCATTTATCCAGCACAAGTGAGCTCTTGTCTTCAGCCCAGCAGAAAGGTCCCTGAGACCATCGTGCTGGGGAGCTGCAGCCTCTTACATGTCAGAGGGAGGCTACCCCTGAGCCATTCCCTCTGCTTGCAATTGATGGGAGAGGAATATGTTGTTCCCCAAGAGCATTTCCTACTGATTCATTTCTCTTTATCATCTGATTTACAGGTCTGATCTTGACTTTTCACCACACCCAGCTCTCCCATTGACTTCAAGGAACAGGGCTCTGTGGGGGCAGTGTGAAAGTCACCCAATAAAGCTTTTCAAGAGGAAGCTGCTGAATTCATCAACACCAGGATTTACATAGATCTAAGAGATGCTAACAGCTTCACTATGGCAAGCTTGAGGAGCTGTGTCAAGTGAAGTGGCTGGAGGTAAGGAAGAAGGCCAAGCAGAATGCCCCACAGATTTCAGTGACTGCCCTTTGCAGCCCTTGGCAGAGCATGGCATGTCCACTGCAGAGCCCCCTCTCTTAGCCCCAGGATGTGGAGGGGCTCTGCTGCACATAGTTTGTGGCTCAGGAGGGACTGCCAGGAGGCCAGATGTTCTCTAAGAGAAGCCAGAACACACTGTCATTACTTTGCTTCCTGCACAGACACTTAGCTGGCCCTCAGCTCAAATTAGAGGGCCATTTAGCTGCTCCATAACCAGATAAAGCAGGAGTTACCCTCAGAGCTGGACAAAACCAGGGCAGTTTTAAAGGGTTGAGACACTGTGCAGAGAACCAGAGGGAATGCTGCAGCAAAGGGAAGCCTGATCCAGCCCTGCCCTCCAGGCTGTCACTGAAGGGGTCTTGGAGACACTGTGACACAGGGAGGCTTTGCTTTAGTACATGGCACATCCACAGCAGGGTGGGCTTGTGTCTGGATAAAGCTCAGGCTGCAGTGATAAAGTGTAAACACCACTGCTGTAAGATCTAGAGGGGAAGAAGCCTTCCTGCTGCTGAGAAGGGGCAGTGAGAGCCTTGCAGTGCACCACTGGTGTAATGATTCCCCAGAGTTCACCACCAAGCTCTCTCCTTTGGGAGGAGCTGTGTGTGTTTGGATGTGTAAAGCAGGATCACAGATTGTCCTTATTAAAGGGCTTACAAATTGGGCAGGCAAGCCCCAGGTGAGAGGTCACTCTGACTGTGCAGAAGGGAAGGTCTGAGCTGGGCCAGGAAGCTTGGGTCTGACTGAGAGGACAGGGACAGAAGTTTTGGCCTGCAAGTTTGTCCACAGTCTGAGCAGAAACTTGCTCACAGGCTCTTCTCTTCTGAGTTTCTCAGTCTGCTCACTTGTAGAGTGTGCTGAGGGGCAAATCCATCCCACCCCTGCCTCTAATAAATCCAGCTGCTACAGAGAGGACCAGCAAAGAGGCTCATCAGTCACAGGGCTGGCACACAGCTTCAGCCACAAATGAGAAGTCTCCTGAACCAAAACTGGAGACAGGTATGAACAGCTTGGGTTCCCCAGAAGGCTGAGGAGCAGCCCATTCCTGCACTCCCCAGAAAACAATCTGTGCTGTCCCCAGCTATGGTGACAGAGGTCCTCCTCTCAGGGCAATCCCTGCTCTGCACAGCTGCAGCTGCTGCCACATGGAACTTCCCCCTTCCATCCAGAGACAGCAAGGCACAGGAGCTCCTCTCCAGGGCACAGGGTTACAGGCAGACAGCAATGTGCTCAGGGATATGAGTTCAGGAACATGATTAGCAAATAAATGCAGCTCAAAATACAGAATCTTAGAGTCATAGAATAGTTTCAGTTGGAAAAGACCTCCAAGACCATTGAGTCCAACTGTCAACACAAGACCCCCATGATCATTAAACCTTGTCCCCAAGCCATGTCCACATATGAGGGCTAAAACTCTGCATCTCACCAGGCTGACACCAGCCTAAAGAGTTTCTTGAGCCCTCCCTTGTGATTCCTGAGCACAAGGGCTGTCACCCTGTGCTGTGTAAAGGAGGCAGAGTGCCATGCTGGTGGTCCCAGCAGTTCTGTACCAAACATTCCCCATCACAAGCACAGAAATGCCTCTGCCTTTGTCGGTCCCCTCTGGGCACCCTGCAGTGCAGCCTAACCAGAACCTGCCTGCACCTAGCCCCATGCAGCACCACCAGCTGCAGTCACTGGCTTCTGGGAGGCACTTGCACAAGGAAAGCTTAATAAAAACCTGGTGGGGGGAGCAACACAGAGCCAAGAGCTGTGGTGATCCAGGCACACCAACCAGATTTGAAAACCAGTGGTTTGGAAGAAGCCTCTTCCAGGACCAGCCAAGCTGAGTGGACAGACCTCTTCTTTCATGTCCAGGGCTTTTTGTGTTCTGACCCTCTCCTTTCTCCCCAGGACAAGCCACAGCACTGCCACACAAAGCTGCTGAAGTGTGACTGCTGGAGCAATGCCTCAGCAGTTCAAGACTGGACTCCAAATCCCTCTTCCCTCACACTCACTCCTGAACAGCAAAGGCTGCCAAGGGCAGGATTGACTCCAGAGCACAGATGTGTCAAACAGGGCCATTACAAAGGAAGCAGGAAGCTTGGTTCTTTGGGCCCCTCTGGAAGTGGCATGTCTGTACAGCCCCTGTGTGTACAGCATTGGGAAAGAGCCCATGACACACAGGCAGTATTTTGAATTTGCCTCCTTTCCTGCACAGGTCAGGGCCTGCTCTGAGGGTGAATCAGAGGAGAGCACTATTGTCTGCAGCATCCCAGCCTCAACAGCTGATGAATTGGGACAATAATAAGGCTGGGAACTGTAGGAACAGAAAGGATTAGGATAGCCAGTTGCTGCCCTGAGGACCTGGCAACTCTCCTGCCCCTGCTGGGTGAAGCAGTAACTGGAACTTTTGGGGTTTCTTACAAAGTGGACCCCTGCTGAATTCTCAGCTGCACAGCCTCCCACCAGGCCTGCAGAAACCCAGGAACTCAGTTACCAGAAGGAAGGAAGGGTCTCTTTTTAAACTGTTTGTCAGTCTCAGCTTAGTTTGTACAGTGGGGACCAACACCTCCAGGTTTTTCAGCAAGGGACTTGTGAAATACAAAGGCACTGGAGGGATGAAGAGAAGCTGAAGGAGCCCAGAACTGCTTTGCTCTGGCACATGGGGGCACAAAACCCCCCCATGTTTCCATCTGGCATTTTTCTGTTTCCACTCAGCCTGTATCCTCACTTTACTGATCTGGCAAATGGGGCACAGGGAGGTGAAAGTCAATTTAAAAAATGCACTGGTGCCCTTCTTCCCAAGGGGGGCTGCAGCATTCTCAGCTCTCACAGCACATCTTTCCTCTGCTATTTTGATGATCTTGAAGGTCTTTGCCAATCTAAATGATTCTATGATTCTATTTCATCCTGCAGTCCCTGTGCCCTCTTTCAGCTCCCTTGTTCTCAGTGACCTTTGTCTCTGCTCTGCCATTTCCCCATGGCTGGACATTCAGGTAAGCTAATAAAGAAACTTTTTGCCTCCAGTTTGGGTCCCTGCTACACAAAAAAGATGTGGACAAGCTGGAAAGTGTCCAGAGAAGGGCCACCAGAATGACCAGAGGACTGGCAGAGCTGACATGTGAGGAAAGGCTGAGAGAGTTGGGTCTGTTCAGCCTTGGGAAGGGAAGGCTGAGGGGAGACCTTATCACCATGGACCAGTACATACATGGTGGCTACCAGGAGGATGCAGACTCCCTGTTTCCAAGGAGACCCATGGAAAAGACAAGGGGTGATAGGGACAAATTACTGCTGGGGAGATTCCCATTGGACTCCAGAAGAACAACTGTCACCATGAACTCAGTCAGACATTGGAATCATCTCCCAGGAGAAACAGTGCAGTCCCCTACATTGGCCAGTTTTCAGCCTCAGCCTGACAGGGTGCTGGGCCAGCTCATTTCAACTGGACTGTTACCTAGAAAGGCTGGACCAGAGGGCCCTTAGGGTCCCTTCCACCCTGGCACTCTGTCATTCTGTGATTTGTGTTCTGGAGGATCCACTCTTGCACAGAGCAGGTGCTGAGCAGATAGCTGGCAAGAAGGTCACCTGTTTACGTAGGTCTCTGAGCCCAAGCAGAGCCACCAAAGCACAGCAGAGGTACAGCACAGCCAGAACCATCTGTCCCTGAGGTGGCTGCAGGAGAGGCACAGGACAGCCAGAACCATCTGTCCCTGAGGTGGCTGCAGGAGGTGGCTGCAGGAGCTGAGGTAGGAGTGTTTTGTTTGGCTGCAGCCATGGTGACAGCAGCAGTAACTGCCCAGGTTCCCATTCCACAGCCCTGCTGGGGCAATCCCAGCTTCCTGCCTGCCAGGGGCCTCTCAGGGAGCAATACAGCTCCTGACTGCAGGGCTGACACTGCTGCTTGGCATGGCATCTGCATGGGGGCTACTGTGCACAGCAGTGTCACCAGAGCTGGATTGGAGGAAGGAGGCCTTCTGCTCACCTACTTCCAAAGGGAATTAGGTAAGAGGTACCTGACTCTTCAGCTGCCAAAGCAGGAGCAGCCCTACATCCACCACAGCAGAACTGCCTGCCCCAAGAGGGGCTGTGGAAAAACCCCACAGAGTTAAGGTGAACCACTCGGTGCCTACAGCATGAAACCCAAAGCTAAGCTTCTGGTTTGAATGGGTTCTGAATGCTTTTTAGCTGGAATTCCACCTCCAACATGAGGAGAAACTTCTGTGCTGTGAGAATGCTGGAGCCCTGCAGCGGGCTGCCCAGAGAGGCTGTGGAGCCTCCTTCTCTGCAGACTTCCAAGACCCATCTGGATGATTTTCTGTGTGATCCGCCCTGGGGGTCCCTGCTTTGGCAGGGGGGGTTGGACTCGATGATCTCTGGAGGTGCCTTCCAACCCCTAGCATTCTGTGGTTCTATGAATTACCTGGAGCCTTAAAAATCACACCAAAATGACCAGCCTCACCTGTGGCTTCTGCCTCTGCTCACTGCCAGCCTAGGCTTGCCGTGGAGCTATGCTGCGGTGAAGTGGCAGGGCTGAAGGATGCAGTAAGTAGAACGTAACGACTTTATTACACTAATGACCCATCCAGGCAATCGAGCTGATGCAAGTGGTTAGCACTTTGAGTGTCTTGAAAGGAGAGAGAGGTCCCCGAGCGGGTGGGAGGCGGCGGGTGTAGCCCTGGCCCCGCTGATGTCAGTGGGAACGCCTTCGGAAGCTGCTCGGTGTGGAAACGCTGCTCTGCTCCCCTCCTGGGAGCTCTCCGCAGTCCCAGCTGCCTCTGAGCTGCAGAGGTGACTGATTTACACCAGAACTTCCTGAGGTGACCCTGTTTTGTGAGGAGATTCTAATCTCCTGACAAGTTTGTCTAGCCAGATAATGACAGTAATTAGCCAGCAGGCAGGAAGGTGGATCTAGGTATCCTACCGCGTGAGTAAGAAGGATGTTTTATGCCAGTGGAATTAGGAGGAGGATGGAAACTGCCAATATCCTTCAAAACGGGAGCTGGAACAAACAGCACGGCACAGAGGGCTGCACTGGAGAGCAGATTCCCCAGCCTGCTCTCCTCCCAGAGGGGAGAGGCTGGGGAGGGAAGAGGTGCTAAGCAGCATCACCCTCATCATCCCTCCTGCCACACAACCCACTCTGTCTGAAACGTGGAGGGGGCACAAAGAGGACTCCAGTGCAGCAGAAAAACGGCAGCACTTCAGACACCCAGCTGCAGTCTGCAGTGGATAAAGGAGAAGCAGAGGAGGCAGGCTCCCAGGCAAGCCCACAGTGCCTGGGATAGGCTGAACAATCCCCCTGCAGTTACCCTGCCAGACCATCACCTGTCCTTATCTCTTGTCCTTTCCAGTCAAGTATTTGCAAACTGCTTACACACTGGGGAGATAACAACCCACAGGCATGCAGAGAACAGAATGCTTCACTCAAAATGCAGCGTCTGGGCTAGGTTTTTGTTGTTGTTTTTTTTTCCCCCACTGGAAAAAAAAATAGATCTTAATAACCCAAAGGTGAGAGGTCCCCTGCAAACAGGTAGCTCTGGTGGTATCAAGTGATGCACTTTTGTCTTTCTGGGGTGCTGCCAGACACCCTGAAATGATAGTGTGGAGAGGAATGTGAGATTTTCCCCTTTCATCATAATGGTTACTTTGAAGCCTAATTACAGCCATTGAAACACAGCCCATTAGCCATGCTGCTGGCTGCACCAAAACGAACAGCCTGATGGGGAGCTTCACCCTAGGAAGCTCCATTGCACTGGAGTTTGGGAAGAGCACAAAGCAGCAGTGGGTGTCCTGAGCCTGGTGGGCTCCACCATGCCTGCTCTAGTGTTGTGTGAGGCACAGGAGAGCCAGGGGACACGTTATGGCATGACCCACCCCATGGTGATGCTTCAGGTACAGTAGAGAGCCTGCCCACCTCACCTCAGAAACTCTGCTCTTCAGGAGGGTGCCAAAGGGGGACTACAACTGTAAATACAACCAAAAGGCTGCTCTGGAAAGGGAAGCACCAAGAGCCACTGCTGGTCCCTAGCTGCTGCAAGATACTCCCTGTAGCCCAATCCCCCCCACTTCTAGCAGTGATGAACACAAGGTCTCTTCAAGAGTCGGTGCCACTTTTCTGTTGCAAGCCTTGTCCCCTCTGTTATGTTTCACATTTCTGTCTCTGTGCACTCCAGCACCCAGGCAGTCAGACTTCAATCCTGAGTGTCCAAGCACTCGGCCTTCTCCCAGGACACCTGCAACTGGCACCCCCCCTCTGAAATAAAGGCCTAGCACAGCAGTGTCCCATCTGCAGTGGAGATGCACAGATTGCATCAGGCTGGAAGGGACCCTCAGAGGTCATCTTGTCCAACCCCACCCTCACTGTGCAGAACTTCCTCCTGATGTCCAACCTAAATCTGTCTTGCTCCAGTTTCAAACCATTGCCCCTCATCCTATCCCCACAGGCCCTTCTGAACAGTCCCTCCCCAGCCTTCCTGTAGGTGCCCTTCAGGTACTGAAATGCTGCCAGGGATGGAGCAGAGCTGAGAACAGACTCTTTTACAATCTCATCTTCTCTCTGCAGGGTTTCTAATGCTGCTTCTCCCAGGTAGGCCACCTGGCACAAGGCAGGTATTCACTGCTACAACTGGAATAGCTGTGTCTGCTTGGTGGGATCTCAGGAGGATATTCATCAGGTAAGGTCTGACACTGATGAGGTTCTCTGTGTCTGGTAACACTGTCAGGGAGCTGAAACCAGGGGACTTCCCTTTGTCGTGACCAATCGAGACACCCCTGGGGTGGAGGCGGCAGCCTCTGAGGGCTGGAGCAGAGCTGGGGCAGGAACAACAACAGCTGTCCCAAGACAGAGTGTTCCCACTTGTGAATCAAAGCCCTCCTGGGGATGCTGTCCTGTCCAGACATGCTTGGCACTTAGTCCTGCAGACATAACATGAAGGTAAGGATCTGTTCTCCTTCAAGTGCATCCCTTGTGCACGGGGAGAGGACAAACCCAAACATGCGTTGGCTGAGGGGTTGGAAACAGGAAGTTCTCTGTAATTTGCACATTCCCTGTTGCTGATGGAAAGTAGGAAATACAAATCCCAGCCTTTTATTTTCAGATTTGGCATAAAAACTTGCCTTCAGGCTGATGTCAAATAACAGACTTCACACTGCTCAGAAGGAAGCTGCTGATATTCAGTGAGAAGCAGTAGGCAAGGCCGCAGTCCTGGGAGCCTTTCCTTTCAGTACATTCCCCCACCTTTGAGAAACCCACACACACAGCAGCAAGATGATAAATAACAGCTCTTTCACACAACTTTTACCTTTAAAATGCACCTTCCCTCTTATTGCCTCACATTCTCTAAGTGCTGAGGAAAAGCCCTTAACTGAAGTATTTTTGCAGAAAGAAAAATCAGCTTTTCAGTGATTGCTTTCCCCTTGTTTGCTCTCCTCCTCTGATGTAATTTACCCCTGTTTTGAATCTTTCCTGGTCTCATCCTGTTTCCATCTAGGAACACTCTTCTGGTTCTACTGGAAATTCAGACAAAGACATTTAACAATCCAGAAAAAGTGTCAGGTGAGTTTATGTTTTGCATCTGAAAGAAGAAAAGCTCAGAAGTTTTCCTGGAAAAAGCATTTTTTTTGGTCACAGCTGGAACCTTGCAGCTAAAGGTACTGGGCACAAAACTGCATCTCCACAGACAAAGAGCTAAGGAAAGCATCCTACAGCAGAACTATGCCTTCCACACCTGATGGGAGAAGAGGAGACCACTCTGACTTACTGCAGAAATGAAAGGCTACAGCTTGCAAAAGCTGACCACCTGGGTCTTCCTTGCCCACACTGGGATCATCTGAGAGCTTTTACTGGCCTGGAGACAGGGCAGAGGAGCAGCTGTGCACAGGCAGCAGCAGAGCATAAAGCAGACTGTTCTTACAGGAGGATGTGGAGACCTTTTACTTTTTTGTGCTCTCCCAGAGCTGCTCTGGCCATCTGAAGTTAAATCTTTGCTCTATTCCCTGCATCTCTGATGTTTGTGCAGTGACAGTGAGTAACTGGCCTTCACATAAAAGCTTCATGACATTACTCCACACAAGTGATGCTGGCACCCAAAGCAAGCCCTTCACACAACTTCTCCTGAGGCTGCCCTTCATGAGTGTAGCTGTGTGGCATGTTTATTGGGGAATCTCTAGTGCTGCAGGAAGGGAAAAAGCCCAGGCCACCTACTGTCACATTCACAGTCACAAACAACTTCTTGGCCTCAAGATGAGAAACTGGCCTGCAGTGTGATCTGAAGCTCCTTGAGGAGCTGCAGCCTAGCAGCAAGCCTTACAAGCAGTCCCTTGCTCTAGCTGAAGTGCCACGTTCTGGCTGTGCTACTCACCCTCAGCTGCTCTGTCCCTGCAGGGGGCACAGCCACTCCCTGCAGGCTGAGAGCCCTCAGCTGGGAGGGCAGATGGTAAATGTCACCATCTTGCAGCTCAGCCTGGCTCTGTCCCCTGTTGCCACTCACAAGGGCCCTTTCAGGTCACAGGTTTGCAGCAGGCTTTGTGACTACCTGCACCTTCCAAGGTGGAAAAGAGGAATATCTGATGTCATGCTGAGGGCCAGTGCCCACACCAGCTCTGTCTGCCTACAGACAGCTCCGAGGCTCAGCACTTTGTAAAGGCAGAGCTGGGCTCATGCACAGCTGCACCGTTCCCAAGAGCAGAGCAGCAGCTCCTCCTGATCTGCCCCTCTCATCCCCCCTGAGCAGGACACAGCTGGCAAAGTCCTGCTCTCTGCACCAGCTCAGGTTTGGATCTGATCTGGCTTTTCACCACCTAACAAACACAAAAGTGAAATCTGTTTAGGCAGGTGAATGCCAACAGCCCTGTGCAGCCTGCTGCAATGGGATGAGTCTCTGATTTGAGCAAAGCACTGCCACAGCCACCACAGAACTGCAGGAAGCTTTGGGCCCAAAGAGCACTTCCCCAGGCTAACTCTCACAGGCTGCTCTCTGAGCAGAGCAATTAATGAGTCTTCATCATTACCTCTGCTTTTGCCCCTTCTTCTCCCCGCTACAAAAACCTCTACCCCCTGTGTCAAATGCAGATGAAATTGGTCAATGCTTTCAAAAATTACTAAGAGGAGGCTGCCAAATGCTGAGGCACTGGTGCAGGCTCAGCTCCTCCAGAAGCCAGGCTGGACATGACCCATGCAGCTCAGCCCAGCCCCGCAATTACCACCACTCACAGTAAACAGCAACACAACATAAACAAAGCCAAATTCATTGGTATGCAAATGGTACCCTGCTGCTCCATGCACAGCTACAACCCATGCTGCTGGGGTCGAAATGATCCCTGATTGGTTTGAATGACTGCTCCTCTTTAGTGATCCAGCAGCTATTGATAACCTGTGCAGTTAAGGAGATTATGGGCAAAGAAGAAAGAGTGACACGAGTTTGAGAATGAAACAACAGAAGAGTTCCTGAGTCTGGCCACCTGTAAATAACAACAAAACCCCTGCCTCAAGCAGCAGCTGCCTCTTGCCTTGTCTCACTGCATGAACAGCTAAGTGAGAAGGACTCCCATGGCAGTCTCTCACAGAAATTGCTCCCTCCACAAAAAAATACACCCAAAAAGAGATTTTTTTCCTGAAAAATTTGCCCAATTCATGTGCAGGTCACAGCACCAAGCTGCCCTAGCACAGCTCAGCCACTGTGCAGTCAGGACTCAAGTGTGTCAGGCCACTGGTCCTCCTCAGAACCACAGAAACATTCAAGTTGGAAAAGCCCTTCAGGATCACCAAGTCCCACCATTAACCCTACTCTACAAGGTTCACCCCTAAACCATAGCCCCAAGCACCACATCCAAACCACCTTTAAACGCATCCAGGGTTGGTGACTCTACCACCTCCTGGGCAGCCTGTTCCAATGCCTGACCACTCTTTTTGCTACTGTCCAGTCTAAACCTACCCAGTCACAACTTGAAGCCATTCCCTCTTGTTCTATCACTAAATATCTGGGAGAAGAGATCAGCACCAACCTCTACAACGTCCTTTCAGGTAGTTGTAGACAGCAATGTGGTCTCCCCTCAGCATCCTCTTTCCCAAACTAACCATCCCCAGCTCCTTCAGTCACTCCTCACCAGATTTATTCTCCAGGCCCTTCACAGCTTCCTTGCCCTCCTCTGCCCTGGCTCCAGCACTGGCTCCACATCTCTCTTGTATTGAGGTGCCCAAAACTGGACACAATACTCCAGGTGTGGCCTCACCAGAGCTGAGTACAAGAGGACAATCACCTCCCTGCTCCTGCTAGACACAGCATTTCTAATACATTTCTAATTCCTTCTCCAAGCCACCTTTTTTGTGCAGCTGCTGCAGTTCCCTTTTCATGTCACCTGTGCCAGGTCCCATCGAGGTTGCTTAAGCAAAGGCTTGCCAGAATAAAGGGACTGTTCACAGGAACAGCTCACAGTGCCCAGAGGGGAAGAGCCCCCAGTGCCTGAGAGGGTGAAGGAGAAGAAAGATGAAGGTCTATCAAAAGCAAGAGCATGAAGTGAGTGATGCTGATGTGGGGCATTGTCCCTGTGCAAGCACTGGGGTGTGTTTGCAGACAGGCAGACAGTCTTTGCAGCTTGCTCCAGCTCAGGCAGGAGTGCTGTCTCTAGAAGCCTGAACTGGCAGAGGCATTGCCTGCACTGGCTGCACCTTTTCACTCCTTAAGGAGCCAGACATTGGAGTTTACCCTGATGTCCTATGGTAAGGCAGCTGGCCTGCAGAGTCCTTTGAGGGTACAAGCTGCAGATCACATCTTGCTTGCATCACTTGGATCATCTCTCTGGCTTCTGAGTCTCCAGCTGACATTACACCCCAGGAACAACCCCTGATCCTGCAGTCAACTCCCTACAGACACCCTTTGAGCTTTTGCTGTATCAGACACTAAGAAACAGGCCTTCCAGAGATGGCTGGAATAAAAATATGAGCAAGCACCTCAGACACAAATACACAGGCAAGGATGGAGGGATGCAAGAGCTGATGGAAAAATGGCAAAACCTGGTTTCTTCAGGCTGGAATGAGAGACTCACTGAGGTTGAAGAAGACCTCTAAGATCAAGTCCACCCCTTCATCACCACCGGCCCGTATCATGAAACACCACATCTAGTTGCTTTTTGAACACCTCCAGGGATGGTGACTCCCCCACCTCCCTGGGCAGCCTGTTGCAGGAGAGAGGAGCCCTGGACTCTGCCATGCTGGCAGTGCTGAGCTGTGCCTCGCAGCGTGTCCCAGCTGAGGCTCCTCGGAGCAGCTCAGCCAGCGTGCTCAACCAGATTTTCCACCACACCTTTGGCCCACAGCACACTGTCATTATATCATGCATGCCTGAAATATCTCTATAGAGCTGGGATAAAGGAACCAAGGGACCTGTTTCTGACTTTGCTTGCTCAAGACAGCAACACCTCTGCGTGGTTTCTGGGGGGACTCTTCTGGAGGGGTGAGCAGTCCTGAGCACCCAGGAGACAGCAGCTCTCTGCTGTCTCTCCCTGGAACAAGCCCAAGCAGCTCTGCAGAACTGAACCATTAGAAGCCAAGGAAGTGCCCAGGTCCCTGTGGCACACAGAAGGCCTCTCCTTAACTGGGTGTGAGTCAGTCATGTCTGCACACATGTGTGGGAGAAGGCATGGGGCACACACAGGGACCACTGCTTCGTTCCCTTGAAGGCACATTTCTGCTTCAGGAGGAGAAAAAAAGAAAAAACAACCCAAATCTCAGACAAACACAGAGTCCTGGGCCAGTGCAGAACCTGCTGGGCTTGGGGAAATAGCATCACAACAAAAGCTGTATGGTAACTTAGGTGCCACTTCTGGGTCTGCCTGCAGAGGAGAAAGGCACTCTGCAGGCCTCTGTGGGACCAAGCCCACCTCCTGGACACATCTGCACTAAAACAAGAGCACAGAGCCTGCCTGCTCCAGCACCCACATTCCTAAAGGCCCCCACTTCACCTCCCAAAATTTGGGCTCTTCCCACTCATGAAGCAAGGGGCTGGGGAGTTCAAAGCTCATTCTTTGCCCAGCCCAAGCCACGGTTATCAGCTGGTCTTACTCTCTCAAGTCCCACAGCAGCAGCTCTGGTGGAAGAGCATGAGCTTCCTGCAGGATGGGCCCTGTCAGCTCTATCAGGAGATAATGCCTGGCACTTTCCTCATTCCTTTCTCCTGAGTAATCCCTTCTCCTGTAAACAGACAAGGTAGGGAGGGGAAAAAGGAAGCCAAGCAATTCCTTCAGTGCCTCACCAAACGTGGATATTCCTGGAATATTGGCTGGGGGCTAATCTGAGCCAAATCAAATGGTTTTGCCTGGCCAGGACCAAAGCCTTATTTCAGCCTGCAGCTGAGCTGTCACAGTGCCTTTGGATTTTCTTACTGCAGGACTTTCAGAGCACTTGCAGCTGCCTGGCTGCAGCCCTGTAAGAAATGTGGCACAGCTCACCCCTCGGAGCAGAGGAAGGCCAGGCAGTGCCGCAGCAGCACTGCCACATCCAGGTTACTCCAGCATAAACTAAATGCTTTGGCATCTCCAAGTGGCACAAAGCATTGTTCTCCTTCTGCTTCTCCAAGTCTAAGCCAGCATAAAAGCACAACTTACAGGACCAAAACCATCTGCCCCCAGCACCAGAGCAGCCTCAAACTGCTGACATGCAGAGGTGTCCTTCTTGACTGCCCATCTCCTCAGTCTCCACCTCTCCAGTACCACGTTCCTTTTCTGTGGGCTGGCCTTACCGTGCCTGCTATTGCTTCAGCTCAGGTGTACCTGTCGGGTGGCTTCACCAAGACCCTACCAACTCTGTTCCTGCTTTCCCTGCCTTTCAGTGCCAGCCCACCCTGGCTCAGAGTCTTGACATATTTCCTCCACACCCAGGCTCACAGTAGTTCCTCACTGAAACCATGAGCCTATTTGTATCCTGCTTCTGTCCTCCCAGCAGGGCTGGCTCCTCTCACTCACCTCTTTCCCAGAGCACACCCCAGGGATTTGCACACAGTCACAGGGAAGACAAAAGGACTGATGGACAGCAGGACACTGCAAATGGCTCAGGTAAACCCCAAGTTCTCCATCACCAGTGCAGTCACCTACCTGTGCTGTCCTGCCTCCCAGCTGAGAAAAAGACCTGCCTGAAACATTGCCACCACTCGTCATTGAGAGCTCTGGCCTCCAGCAGTGGTGCTGTGCAGTTGCTGCCCAGGAGCCAGTAAGCACTCAGCTGGAGACAAGCAGAGCTGCCAGCCCGCTCTGTCTCTTAAGGAGGTGCAACACTGCAAGAGACGCTGGGACCAGATCTGCAATAGCAGAGCAGCATCTTCCAAAGCCTTCAGCATGGGCCCAGCTCTGCCCTGCTGAGCTCAGGGGAGAAAACCCCCTTTGGTGGCTGCAGGGTGTGCTGCAGGCTTCTGAAGATGAAGCATCCCTTTCAAGAGGCCTTCTTCTGTCACCTGTGAAGCCTGCACCAAGGATGCGGTTACGCTGCACCCCCGTTTTGTCTTGAAGGATCCCAAACTAAACTATTCATAGTCCCTTGTGGTTTACTTTGAGGTGTGTTTGGGTGGATAAGCAGCAAGGACAAAGCCTTGGACCCAGGTCACCTTACTGTACACAAAGGTATCTCCACCAAGTGAATGTGTGGGTGGGTGCCTGAGCACACATGTGTGTCCTGTCCCCACTGGGCAGCCTGCAGAACTCTCTGCTCACAGGGGATGCTCCCCTGCATTCTCACTTGCAGGAAAACACACACCAGGACAAAACTCCAGGTCAGGCAGGACCTGAAACTGCTCCTGCCTGTAATCCTGGTCAGAGATCAGCAGCTAGACCCTCTACCAAGAACCTTGCCTGCTGCTCCTGGGGCAGGACCGTCTGTGTGAGATGAAATGCTGGCAAGCACTGCACGGCAATGTGCTCCCTTGCCTGCAAAGCCCAGCCTCCGGCTCACACCCAGCCTCTCGCATACTTCAGCTCCTCACGTGCACCTCAGTGTCTGCTGCAGCTGCATGGCAGCAGCAGGAGGTCACCCAGGGTCCTGGCTGCTAACACGTGTGCTGCACATCACATGGGCTCTGATGCCGTGGGGCCATGGCAGGCCAGCAGAGACCAGAGCAAACATCCCTCTGTTGACAGTGACAGTTGCCATGTAGCAAACTCCCTCCCTTGGAGAAGCTCTCTCCATCTAAGGGCACGGGTCAATCAGACAGGAATGGCAATAACCTGCAGTTTATGCAGGTAAGGACAAGTCCCTGGTGACACAGCCCCAGTCAGACTGTGGCTCCTTGCTGGCCTGACAGAAACTGATAACCTTCCCAACTTTGCTCCAGGTCCCACCAATCAGAAAAGGACAGAAGTGGTACCTCTGACATTACATAGCAGAGAAAAAACAAATAAGAAGCCCGCAGGCCATTCCAAAGGTTTGCCAGAGTGGTTCTCAACCACCTCTTAGATCCCTCAATGTCCCAACAGCTGCTCTCAAAGCAAACTGCATTCCAAAAGGTGCCCTGAATTTCAGACACATTGCATTCTGGCAATGGAGAGGGCTTGTTTTGCTGCTTACACCAAAAGACTGTGGAGAACAGGGGGGCACAGCCACCTTTGTGTCTGTTAACAAGGCAAGGTGACAGCCAGAGCAGCAGGCAGGACACAGCAGGTCTTACCAATTACCAGTTTCCCTAGTTAGTCCTTTCTTTCTGCTGGGAAATGGTGCCCAGGTAGAATGTGAGGCCTCTGGGTATCTGCCCAGGGTTTCCAGATGTCCTGCAGATGAGTCAGGGCATTGGATCTCCAGAACCCAGAGCTAGGTCTGCCTTTTGTACTTTTGGTTCTACTCAAGAGGTTAATTATTCTAGTTGAGCTTCTAATAAAAGCAGCTTTGGAGCTTTAAAGCCTCCTTGGTCTCTGGGGAATGGCCCTTCAGCAATGCATGTGGTGGCCTTCCTGCCCTCACACATGGGCTTTGCACAGAAACTACAATCCAAGGGCCTCAGCTGTGAGTGCTGCTGGATCAGCACCTTTAGCTGACCCCTTCCAGCCATCATCCAGAGGAAAAAGGACATGTCACAGCCTTCCCAAAGCAAACCCAGAGAAGGAAAGGAACTTTTCAGCACTCCTCAGTCTCTTCCCTGGGCTTTGCAAAGACTGCGGCTGCTACCACACAGCACACATGGGCTAAGGTCCTGCCAGAAAGAGCCAACCCATGGAACACATTTGACACCCAAAGGACAAGAAGTTGCTTACAACGACCCAAGCACTGCAAATCATTTGACAGCAGCACTGGCCCTGCATGACTTCAGCTTCTAAGTAGCCTGGGATGCAAAAGGAGTTAGGCAGTACCCTGCCTGCAGTGCCAGGGACTTGGCAGGGATCAGAAGATGGAACCCTTTGGAGGTGGGAAAGCAAAACCTTCTCTCTGCACCTCATTGATGGAAACAAAAGCTGAGATTTCTGTTCCTCTTCCCTTTGGAGCCAAGCTAGATGCAACACAAGGACCGCAATCCACCTTTTGGACAGGTCTGCAGCTGAGTGTCTTTTTGAGCCCCTGCCTCCCCAGCTGATGAAGAGGATTCCCTGGCTGCACAGCACACTACTGGGTGCTGGCAGAGTGCAGGGAAAAGCCCAGGACTCTGCCTCTGAGACCGCCTGGAAGGAAGGGGAGTGGGACAGGGAAGAACTGAGCACCGGGCCAAAGAGCCTACACTTTGGTTTGTCTGGGGTCAGCTCCAGAGGGAGGCTGCACTTGGATCTTGGCAGCCAGCACCTTTGGCTGGAGCTCCCCTTTCACTAGTTCTTTGATTTTCAAGCCATTTGTATTGCAGGCCAATCTGTACTATAAATAGGATTCCTTGCTAAGAATGGCACTGGCATTACTCACTGCCTGCTCCTCTCATCTCGGGCTGTGCCCCGCCTCCGGCTGGAGGAGTGTGCTGCCGTCATCACCCACAACTATGTGCTTCTGAGAGCAGCTTTTGAACCTCTGCCACCTCGGGAAGCTCCCACTGCTTTTTCTTTCATGTGCTAATACAGTTGAGTGGCTTATCTCCTTTCACATCCCTGGGGCATACCTCTTTGCAGACTGTACACTGACAACCCAACCGAGTGGGAAAAACACCCAGGAGATGCAGCCCCTCCTGCCGGGGCTCCCAAGGCAGCCTGCAGCTCCCAGCTGAACGGGATGCTGTTCTAGCTTGCACTAAGGGAAGAAACAATTTGCTCTCCCTGGAAACTACTGCATCCTTTGGCTTTGGCTCTCAGCTACTCATCAGTTGCCTTTCTTGGTGGGAGGTGCTTTTCCAGCTCAGGTTTACCAGATGCTAAGCATTTCTGCAGGGTATCCATTGCTCCTCCTCAACCAAAGGGGGTGGGAGTTGGGGCATAGCTCTGGCCAGGTGAAACGAATCCCTGTTGTATAAGGTTGTGTTTTCTTTTCCTCAGTATTCTTTTGAGTTTTGCAGCCCACTCTGCAGGGCAGGAAGGTGTTTGCTGCTGCCATCCATGTCAGGGCTGCAGGCAGGGTTATCAGCTCTGATAAGGGGTTAAATATGCAGAGGTAAACCTGGGCGTATGTTCAGAATGCAGGTGGCAATGCTACTTTAAAGGAGGCACCTTTCTTTGTTCCCTCAATGATTCATTCATTGGGAGTGTGGGAATTAACCTATATAAATTTCTGCTACTGAGCAGGTACACCTAGGTCCTGAAACAGTGGCTGGGTGAGAACCAGTTACAGAGCCTCTGTGCAGTCTCCTGCTGGCAGGGAGAGAAGCAAACTTGCAGTGGCCCTTCTCCTGGCCAGCTCCTTCACCTCCCGTCTTCACATGACTCACCAAAACGTTCCAGGGCTGCAGCAGACACCTCTCAGAAAGGCCTGACATGACTGAGACCTTCAGCTCTCTTCTGGGGGCTGAACCCTGCCAGCTGGAGCAGCAGACAGGTGCGGCTGATGTGGCTGAGACTGCAGTGGGCACAGTGAGCCGCACTTGGGTTGCACCAGCACTGGGAGGTAGCTGTGAGATTGCATCAGGAAGCCAGCATGATAAGGGAGGCTGCTGGCTTTCCAAGCCTGGCTCTGTGCCCCCTTTGTAAGTTGCAGCTCACTCCTCATCACCTGGGAGGTGGAGAGGGAACAGCTCTGTACTTAAGGCACCTCACTAATGGAGCATTCGTCTCCATCCTGCCTCCTTTCTGAGAGGTGGTGCAGAGAGGCCTGAGATCTCCAGACTCTCTCTTGTGCTCCTGGTATTTTCTGACTTTGCTGGAAGAACCTCAGTGAACAAGAGCTGATCAGTCAAAGATTCTTTACAGAGGACAAGTCAGTCCTGGTTTACCCACTAGAGGCATCTGAGGAGCTGTGAAGGCTGAGGGAAGCATGAAGCAACGGTCAATGCCCTGCTGCTGGTTTCCTGCAGCTCTGAAAGGAGGTCACATAGCACCATTGTCAGTGTGATGAGGTCTTCGTTGCTTAACCTCCTCAAGGTAGGCTCCACAGGGTGAGGTAACACCCCAGACACTGCAGAACCTGCCTGCATCTGACCAGCACCTCCAGCCAGCCTTCCCCTCCTAGCAACAGCCAGCAGCACACCACTTCCAACAGCTGGGGAGAAGAAAGCTTAGGGAGCATAAGTCAAAAGATCCAGGAGAGGCACCACCATCATGCTGCAACTGGGCCAGGACATCTGAGCAGTGCTGTCACACTGATGAGGCCCCAAACAGCCACAAGTGAATCACAGGAGTGAGAAATGCACACACAGGGCTGAGTCTCATGGCAGAGCCTGCAACTGCCAGGGCTTCACCCCTGCCAGGGACGAGGTCCTCACTCAGCTGTGCTACTGCTCTGAGAAGGCACAGGACATCTCCCTGCTCTGGCAAAGGGTGGAGAGAACAGGATGCTTACAGGTGTGAAGCACAGTTGGACTCAATGACCTGAAAGGTCCTCTCCAACCTCAATGACTCTGTGATTGCTCTTGGTGGCCCTGCTGACAGCAGCCAGGCCCCTGAGCTGCAACTAGCCACGTGAGCCACAACAGTGTGGCTGTGGGCTGCCAGATGGAGTGCCCTGGGAGGTCAGGCAGCCAGGCCACCCCAGGTCACAGCTGTGTGCACAATGCCCAGTGCAAAGCACCCTCTTGTGTGGCAGATGCTGTTTGTCCCCAGGAGCTGTGCGAGGTGGCGGCTGGGCTGTGCTCCTGCCTGATACCATCTGTTTGATCAATGTGCCACAAAGTCAGCTGGGGTGCTCTGCGTTGGAGACAGCTTCCCCAGCAGTCATTAGCAACTGGCAGGCTTCTCCTCCAGCAGCAATCAGCAAGGCAGGGGAGTGAAGAAGTAGCTGTCAGGCTTCTTCTGGCATAAGTCATGGCATTGGCAGCAAACTGCCTCCCCCCATCCCCTGCTTCCTCCTCCCCTGGTAACTGTGAGCCCCACTGCACTTGGCTTTGGGAGCTGCTGCACAGGAATATTTCATCAGCAGGCCCCAGGCTTTGTCTGCTGCCTGTCCTACTTCCTTCAGAGCACCTGAGATCAGCTAGGCTGGAATGTCTGCCCATGCCACACTCCTGTGCTGCCTGGATGGGAAACAGGAGACTCACCTGCTGAGGCCGAAGCAGGCTTCTGACTCCTGCTTGTGAAGTCTCAGTTCCCAGCTTGAGCCATGTTACAGCTGGCAAGCAGGCTTCCCAAACCCTGGCACTGGCTCTGCAAATTAGGGGAGAAAATAAAGTCAGTCTTGCTATGTTCAAAAGGCCTTAGGGTGACATTTAGGTCAGACACTGAACTTCATCCCTCCTGGTCCTAGGTGCCATAAACGTCCTTGCTCAGAACAGCTATGTGAAACTTTAGGTTCTCAGGCCATGCCTCCATGCCAGGAGCCAGTCAATACACCAGGGAGCATCTGCAGGCACTGGAGCCCTGGGGGGACTGTCTGCTCTAGTCCTCCACACTGCCAGACAATTGTAGGTACTTAGATTTGATGTGCACACATCCAAATACATATACAAAGTACCTGAAGCTGCTCCACTGAAACGCTTCATTGAAAGCTTCAAAGTTTCACTGAAAGCTTCAAAGCTTCATTGAAACACTGCTGATACAAACCACCCAGAACTGCAGTTGCTTCCCCCCTGAAGCACCACTGCTGGTGGGAAGGTTCATAGTGGAGTCATGAGCGCTGATAACCCTGCACAAGGCAGTGGGTCCGAGCCAGCCTTTCTGCCAGGCTGGAGAGCTTTCCATAAAGTTATCTGTTCCATCAGCTCTTAATCAGCACAGACCAATTGATTGCATCTCCCACTAAACAAGGGCCTGGCTCAGCCTTGTTTTGGTAGATGCTTGTCTGTGATAGCTCTGGAGCTGTGATGGTGAAAGATGGGATGGCTTGTTGGTGGGTTTGGTGCTGTTTCATTCATTGTTTCATGCTGTCACCAGGCTGGCAGCCCAGGGAAGGGTTAATCCCTTCCTTGCTATGGCCAGGTAACAGCTGTTCCACTTTCAGGATCCCTGGATCACCCAAGTTTTGGTGAGGTAAGTGGATGTCCTTGCAGGAGCTCCTGTGGGAGGAGCTTTGGGAAAACCAGTCAGGACTGGTCCTGTCAGGCCTGGGAGCATTCCTGCTCCCATGCTGATGCAACTGGATCCAATCTCCTGGCAGCCCAGCTGGCTGCTCTCCAGAGGTCCCTCCAGACTGGCTGGCAGGCTGAGCCCACACCAGGGCTGGCTGGGATGGGATTTGAGCAGGGGGATGAAGATAATGCTTGGGCTCCTTCCCAAAAATCCCAGAATCCCAGAATGATCACCAAGTCCAACCATCCCCCAGCATCACCATGGCCATTAAACCATGCTCCAAAGGGCCATGGCCACACATTCTTTGAACACCTCCAGGGACAGTGACTCCACCACCTCCCTGCTCTGTTTTGCTGCCAGCTCTCCTCCTGGGCAGCATGCCCCCAGCTCCAGCGAGACCATGGACACTGAACCACAGCACAGAACCTCAGGGCAATCCCTTGGGATATGTGAGTGGGATTCATCCAGGGACTGTTGTGCAACAGCAGTGCACAGAGTTCTCTGAGTGGCAACACTGATCCTGCTCAGCTGGCTGAGGGAGCACTGCAGTGCCAACAGGCCAGGGGAGTGCACTGGGACAAAACTCCCTGTCTCAAGAACTCCAAGCTTCAAAGCAGACACTGGAAATGGCATCACACACCTCGAAGGTGGGTTTAGGCAAATCCCTTGAGGCCACTGCCAGTACAAAACCTTCCCAGATGTCCATGGAAAACCTCTCAGGTCTTTCCCTGTAGAACTGGCCCTCCTGTAATCCCCAGCAGGCCAAGACTCCAAGTGACATCTGCTGCTGCTGTGAGGGCAAGGGGGCACACTGGGAGTAGAGCAGTGAAGACCAGAAGCAGACAGGAAGCTACTCTGGTCAGAGATAACTGCAAACACTTCAAAGCTCCATAAATAAACAACAGATAAAAGCTCCATGAGGAGTTCCCAGGTTCTCTCCAAAATGCAACTGCCATGGAGAACAAAACATTCAGGAAGGAGGAAGGAATTGTGCAAGCAGACATGATCCTCACATTACCAGAATTCCTGGATACTGATGTGGATATCAAAAACACCTTGCAAAATCAGCTCTGTGTGCAGAAAATTGTGCAAGAATATCAGGCTGCTCTTACAGGTCTCAGCTGAGGCAGTTACAAGTGACAAGGACACAGAAGCTTCTGTCAAAGTGCTGCTGCTGCTGCTGGAAGGTCAAGGAAAACCTGGAGGCATAGCCTACTAATAAGATGGAGGAGCAGAAACCCAGGCATGCTGGGTGGGACTGAAGCAGCTGCAGAGCTAGGGGAGCAGGGCAGAAGGCAGCTGATGTCTGTATCCTGAAGAGCAGACCTGGCTGTGTACGATCTGCCATAAAAATGATCCTTGGCCTTGCCCTGCAGCAGATCACATTTGCTTGTCACACAAGTGGAGCACCCCTGGACAGCAAGAGACTTTTCACCCATCAGCTGGCTTGGCTTTTTGAGCAGCACTTGTGCATCAAAGTGACATGAGGAACCTGGTCACAAGCTGGCATTAGCCAGGGCCACAGCTGAAGCAGAAAAGGACATTACTGCCTGCTACAAGTTCTGACTGATGAATGACATCACTGAGGGATCACCAGCTCAGTCTTCTATGCAGCACTGGTTTAGCCCATCCAGTAGAAAACCTCCTGTTTACTCCAGCAAGAGGACTCGAGCTCACAGAGCTTCTGGAGCAACAGCCTGTGGCTGGCAGACAGGAGCTGCAGTCCCTCCCCAGTCCCAGCAGCCTATGGCTGGGTTACCCCTGGGCTCCTGTTTACTCCAAAGCTTGGCAGCACTGACAGAAACAGCTGCTGTTGCCAGGGCTCCAGTAGCAAGTGTCTGTGGAAAAGCCACTTGGAGAAGTGCTGTTTACTCTGGTAATGAAGCAGGTTCCTTGGAATGAAGTCCTGCAATCTTCCCAGGAGATGTTGCAATGCATTTACCTGTGCCTCAGCTCCACAGCATCCAGGCTGCTCTCAGAGCCTGGGAGCTGCTTGGCTAAGTCAGGAGGCCAAGGCAAATCCACCTCAGCTACTCTGTAGATCACCCTAAGCTCCTGGACTGGGTACACAGCTCAGATCCAGATTAAAACTGGTTGTTTCTTTGCTCTAAGCAAAGCTACAGCCAGCAACACCTCTTAAAGATGCTTCTGAGAAAAGGGCCTCAAAACAAGGTTCTCCATCATCATCTTTACAGCTGTGACTTTATCCCACTCATCCCCTTGAAACTTTCAGGCAGCTATGAACTTACACCTTGGCTCACTGCTACAAGACTTTAGAGAGAACATCAGCACCCAGTTGGACTAATAACTACCTGTGGAGGAAAAGAAACTCCAGGCAGACTGTGGAGGCCAAGGCTCCCTTTCTGTTTAGGGAGTCACAGGCCTGAGGCTACATGCTGCTTTTCCTCATTTCAGGCAGAGTTTCAAGCCACTGTCCAAATCCCTCTGACCACACTGAGATGAAAGGCTCTCTACTCCTCAATGCTCCCAGCTCAAGTCCAGCACAAAGTCCTACTCCTTAGGCTTGAGAGCTCACTCCCAAGGAGGTGCTCACAGCCCCTCCCTGCTGCAGCCTTGCCTCCTTTGTAGCTGCATTGAATAAGTTTCCTACTGAAAGGGGAACCTGCATTTGCACATTTTGTTTACAAACAGCTTGCCCCTGGAGCAGCAAGCTCATATTCCACACATGGCTGGAGCTCTCCACAGCCATACCTTGTGCTCCTACATGTTGCAATTCCTGTTTTGAGAAGAAACCAAGCTCTAATTTTAAGTGTGCACATGTACTCCCCATGAGCAAGACAGGAGAAAAAAAAAAAAAGAGAAAAGTCTTACCATGAATAGGTTATGTAAAAAGTTTAATTATAAAATAAATAAGTTTGTTATGGAAACATTAAATATTAAATACAGTAATAAATATTTACACATTTACAGATAGGACTTGACAATTAATGGTGTTTTCTCTGCTACCAGAAGAATTATGCTCTGTTTACACAGAACACATTCACTCTTCCAAGAAGAAACTGAACTCCAATAATACTCTGTGCTCAAGGCTGCATGGACAGTTCAAGAAATCAAGGACACTTGGGTCAGGAAAGTTTGAGGTAAGTTGAGGTTTTTGCACCAGAAGGTAGAGCACAAGGGACCACTGCCTGCAGAGTGTCAGTGCATCACAGCTGGATTCTTCAAGGGAACAGGTGGTTGGTCAAGTTCAGCTGATTAAATCTGATGGGAAGTATTTTGTACTTTAAGGGCTGCTTAAAGCAGCGTCGAGGACCTGGGTAACAGAAGTAGCTTTGTGTTTAGAACAGATGGGTCCAGGCTTTTCAGCATGTCTGAGATGGGTCTTTTCCTTCAGACCTTGCCTTTGCTGCCGCAGCATCCTGAGGAGCCTAACTTTAGCTCAGGCTAGCACACACACAAAGGACAGCCCCACTCACACAGCCAGTCCTGCTGAACACCTTCCATGCACACAGTAACAGAGCCCAGGTGTGGCTGACAAAGATCTGTCACCAACACCCTGCAAGTCAGAACTGGAGCTGAAGCTCTTTGAAGCTGGGAGCAGAGTGACAGCACAATTAGGTTTTTCATCCACTGAGATCTGGGGAGAGAAGCAATCCAGAGCTCTTCCAGTCTTCGCTCTGGGAAAAGGAAGGAAATTTTCTCCCTGCCATCCATTCCTGAAAGCTGCGACAAGCTCTCTGAGTGAGAGCTGCCAAAGGAGACTTGCTAACAGAAGAAAGTCCTTCCACACGACAGCAGGGACTGGAGCTCCAGCACTGAGAGGGCTCAGCAGCAGCAGTCTCCAGCAGGTGTTGACAGCAGGTCCTCCAGCCATAGTGGCAGCTCCTTCCAACATCACTGTGCCAAGACCAGTGGGGACTGCCCTCCCCAGCAAGTGATCCAGCAGCAAGTGGCACGTTGACATCTCCTTGCAGCAGCCTCTGTCTCCATCAGTCAGGGCTTAGTGGCAGCAACTCCAGCCCACGGTGTCCAGGTGGATGTCAGGTAGCCAGAGGCATCCTGCAGCTTGGCAGTGGCCACATAAGAACTGTTCTGTAAGGGGCAGACCAGGCAGGTTAATCAGCCCCAAAGACAGGGGCGCTCTGCTAGAACATCAAACCTACAGCCAAAGCAGGCTAAGCGCATGCACTGCTAGAACCTCTTCAGCTTCAAGCAAACGTGGGGCAGAACACTCCATCTGTCCCTGGGCAAAGCTGGGCAAGGTCTGTAGCTGAGACATGGCAAAACAAAATTTCTGAATTCTGCCAGAACTTCAGGACTATCCTCTAGAGTTTCCTCCTTCAGCTTGGAGCATAACTCCTGCTCAGGAAGGATCCTCAACTCCGCTGGGAGGTTCACTTCTGCTCTGCAGAGACCAACCTGCTTGCTCAGTCAAGTCCACTAGATTTCTCTCAGCAGTGATCCACTCAGGCCAAGAAGCTTTGGCACTCAATTGCTAGGACAGAATGAAACTGGTGCTCCAGAACTGGCATCTGCCTCAGTCTACAGCCTCCAAGCACCAGAAGCTCCTGATGCCTCACAGAGAAGACATGAAAATACTCAGTGCTTCTCTCGAGAGGTGATGATTCCCTTGGCTGCTGCTGGAAGTCTGGCATGTTTTCTTCCACTAAACCTGCCACCTGCCCAGATAATTAGGCATTTTTCCTTCCCAAGTCCACTTATCTCCATACAGTTTCCTACCCGCACTTTTTAAAGGCAGTAGTCCAGGAATTAGGAGAGCTGCTGAGTTTTCACAGCTCAGGTAGTTTTGGGAAACCAGAAGCCATGCATTTCAGGGCACTTCAAGCTGTTAGAAGCAAGCATTAGCTTTGCACAACATGCCTGCAGCTCTCACAAGGGTAACTCCAGCCTGGAAGTGCTGAAGATCAGTCAAGGTCAGCTTTCATACCTGCTTTCTCCTCATTTACACACCAACATGGCCATTTCTAGTCTCTTGTCGAAGTTTTTTCCTTTCTTCCTTCTCTTCATACTGAGGACACTTTTTTCTGACCCTGTGGAACGATGGCATGTTAGAGACCATTCTGAAGCCTGCTGTGCATCCTGCTGTCACCAGCCCCCAGGGCCTCTGCAGCTTTTCCAGGCCTCAAGCACTTCCTTAGCATTAGGAAGTTTCAAGCCGGACAGGTCTGAACGTTTAGCACCAAGCAGTGTCTGATGATAAAACAGAGCAGCCCTGAGCCAGGCCCTGTCAGTTCTGTCTCTCACAGCTGGAGCTTCCTGGCTTAAGCACAGCTAGGGAGCAAGATGAAGAGGGTTCACTGCTGAAACAACAAACCAGGAGACACTCTCTGGGGACAGATCTCCTGGTGGCTTTAGCAAAGGGCCACAGAGATTAAACTGCCTTCTTCCTTCTCACAGCAGAGCCCTGTGGATTTCAAGCACCTGAAGTCCCTGTCCCCTTGATGCATCCCTTGAACATCTAAGCAAACTTCTTAATGACTTTCTCTCCTTCCTCCAGCCTTTTCCAGTGGCTGTTCCCACAGGCCTTCTAGCTGCTCTGGATGAAGGCACAGACTGATGAACCACAGGCTTCTAACCTGTGAAGGTTCAGAGCATGAAACAATCCCATTCCCTAGCTCACTGCAGAAACTCTCCACAATCCTCTACTCACAGGCTACAGAACTGGTTTTCTCCTAGCAGAAGGGACCGAGGCAGTGCTCAGAGAGCAAGTGTTCATTCCAGCATTCCTCAAGCTCAGGTCTGAATATGAAGCAACAGTGCAATGACAGATGCATACCTTGTTTCCTGAACTGCAGGAAAGGGTACAGCACGTCCCCAGTTCAGCTGGTGTGCTTCAGCAAGAGCTAAAATTAGACTGCACTTGTGAGTTTCACCTACAACACTCCAAGCCCTGCTGTAGTGGAGCTGCAGGGTCACAACCGGAGCACAGCTGCAGCATTCTGGGGATGCTGGAGGCAGCTCTCCTGTGCTCTCTAACCTCAGAGCCAACACCTGGCCAAGACTGGCAAGAACCAAAGGCACAGCAGGCACAGCTGCTGCACACTGCCTTTCAGCAGGGACATGGAAGAGCTTGGTCTATGGCTTGAAACATTCCCAGGAGCAGCCCAGATTCCCATTCCCCACCACCCTGAGCTGGTGGCAGTTGTTAGGCTGGAATGGTTGCCCCTTCCAGCTTACCAGCAAGCAGTACAGCATCTGGGACTGACAGCATTTGTTTCCCCCCCAGTGCAAGTATTTCAACCCAGCAAGCTCCATGACTAACTGGACAGCTGGAGCACAATTTCCTTCCCTCCAGCTGTGTACCCAAGTGTTGGCTAACAGCTGTGCATGAGGCTGTTACATTGCTGCTTGCAGGCTTCTCCACAGGGATTAGGGAAGGCAACGCTGCGTCAGCATTAATGCTCCTCCTCCACTTCCTGCTGGTGCTCTGCAGCACTGTCACTGTCCTGGCCAGGGCAGGAGCAGAAGGGCTCTTGTTCTAAAGCATAAGGGTCACAGGCTGCCCACAGCCCCTCGTGAGGGAGGGTTACTGAACACAGTCACTTATGAGCTTCTCAGACCTTGCTTCTATCTTCAAGACATCCAGGCTGGGCTAAGCACTCAGCCCTTCTGGCTGCCTTCCACACAGGCAATTCAGATGAGCCACACAGGTTTCAGGGCTACTGGCCACAAGCCCTGCTCACACTTAAGCTTGACAGCCCCCCATGGAGCAGAATACTTACTGCACTATCACAACGACAAGCACAGCAACGAAGCTGATGCTGGAGAGCAGGACAGCCACCACCACCAGCACAGTCTTCGAGTAGTCTGCCACATCATTCTTCCTCTGAGTCTTCATGAATTGTTCCCCACAGCGCTCGCCAAAAAAGTCCTGATGACACCTGCAAGCAAACAGGAACACAAGCTCTTATCAGCTGGGGTGCTGTCTGGAGCCAAGGACACCCACACACCCTCAAGCCCGGCAGCCACCGTCCGCCTTTCCCATGGCCGTCCCCGGTGAGCGCGTTGGTGAAACGCACTCAGGGCTCACACAAGGGCTGTCAGCATTTCAACAAGTCCAGATCAGCCTGGGCGTGATGTTCCAGGAAGACACGCCTTGTCATTCTTTTGGTTTGAGCTGATGACCAACTGATGAGTTCAGTGGCTTGTTATGCATCTCCAGATTCCATCATCACTTAATTTACATGGCAGAAAGGTTCTCAGTCAAAATACACCAGGAGCTGGACCTATGCCAAGGTGACACTGATTTTTCTCCTGGGTCCTCGTGTGCCACTGGCTCATGCCAATCACACCTAACTCAAAGTACAAGAAACTTACTTGCAGGTCACCATCTGCAGATGCTCTAGGTATATGCATTCCCCATGGATGCAAAAGTTTTTGTATTCCATTTCACAGGGAGTCCCTTTCTTTTTGTTTTTCCCTTTGTTTTTCTTCCTTCTTGGTTTGCCGGCATTCTTCTCACCCCCCCTCTTTGTTGGCTTGGGTTTAACCACGGGTTCAACTGAAAAAAGGACAAGATGACTCAGTCCAGCCATGCTAGAAAGCTGGATTCTGAATTACAGAATGTAGAGAGGGGCCAGGGCTGGCTGCTGCAGGAGAACCTGGGAGCAGGAAGCATAAGATGTGAGGGAGGATGCAGCTGAGCACTTGACAGCAAGCAGCAAGCTCAGAAGCTCATTGAGTGCAACTCTGCCACCGGCAAGTCCTGTGCAGCGCAGACCAAAAGCGGCATGAGCAGCTGAGCTGGGAGAGCCACCAGAGTTGAAGAGCAGCAGAGCTGCACTTTGCAGCATTGAACACTGGAGCTGATATTGTGTGGTTCAAGCAAAGGCTGTCAGGAACACAGAGCTCATGCTGAGCCCAGCCATCCACCAGCTTTATGTTGACTCAGACAAGGCTAGCAGCTCTCCATTTGCATCAGTGATGAAAGGTATTCTAACTGGCTAGGTAGTCCTGGGTGCTTGCAGAGGCAGGACAGCTTGCTATCCCAGTTAGCAGACTTGTTCCTCCTCACCAACCCGCAGTGCTGTCTTCAGCAGAAGATAGCTCCCTTCCAGTTCTCCTGCCTTGGAAGATGCCAGCTGCACCAAGGGAGCCAACAAGGCAGGCTAGTCCGCAAGAGGCAAGCGATTTGTTCTGCCACTTACTGTTGCCCCTCATTATCTCAATTAAGAGAAACCTCTAGAAGCATGTGGTTTCAAATGCTGGTGACTGAGCACCCTTTGGATTTAAGGGCAATCATCTTCCTTTCACTGGGGAGAAGCAGCTAAGCCAGTCATTGACTAAGAGCCATGAGCTCCATGCAGGAGCCAAAGCTCAACAGCACTGTTTTGGAGCAAGTTGGGGAAACCTCACTTTTCTGAGGAAACCACCCCAGCAGGGTGTTCAACAGCAACACTTCTCCAGGGCAGCCTGGACAGGTCTGGAGAACAGCAGAGCTACTGACAGCACACTTCAGCTCCTCCATCATGCTCTGCAGTCATCTCTGGAGCACTAGGCATGGAGGCAGCCATGACAATGGAACACAACTGGATCCAACCACTTCAGAACCCTGTATTTCCAGTGACAAAAGGAGAGCCTCCACAAAGAAACAAGGTGTAGCTCACTGTTGTCTAGACAGCTGATTGTTTCAACTTCCAGAGCAACAAGCCTGGCTTGAAGTTACTTAAAAAGCAAAAATGCCTTCAGCAACCAGAAGTCTGATCCAAATGGTATGAACTATATTAGTATGTAAAGGAGGAACATTGCTCCTGCAGCAAGGCTTCCTGTCCCTGGAAATGTGAGCTTACTCCTGACTGCAGAGGCCCCTGCTCTGTCCAGTTCAACCTGATATTTAGGTTCACACTTTCATAATTGAGGCTGTTTCCATTCTTCCCTCTTCAAGGCTTGGCTTGTCAGTTGATCTCTGTGTCCCTGTCTGCAAGCTGCACAGCCAGGAAAGCCATCCACAGCTGAGTCATAACAGCATGAAAGCTTCACAGATAAACCTCATGCCAAGTAGAAGAGCTGGTCTACAAACCAACCACCTTTGCTAACTATTCAAGTTTCAGTGCAGTTATACAACACCTAAGTCACAAGCCAGTAGTCTGACAGGCTGGGCTGCTCGATAACTGACATTCCTGTTTCCCCAGAGATCTTCAACTCATGGAAAACTTCAGCAAGGATCCACAGATTCCCTAGACCGAGCATCTGGCACATGGTCCCTCCTCACCTAAGAGATCTTTCAGTCTCAGTCAGGTCTCAGGATGTTTCTACATGAACATTAACTAGATGCACCCTACAGGGCAACAGCACCAGCCTACTAACACCTACTGAGGTTTAAATCACTTGTAGGTACCTGGCTTGCATTACAATGGTACTGGAATTAGAAGCAAGAACTCCCTCTCAGCCTCATAGTCAGGTGAGCTACTGAGACCTCCTCACAGCTTCACAAAGTAGACAGTCCACACAACAGCTACTGATAGTGAAGTGTTGCCTGAAAGATGCTTCATCTTTCCTGTAACTGCTAAGTATTTGCTTTCCCTGCAAGTTTTACTCTATTCCAACCCCAACGAGCCACAGGGAAAAAGCACCTAGAAAATCCCTGGAGCAGGACAACCTGATGTCAGCTTCACCTTTAGGGCCAAACAGCCCCACAGACCCCACGGAGGCATCCATGATAAGCAGGAGGCAGCCAGGCCATGGCAGTTCTGCCAGCTTTATCAGAAGAGAAGCAGCATAGCAGGCAATCAGCACACCTGCAGCCTCCCCAGCTGCAGCCTCGTTAAGTTCCCAGCCCTGACAGCCTGTTCTTAAGGCAAGTTCCCAGCAGAAGCAGGTTTTTGCTCTATGGCAGCCAAGCGCAGTAGCCTCACAGGTGAGAGAAATGAGGAAGCCGCCGGTGCTCGCTCACAAGCGGAGCCCTGAGGCCCGGCGCCGCCTCGCACCTGGCCCCGTCCGGCTCACCTCGGATCAAGTCGTCCACGATGTACTGGTGCACGGGCGGCGCCTCCTCGTACTCCTCATCCTCCTCGTAGTCGGGACCCGGCACGGCCTCACCCTCCCGGACTTCGGGCTCCCGCTGGAGAGGTCCCCCGTACCGCTCCGGCTCCGTGGAGTTGGGCGAGGAGGCGGCGGCAGGCCGGCAGGCTGTGAGGGGGAACATGACGCGGTGGGCGAAGGGCCACAGGCACGGCCGCGGCACAACAACCCGGCCCCCGCGCTGCCCCATTCCCGCCTCCCGCCCGCTCCCCGCACGCACCTGCCAGCGCAGCCAGCGCGGCCATCAACGCCACAGCGCGCATCGGCAGTCCGGCCACGGGGGACTATGAGGTGCAGAGGGCGGTACGGCGGGCAGGCGGCAGCAGCTCGCAGCGCTCCATGAGGGGCCGCCCGCCGCCGCCGCCCGCTTTATAGGCGGCCCGCGCGCGCGCCCGGACGCGAGCCCCGTCAGCGGGGCGGGGCGGGACGGGGCGCGGCGCGCGGACAGGTGAGGGCGGCGCGCGCGGGGCGCAGACGCAGTGGCCGCTCCCCACCGGGCGGTGGCGCGGTGAGGCGTTCGAGGTGGGAAAAGGGCACGGGAAAGGCTGCGGCAGCCTCCGCTCCGACCGTTACCTGAGCCGCGGCCCTCAGCACCGCAGCATGGAGGCCCCGCCGGGAATGCGGACTCCACCGCTGCCCTGGGCAGCCTGGGACAGGGCTCCCTGACAGCCCTTCTGGGGAAGAACTTGCTCCTCATGTCTGACCTCTCACAGAGTCCTGCCATCAGGGGGCCAGCAGGTCCTGTCCTGTCTGGGTTTCTCTTTAGACAGGCTCTGAACTGTGGTGGAGTGCCACGTGCAGCGAGTGAAAACGCAAAGCACCAGGCAGACTTGCCCAGGGCGAGCAGCTGTGTGCAGGAATCACAGACACAGCATGGCAGGGGCTGGAAGGGACCTCCGGAGATCATCCAGTCCAACCCGCCTGCCAGAGCAGGGTCAGCCAGGGCAGGTTGCACAGGAACACATCCAGGTGGGCCTTGAAATGTCTCCAGAGATGGAGACTCCACCACCTCTCTGGGCAGCCTGCTCCAGGGCTCTATCACCCTTACATTGCAGAAGTTCCTCCTCACGTTTAGATGGAACTTCTGATGGTCAAGTTTGTGCTCATTACCTCTTGTCCTGTCCCTGGGGACCACTGAGAAGAGTCTGGCCCCATCTTGCTGGCACCACCCTTGAGGTATTCATAAGCATTGATAAGATCCCCCCTGCAGCCTCCTCTTCAAGCCAAACAGCCCCAGGACTCTCATCGTGGTGCTTGTTGGGAGCAGAGCCCAACCCCACCTGGCTCCAGCCTCCTTTCAGGGAGTTGTAGAGAGCCAGAAGGTCTCCTCTCAGCCACTCCTCAAGACTTGTGCTCCAGACCCTTCAGCAGCTTGATTGCTCACCCCGGGGTTGCCAAGGAGAGCGCTGTACACAGACAGACAGACAGTCAGGGGTTTATGGTGTGGGCACGCCTCTGCGGGCACTCTGCTCTTTGCTCTGCAGGGAGGAAGCAGGCAGGACATGGCTGGGATAGTTCTGGGCAATAAATCTGGGGATGGCTCTCAGCCCCGGTCCCTGCGCGTTCCCATGAGTAATGTCTGAGTATCTCGTGGGAAGCAGGGTGGGCATGAGTCCAGGCAGAGGCAAACACACTCCTCGGGGACATTTTGGCTGTCAAGCAACAGAGTGCCCCATAGCAGAGGGAGCCTTAGCATGGCCACCTCTCCTTGCACAAGAAAGCCTGAAGCAGGCCTACTGTAGGGGACAAAACCCAGGGCAGGGCGTGTAAGGTGGTGGTGTAGGGAATGACTCAGAAAAGCCTTGTGAGGGGGTCAGGACAAAGGGGTCAGTGTCCCTCCACTCTGGTCCCCAGAAAGGCTCTGTGTGGCAGGGCAGCAATGAACATGGGGAAAGGAGGATCTGGGCCACGTTCTTTTCTAACCAAGAGGGGCTGGAATGCTACTCAAGAATCTGGCAGAGCCTTTGCTGGAGGTGGCTGGGATCCAGGTTGCTCAGCCATTAAACCTTCTACCCCCTTGCACACATGCTGAAGGATGACATGCAGCTCCTGGTGCAATCTTGCTGGGTCACACCAGTCCCCAGAGCTCTGGAGAAGGAGTTGTCGCTGGGACCTTAACCTGCAACAGAACCCCCCTGCCAGCCTCTCTCAGCCCCTCTGTGTGTGGCACAATTAAAGCTGATTGTCGTTAGCTGATGGCTTTACCGCTGGGGTTCTATTGCTCTTTTCCCCTCCTTCCCCAGGCCATTTCTCATGGTGTTGGTGGCAGAGAGGATAAATCCCCCCACAGCCCTGGCACAGACAGCACTCAGTCCAGCTGCAGCACTGGTGGGCAGCTGCTGAGCAGTTCCTGGGATACAGCTGAGCCATCATTTGGGAATGATCATCATCTGGGGCTCCACAGGGCCCCTCCTTTCCTCCTCAGAGCAGAGGTCCCTTCCCACAAGCCCCCACAAGTCCATTAGCAGAGTGTGTGTGCATGGAGGTCCTCCAAAGGCAGAGACCTTGGGGTGTCCCCTGTGGAAACATGGAGTGGGTTGTGTGGGAAGGGCTAAAGGGACATCTGTAAACTGGGAGTTTTTCTTGCTGCCCACCTGCTGCATCCAGGGCCAGCTTCCTCACAGCTTCCCTCCTGAATGAGGGTGGGTTGTTTTTATTTTTTTGCAGCTGTTCAAATGAAGTATTCCTCCCATTTATTTTAACCAGGGAGCCCCTGGAAACATGTTCAATTCATTTTCTTAATGTCCATTCCAAGCATCAGACCAAGCACTTTCAGCTTCAGCCCCTGCACCGTGCTTGGCACACTGTGAAGCAACCCAGAGGAGAAGCTTAGCAGGGGAAAGGTTGAATGACCCGGGTGCAATTGCCCGTGTTACCTGCACTGTTTGGAGACCAAACACAGCATAGCCAACCTCTGACTCATCACCTTCCCTCTCTCCTCCAATCTCCAGCTGATGGCTCCCTTCATTGACTGGCAACAGGAAGGAATTTGGCTTGGCATGCTTTGAGTTGTCAGGCATTTGGCCGACTTCCCTCCTGCTGCTTCTGCTTCCCTGGGGAAGGGACAGCCTGGCATCAGACAGCCTGGCATCAGACATCATTGCTCCTCAGCATGCAGAAAGGCAGCCAGGTGGTGATGGCCATTGGGCCACAGAGAGCTTCAAGTAGGACACAGAATCATGGAATTGTTTGGATTGGAAAAGACCTCTAAGATGATCCAGTCCAACCATTGACCTAACACCACCACGGTCATTAAACCACCTCCCAAAGTGCCATGTCCACAGGTTTCTTGAACACCTCTAGGGACAGTTACTCCACCACCTTCCTGGGTAACCTATTCAAGCTCTTCCCAAATTGTGGCATCCTGCCAAAGCCCTACTTGGCTGCTTCTCCAAGAGGACACCCTCCAGAGGACACCTCTTTCAGGACACTCAGGGTGAGATGTCTGTGCTGTGTGCTGTTGGGAGAGGAGGCACTAAGCTTGGCCATGTCCTCCTTCCAGGGCTGGAGGGACACTTGGACACTGGCCCCCAGGCAGAGCTTCTGGAGCAGGTCCCCAGGAGCAGTGAAGGGAGAAGGGGCTGCAGGTGGCTGGGCTGGGAAAGGCAGGGCTCACCTTTGGGAAGGTGATGGATGCAGAGTGCCACCTACTGAGCCACTGCTCCTGCCAGCACCCGGGCTTGCTGTAGGACACCTAGGCTGGGGCTGCTGCTCCCAGTTCCAGCTCTGCCTGGGCCCTTCTGGCAGTCTCACAAGACAAGGAGCTTCCACAAAGGCTGGTGAGCCCCACAGGGTGCACCTGAAAGATGAGCAAGGACCTGTTCTCAAGGGCACAGCCAGAGATTTGGTGTCTGTCCTCAGCCAGATGTTGTTTCCCATGGACCAGTGGTGCAGTGGCAGGAGATGGGCCAGTGGCACACTGCCTTGTTCTTGCTCAGGCTGGGCCTTCTGTGCCTCAGCTGTCTTTTTTGCTAGCCCTGAAAGCCTTCAGCACAGCCTGGACTCAGAGAGCACCCAGCACAGATGGAGTTGGTGCTGACATTTTTCCTGTCCCCTCCCTCTCGGTGTCTGTGGCACTGCAGCCATGCTGGAGGGGAGGATTCTCTCTGTCATCCTATCTGTCTTCTCCCAGGCTCAGCTCCACGAAATGCCCCAGGGATGAAGACTGTGGCTGCTGTGGAGCACTGCATCATCTGGCTACCTGCAGCCCTGGGGCCACAAGGTCACCCTGGCAAGGACAAGATGTCTTGAGGCAGCAGTTCAGCCTCTCCCTCTCTAGTGAATCCCAGTAAACTGTGCTGACTCCACACTGATGCTCTCTCTCCTTGTGCCTGGCAGCTCCTGGGACCTGCTCTCCTCCTCACTGACCATGGCCTCTCACCTTGAGGTGACTGAAAAAGGCAGGATGCCCTCAGGATGTGACAGTGCACATTGTCAGCTCTGGGAGCCCCCAGGCAGGCAGAGCATTTGAATTCTTGTTCCTTCTGCTCTGAGCCTGGGGACAAGGCTGAAGAGCCAGGCTGCTGTCACCCAGGATGGGGTGGGCAGGACACAGCCTGTGACGATGGTGGCAGCTGCGGGCTTGGCGGAGCCTGCTTGGGCAACGTCTCTTCCAGGGCAGCCTGAGTGCCACCTGTGCCCTCCTTATTCACTCTCTTTACTCTTGATAAACCCCCACAGAATGTGTGAGGGCACAGGAAGCAGCTCAGGTGCCTGCCATCAAATGTTTATTTAGCCAGGGCGGGCAGAGCTCCCGGGCTGTTTGAACACCAGGGGTCCTTTGCCATCTGGCCAGCTGGGGACAGGAGGCGAGGGGCAGTGACTCAGGCTGCAGCAGTGTCTGGCTGGGCAGCTCACCAAGCTGTCACTGCACCCCTTACCTGCAGATACCACAGCCTTCTGCTGTCAGAGGCTGGGAGCAACCTTTGAAGTGAGGTGTGCGTGACTCCGGTGCTGCTGATGCAAACCAAGCTTGCTGCAGTCAGGAGGATGTGGATCACAGCTGGGGAGGAGGGAAGGGGCAAGGCCTGGGTGCTGCCTTTCTGAAAGTCACTATGGATTTTGCTAGCAGGAACGTGCAGCTGGATGTGCAGCCCTGCTCTGAAAGCCCTCAGCAGATCATTTTTCCCTAACATGATGAAGTTTCCCCTGTGCTCCACCACTTTTCCCAAGTCTTAGGCATTACCTGAGCAAAACCTGTCCAGAAAGGGAATAATTACAAATATCTAAGGGGTGGTGTCAGCAAGATGGGGCCAGACTCTTCTCAGTGGTCCCCAGGGACAGGACAAGAGGTAATGAGCACAAACTTGACCATCAGAAGTTCCATCTAAACGTGAGGAGGAACTTCTGCAATGTAAGGGTGATAGAGCCCTGGAGCAGGCTGCCCAGAGAGGTGGTGGAGCCTCCATCTCTGGAGACATTTCAAGGCCCACCTGGATGTGTTCCTGTGCAACCTGCCCTGGCTGACCCTGCTCTGGCAGGCGGGTTGGACTGGATGATCTCCGGAGGTCCCTTCCAGCCCCTGCCATGCTGTGTCTGTGATTCCTGCACATAGCTGCTCGCCCTGGGCAAGTCTGCCTGGTGCTTTGTGTTTTCACTCGCTGCACGTGGCACTCCACCACAGTTCAGAGCCTGTCTAAAGAGAAACCCAGACAGGACAGGACCTGCTGGCCCCCTGATGACAGGATCTGGGGTTTTCTCTCATCTATATCAATCGAAACCAAAACCAGCCCCCCTGAAAACCTAAGGGTACAACATCAACTGCAGCATCCCTGAGCATCCCTGCCTGGTCCAATGCCATGGTGCTGAGAGGTTCAGTGCTAGCAGGGAGCAGGGGTGGGATTTCACACCTGTCAGGAATGGCAGGGGAGGTGGAGCCAGGCCTGATACTGAGCCAGATATCCCAGGCCATGGGGTGGCTCCTCTGTGGCCTGCTCACTGGCACTCGGTACAGCAGAGCAGGAGGTGTTGGGCTGAGCTGTGCTTTGGTGGTGGGGCAGGTGTTGCAAGCCTGCCCAGGGGAGCAGCCCTGCCACATGCTGGCAGGGTTCTGGGAAGCTGCCTGCTGCTCACTCGCTGCCCTGGGCTTCAGCTGCTCCATTTTCCAGGCAGCATGCACCCAGCAGCTCTCGTGTTGGACCAAACACGTCCTCCAGCACTCACCCACTCAGGTGTGTGCAAGGGCTCCATTTGCAAGTGCTCAGGGGCAGATCCTGACCCCAGCTCTGATTGTAAGAGCCTGAAGGTGGCAGCTGGGTGAAGCAATACTGGATTTACCCTAGAGCAGGGAGCTGCCCTTCAGCTGACAATCTTCTCTCATATCACCTCCTGCCATGCTGGAGAGCACTGCAGATCACTGCCCTTCCTTCCATTGCTTCAGGCAACTGGTAGAAACCTTCCCAAGGACTGAGGCCAGAGCTCAGGGGCTCCAGTCAGTGCTGTTACCCACTTACAGCACATTGCTGAGGCCCTTCACTCTCAGTTTGAGTTTTTCACCTGCACTGCACATTATTGTCTATGTTCTGCCTACCACATCATTGTCAGCTGGGCACCATCATCAGATCATCTTTCTTCTCTGAGACATCTCCAGGACTGCAGCCCAGCACGGTCCTTACAGAGGAGAAGACCCAGCTCATAGCTTTCCAAAGGTGTATGTATGTAGCTTTGGATCATGCTGCAGGTGCTCCACAAGTACTCACCCTAAAAAGAAGAAAAAAACATTTAAGTGAGGAACTGTGCTCAAGGTAGCAAAGCTGGTGACTGCTGGGCATGGAGTGCTGGTGGTCTCCAGCTCTGTTACAGAGAACACTCAGCTCTGTGTGTGATTCTGAGTGCAGTGTGGAGGGGAGATGGCTGTGCTGGAAAAAGACAGGCTCTGGAGTCCTTGAGACTGAGCTGAAACAGGGCCAGAGCAGAAACCTGCAGATTAAAATCAGCCTTCACAACCCAAAAGGCCACTGCGTGGTGATTCTAGACATGGTTACCTCTCACACCTGCAGTGGTAGCTGGCAATCTGCTGCTTTCTTCAGTCCATGCAACCTCTGGACAACTACTTCTTTCCTAACTGTAATGAAGTTTTTAATTATCACATGCTGCCTGCAGCCTTCTTTTGGAGGAGCACTGTCTACTCCCAGCAGCCAGAGCAAAGCCAGCAGCCAGCTTTAACAGTGGAGGGACCACAGGGCCAGACCAGCTGCCTTGGCAGAGCCTTGTACAGATGGAGCAGCAATAATTTGGGGTTACCTTTAAGGAGCCCCTGAATGGATCTTGGCCATGAAGGCCTGGCTGAGCCAAAGCATGTTGGCAGCAGTGAAAGCTGCAGTGGGTAGCTGGTTATGGATCCCTTTCCTTACCTTAGTGGGTATGAAGTCACCCTGGAGATGTGTATCAGCACCTGGTGTGTGGTAGTGCAGGTCTGGAGGGACTGCAGCCTCAGAGGAGGGCTGGGGACATGTGACAGAAACAGCCTGCTGGCTTCCCTCTGTGAGTGTGCCATTGGCAGCAGCAAAGAAAGAAAGAGCAGGTGGACATTGTTTGGGAATCTTCTCCTGGATGTGCAGCTTAAGTCTGACTTTTTCCCTGTCAAATCTTTGCACAGAGGTTTCTCCAGCCTGGTTCCCAGGGTGAGCAGCTGGTGAGGCAGGTAAGGACTCCCAGCTGAAAAGAGTGTGGACACCCTGCTTGGAAGGGTTTCATCTCAGCAGGAGAGTGCTGGGAGCCACCTGGATCTGGATGCATCCCCTGCAGGAAGCAAGGAGGGTTTTCTCCCATCCAAACTCAACACTTTTTGTCTTGGCATCTCTACAAGGACATTTCCAGCCCAGGGTGTGAGAGGGGTGCAGTTCTGTCCCTGCACTCCTGCTTCTCGTCTTTGCTCTCCCTGCTGGCTTGTAGGTGCTCAGCTTCCATCACCTGATGTGAGAACCAAAGACAAATGTTCAGAATCAAGCCAAGGTCCCTGCTCCTGTGTCCACCACAGTCTGGGCGTCACACGCTCTCTCCATCTCCTGCCAGCCCCTAGCTCTCTGGTCTTAGATTAACAGGGGCAGGATGAAGCAAATGTCAAACTCAGGCCTGTCAGGGGCAAGCTGAGCAGAAATGGTGCACAAGGAAGTTCTTCATTCTCCTCTGAGCCAGTATGGCCTTTGTCTGCTCCCACAACAATCCCTTTGCCCAGCTGTTGGAAGGCCCCTTTAGTGCCAGTCCAAGTCCTGCACAGGTCTGTTACAGCTGGAGCAGAGCAGAAGGTCTCTGGCACAGGCAGGACTCAGATTTTCCCCCGCTGGGAACGTTCATCCTTCTGATTCACTGCACCAGCAGGCAGAGGAGGGCAGCTGGTACTGCTACTGAGCTCTTGCCCAGTGCCTTCCCATTCCAGCATCAGGTGGTGATTTTTTTTACCCATTTGAAGTCATTTCGTGTGTGAAGAAACCATGAATCACAAAGAGGCTCCTGGAGCAATGACCAAATCCTTTTTCCTCTGCCCCTCTCCCAGTCCAGATCTTCCCTGGCACAAAGCCCGGGCAAGCCTCCCTACGCAGTGCCGAGCTTACGCAGAGCCCTCTGCTCCCTTCACAGCCAGCAGCAAGCCAAGCAGGCCAGGAGAGCATTCCAGTCCCTGGGCATGTTTGTTGTGCTTCTTTGGAAATCCCATTGTTGGCTGGCAGTGCCAGCGCTGTGCCCTCGTGACATCCTCTGCCTTTCCCCGTGCCAGGGTGCTCCCAGTGAGCAGGGACTCTGGCAAGATGGGGAGGTGCCACTGGAACAGTCAGTCCTGGTGCTCTGGGCACTCATTCCCATGTGCTGAGGTGGGAGCAGGGGGACTTCCAGCCACACACACACAGCCCCAGCACTGAAACGCATGCAGGCAGCACACCTCATGTCCCCTCCTCCCTGCGTGCTGCCTGTGCCTGGGCACTGCTGCCCCAGGAGAGGGCTGCTGAGCACAGGGCATGAGGAAGGCCTGGTTTGCATAAAGGTGGCACACTCATGCCGTGAAGGAGGTTTCCAAGGCACAGGCTCATTTCCTTCTCTTGGTAGCTTTATCTTCAAGTAGGAAAACCCCTCGTCCCCAAGTCCTTGAACAGATGCCACAATGCCATCCTGGCATGCTTGGGGCTCTGCCTGCATGGGGGCTGACTCTGCCCTTCTGAAGCAAAACCAAGTCTGCACTCTGAGCTGGGCTCAGGTACCCTGCTCACATGAGCCTTGCTTTGCTGACAAGAGCTCCCATCCCCTACAAGGCTTTTCAGTATCACCAATGGCTCCTCCTCTCTTTGTGACCTTTACCCAGGAGGGCTCAGCAGGAGCAGAGGTCTGCTTTGAGTGGGCAAGGAGGGCTGTGTGTTTTGGTCTCCGCCACCCGATGGTGGAGACTCAGGGTGTAGAGCTCAGCTCTGCTCCCTTGCCACAGTAGCTCAGGTGCAGTAGGTTAAGCAAACTGGTGCAGGAGCTGTGCTGGAGAGCAGACGCTGAAGGAGATCTTGGAAGAGAGAAAGATTTGTGCTCTGACCCCCACAGCCCTTCTCCTGAGTCCAGCCCAGGGTCTCTGTGAGGTTCTTCAGACTGGTTGGGCTTTGCCTGCAGCAGCCAGGCTCCACATACCCATCTCACTGTCCATCCCCTGCCCAGTGATCCCCGGAACCAGGCCTTTGGAGCAGGCAGTGGGGTGTGAAGGGGGCATCTCCATGCCCCTGCTGCTGGGAACAGCGACTCCTTGCTGCACCACAGGGAAAACCTGCAAGGGAGAGCAAGAAGCAAAGCAGGACTTCGTCAGCAGAGAGAGGGGAGAATCAAGAATCAAGAAGGTTGGAAGAGACCTCAAGGATCATCGAGTCCAACCTGTCACCCTACACCTCATGCCTATCTAAACCATGGCACCAAGTGCCACGTCCAATCCCCTCTTGAACACCTCCAGGGATGGTGACTCCACCACCTCCCTGGGCAGCACATTCCAATGGCCAACCACTCTCTCTGTGAAGAACTTTCTCCTCACCTCCAGCCTAAACCTCCCCTGCCGCAGCTTGAGACTCTGTCCTCTTGTTCTGGTGCTGGTTGCCTGGGAGAAGAGACCAACCCCCTCCTGGCTACAACCTCCCTTCAGGTAGTTGTAGACAGCAATGAGGTCTCCCCTGAGCCTCCTCTTCTCCAGGCTAAACAGTCCCAGCTCCCTCAGCCTCTCCTCATAGGGCTTGTGCTCAAGGCCTCTCCCCAGCCTCGTTGTCCTTCTCTGGCCATGCTCCAGCAATTCAACATCTTTCCTAAACTGAGGGGCCCAGAACTGGACACAGTACTCAAGGTGTGGCCTAACCAGTGCTGTGTCCAGGGGTACAATGACCTCCCTGCTCCTGCTGGCCACACCATGCCTGATGCAGGCCAGGATGCCATTGGCTGTCTTGGCCACCTGGGCACACTGCTGGCTCATGTTCAGCTGCTGTCAACCAGTACCCCCAGGTCCCTTTCCACCTGGCTGCTCTCCAGCCACTCTGACCCCAGCCTGTAGCTCTGCATGGGGTTGTTGTGGCCAAAGTGCAGCACCTGGCACTTGGACTTGTTGAATGCCATCCTGTTGGACTCTGCCCATCTGTCCAGCCTGGCAAGGTCCCTCTGCAGAGCCCTTCTACCTTCTAACAGATCAACACCTGCTCCCAGCTTGGTGTCATCTGCAAATTTACTGATGATGGACTCAATCCCCTCATCCAGATCATCAATAAAGATATTGAACAGGATGGGGCCCAGCACTGATCCCTGGGGGACACCACTAGTGACAGGCTGCCAGCTGGATGTGGCACCATTCACCACCACTCTCTGGGCTTGGCCCTCCAGCCAGTTCCTAACCCAGCACAGTGCTGCTGTCCAAGGCACAGGCTGCCAGCTTGGCCAGGAGTTTGCTGTGGGGGACAGTGTCAAAGGCCTTGCTGAAGTCCAGGTAGACTACATCCACAGCCTTTCCCACGTCCACCAGGCTGTCACCTGATCATAGAAGGAGATCAGGTTGGTGAGGCAGGACCTGCCCTTCCTAAATCCATGTTGGCTGGGCCTGATTCCTTGGCCATCCTTCAGGTGTGCAGTGATTGCCCCCAAGACAATCTGCTCCATGATTTTCCCTGGTACTGAGGTCAGGCTGACAGGCCTGTAGTTCCCAGGTTCTTCTGTCCGTCCCTTCTTGTGGATGGGTGTCACATTGGCCAGTTTCCAGTCTTCTGGGACCTCTGCAGTGAGCCAGGACTGGTGGAAAATGATGGAGAGAGGCTTGGCCAGCTCATCTGCCAGCTCTCTCTGACACAGCTCTGCACCCTGTGCCAGGGCAGCCCCAAACTGCACACCTGCCTTTTTCCTGCCACCCACGGCTGCCAGGAATGCATGGCAGCAAGCAGGGCCCTTGGCAGTCTGGTGTCTGTGGTGGGCTGTGTGCGTCAGGGCTGAGGTCACCGCCAAAGCCCGGGCAGGACTCGGTGACTCCTGCATTCTCAGACCGTGAGCAGCTGGCTCTGAAGTTGATGACCTTGCAGGAAGGGTGGCTGTGGGGTGAATAAGATCCATCCCATCAGCTGGCATCACTGCCAGGCCCCACCACGGGCAGGCTGAGCCTCAGGGCGCGAGGGACACAGCTGAGAGAACGCTCTGGGTGACCGTGCAGCTCTTGGGCAGCTGATGCTGGTTTGGAAAGCAAGGAGGGAGCTGTGTCAGGGCACAGCCTTGCAGTGATGGTGACTCACCCCAAGGACAGCACAAGGGCTGGTGCTGGCCTTGTAGAGACATCCTGCACTTCAGATCAGGACTGGCCAGAGCCATGGGCTGCCCCCTGGGCGAGTCTGCCTCTCCGGCCGCCACTGCTATCCCAAAGAGGGCACGGCACCAAAGATGCAGGAAGGCTTTTTCCCATGCTCCAGCTTTTGTGTAAAGAAAATGCTGAAAGCCTCCATTTCCACTTTGCACAGAATCACAGAGTGGTAGAGGCTGGAAGGGACCTGTGGAGATCATCCAGTCCAGCCCCTGTGCCAAGGCAGGGTCACCTAGAGAAGGTCACACAGGAACACAGCCAGGTGGGTTTGGAATGTCTCCAGAGATGGAGACTCCACCAGCAGCCTGTTCCAGGGAAAGAGGGTCCCTACATCTCCATGAGTGCAGCCTGGCTGCCTCAGGCTACCTGTGCCAGGATGTCACCATGGAGGCCATGGCTGAGGAGGACTTACATAGGTTGGCATAAAGGAGAAGCAACTTGGAAGTGATGGCTTGGACTCACCCTGCTGGGGTCTCCAGCTGTTGAAAATGCAGCCTGGCATTTGACTCTTCTCATTTCAGTGCTGCTGTCCTCCTGGTGAGCTTCCCACAGGGGCTGAACCTTGCTCTGCTGTCACAGTGGTGCTTGTCCTTGGCATGGGTGGGCTGAGCAGGTGGATCTTGTGAATGAGGTCCCAGTGCTGGGGAGGCCACAGATGCACTGATTCCACGAGGTACTGAGCTCTCCTGTTTCCTCCTGACTTCAGTGCTGTGTCCTTTTTACAGTCAAAAGCCTCACTACCTTTCTTGCCCTCATCTAAACTCTCTTCTTCCTCAGTTCTCCATCCCCTTATTACACATCTCCAGCCTGGTTTTCACCACCACTCAGCAGTGACCCAAAGGCTGATTCCCTTGTTTGCTGTGTCCCCAGATGGAGAACCACCTCCCCCCAGCCAGTCTGCCCTGCCCAGATCAACCCCAATTTCCCTGCCTCTGCCACCTCCATGACAGCAGCCCTGGGAGAGGCAGCTGAAGTGGCCTCCCTTCCTCATTGCTGTGCTGGCTTCCCGTTAGCATGAAGGGCATCCAGAGCCAGCCTGTGAACCCAAGCAGCAAGAGCCACCACCACAGGACCACTGGGGACCACTGACAAATGTCCATGGACAAATGAGGGTTCCCAGCTGGGGCTGGTGCCTGCTGCCAATTGCATCTGGTCTCCTAAATTCCTGCTGGGTTGTCCTATCAAGAGGCTGATGCCCTCTGGTGACTGGGTCAGAGGATCAGGCTGACATCCATCAGGGCAGGGCAGAGAAATCTGACATATTTTTTGATCAGTTGTTTTAATCTCCCAGTTTGCTGGGAAAGCTTTAATCATATAGGGTAGAATTACATCATGGGAGTGCTGGAGTCATTTAGGTTTGGCACCAGCTTCATGAACACAATGATGGCTGTTTGTGCAAGACCAAGCTTCCACTCTGACTGCTGAACACCTTCCTGCCTTCCTTCCTGCCTGCCTTCCTTCCTTTTTTTTTCACTTTCCTTCCTTCTACTTTCCCTTCCTTCCTTCCTGCCTGCCTTCCTTTTTTTCCACTTTCCTTCCTTCTACTTTCCCTTCCTTCCTGCCTGCCTTCCTTCCTTTTTTTCCACTTTCCTTCCTTCTACTTTCCCTTCCTTCCTGCCTGCCTTCCTTCCTTTTTTTCCACTTTCCTTCCTTCTACTTTCCCTTCCTTCCTTCCTTCCTTCCTTCCTGCCTGCCTTCCTTTTTTTTACTTTCCTTCCTTCTACTTTCCCTTCCTTCCTTCCTTCCTTCCTTCCTTCCTTCCTTCCTTCCTTCCTTCCTTCCTTCCTTCCTTCCTTCCTTCCTTCCTTCCTTCCTTCCTTCCTTCCTTCCTTCCTTCCTTCCTTCCTTCCTTCCTTCCTTCCTTCCTTCCTTCCTTCCTTCCTTCCTTCCTTCCTTCCTTCCCTTTTCCCTTCCCCCTTCTCCCTTCCCTTCTCTTCCCTTCCCTTCCCTTCCCTCCCCAGCAGAAGGAGCTGCCCCAGAGGGCTGGAGGTGGTGCCAGCAGAAACCATGGGAAGAATGAGGGAGGCTCACTGTCTGGGGACAGGTTTTTGGGGTGTGTCACCAGAACCTGGTTGTGTGGTTGCTGGACAAGCAGCCTCTGTCCAGCTGGCACAAGCTGTTGAGGTGGCAGGCTGGTATGTGGCCCCAAGCTCTTCAGTTGCTTCATCCTGTGCAGGAGGGAGAAAAACACAGGGGCTGGAAGGGCTGCTATGGGGTGGGAACAAGGTGAGCAACAGGATAGGTGGGGAAAGCCCAAACCAAATCAAGAACGTCAGCTGTAGTTGAGAGAAGGGGGAAAACCCAAACAAGTCCTGCAGAGGCCTGAAAGTGGACAGTTCCTCTTCCATCTGCCTGACCCAGGTGGCTAAAGGCATGATGAAGCTCAAACCATTGCTCCTACTGCAACTCAAAACTCTTGCAAGTGCAGCAGTGGGCAGGTGCACCCAGGTGCTGCAGCTGAAAGATGCATCTTGAGCTCCTGAGGCTGCTCAGGTGCAGAGGGGCTGAAGGAAAGTTTCTGGAGGATGAGCAAGGGACCATCCAGAGCAGTTCATGGAAGCCTGAGGGAGAAAGGAGGATGTGTCACCTTGGATATATCCTAACTGGGTCACAGAAGAATGGAAGGAGGCTCCAAGAACCCATTTTTGCCCCATCTTCCACTGGGAAAGGCTGGGGCTGCCATTAGCTGTTCCCAGCCAGCTGGCAGAACAGGTTCCTGTGTGACAACTGAATTGCAGGAGAAGGGGAGAGGAAGTGAAAAGCTGAAGAGCTGCTAGAAAGTGCCCTGTGACACAGAGGTAACCCAGGTATCCCGGAGTCCCAACCATCCCCTTCTAACTCCATGCTGAAGAGAGAAACAAAGCACCAGGCAGGCCAGGGAAAAACCTGTACCCACCAGACCCATCTTAAACATTGACTAACCCACTCTGGGGGCTGGCCAAGGCCTGCTCTGTGGCACTGCCACAAACAAGCATTTCAGTTCTGTCAGGTGGCCACAGGCACAGAGCCAGAAGGCTGAGCACAAACCCTGCACAGTAACTCTGTCTGCAGAAGAAGGGCGAGAGAGCCTGCACTGAGGTCAACACAGGCTGCTCTGGGACAGACCTCAGGTCCTACAGCAAGAGCCAGCTTGTCTGCACTCACTGAGGACATGCAAAGGAGGTTCCTTCTACCCCTGCATTGCCACATCTGGCCTGGAGGCTTTCCATGTCTTTGGTCACTGTCACTTGGTCAAGCTCTCCTGAGATGACCAAAGCACTGCTTACGCTGGCCGGGCAGCCCTGGCTCTTGCTTGCACTTGGCTTACCTGCAGGCCTGGGGCAGGCAGCTGCCCCACTCAAGCTGGTGACCTAACTGCTAAAGAAGGCCTGCAGAGAATGCAGCAGAGAGGACTCAACCCTGAGCTGCAGCCTTGCAGGGCTCTCCTGCTGGAGCATGTCAGGTGCAGTGCTGGTCTGCTCAGACCACACATTCCCTTTGCTAAGCAGATATCCCCCCTCTTCCTCCCCACACCAGCACTTCCCCAGTGGGGCCAGAGGTGCACTGAGAACTGGCAGCTGCTGGGCAGAGCTGTTTCATCACAGCCCAGTCTGCCTGACCACACCTTTGCTGTGGTTGGTCCTCGTCAGAGGAAAGATAGCGAAAGTAAATCCAGGCAGGAAGTGAGGATCAAGCAGGAAAGCAGCAGAGCTCTGGTTTCATCATTTCACATGACTCATTCCCAAAGACAGGGAGGGGTATAGGCCACATGGCCAGGGCAGAGCACTCAGGAGAGCCTTTCCCACCTTCCCTCCTTGGCTTCCTCCCAGTGCACTCTGTAGGATGATGCGGACTTAGTAACCTTTCAGATGAAAAAGGTGTCTGAACAACACACAGCAGAAAGGCAATGAAAATAACCTGAGAGGAAGAACACCTGGATCTCAAGAGCAAAGACAGGACAGTAGTGTGAGGAGAGAAAAAGAGCCAGTTTATTCCTCCATGAAGGCCTCTGGCTGATTGAGAGCTTCCAAAGTATCCTTCTCAAAGGTCCCACCACTCTTACAAGGATCCTGATGCACAGCTCCAGAGGTCACACACAGGTCTCACTCCCCCGAATGCCAAAGGCAGGCAAGGCAGTGGAGCTCAGAGAGTACCTTGGTGAAGATGGGGAATGAGGCAAAGGCTGTGCTTTTCCTCATATCTTCTGAAGGGTGAGCAGGGGTGTCCCATGGTTCCAGCTAACAGCTCACTGCAGCTGTAGGACCAGCAGCAGACTTCATTACCAATTCAATGGCTTCTCTGAGGCCAGCTGCTGGGGCTTCCAAGGCCCTGCTCAGCAGAGCCCCACTTCAATCAAACCACCAGGACACTTGTGCTTTTTGTCTAGAACTTTTATTTTCGAGGAGCAGAATTGCTTTGAGCATATTCACAAGAATAAATATAAAATTACTCTGAAGAGTAAGCAGCTGAGCTTTTATAAAAATATATCTCTGTCCCTAGAGCTGCCTTGGCAGGGCTCTCCTTAGGAAATATTCTGTCATACAAAAATAAAACACTGACAATAACAGGCTTGACCTATACTGATTGGATCACCAAACAAGTGAAATCTCTTAAAGTACATAAATATTGTAAATATTGTTAACAAAAATAACATTTAAATAGGTGGGAAGTGAGGCCACCCAGAGGGACGGGACACGGCAGGAGGCCACCCTGGCTTCTACAGGGCACCAACTTCCTTGTACTCGCTGGAGGTTGTTCGTCTCCTCTTGTTCCTGTACCTGAAACAGAGCAGAGAAGGGTGAGTTCTGCAAAGCCAGCTGTGCAGAGGGCTTTGGGGGAGCAAAGGGTGAAGGAAGGCAATAAAAAGGCTGCAGGACCTCCTCGTGTTGAATCTAAGCCTCTAGCAGCTAGGTTCTGGCTGCGCTCACTTCCAGGTCTGACAGAGCTTGCATGTGGTCTCCTTCCTCAGCTCTCACTGAAGACTTCCCATCTGCATTGTGCTGCTGGCACTAGGACTGCCTGGGAAATGCTGCTGCATCCTTCTCTGCAGCAGGGCTGAGCACCCCAGCCAGCTAGGCCAGCTGCTGAGATGAGGAGCTGGAGTCTTGATGCAGGGAAGAGGAATTATGGTGGTCACCAGCTAGCTGTCTGCTCTGTCAAGCTGAGCTCTCTCTCTGGGGGGTGTTCCACCCTCTCAGCTCTTGGGAGCTGCTCTCCATTAGTTATGAGCCTGGAGAACGATTCCTGCTGCTCCACAACCATGGAGACTACTGCCCTCCATGGTACAGAGGAGGTGGTGCTCATGGTATCAGCCACCACACCAGATAAACAAATGAGCAGGCACTCATCCAGTGCTCTCCAGTTCCTGATGATGGGGAAGCAGCATTTCCAAGGAAATGAACTGGAATTCTCTTGTTGCCTGCCTGCACTCTCACAGAATGTCAAGGCCTGGAAGGGACCTTGAAAGATCATCCAGTCCAAGCCCCCTTCCAGAGCAGGATCACCTGGAGCTGATCACACAGGAATATATCCAGGCAGGTTTTGAATATCTCCAGAGGAAGAGCCCTGAGCAGCCTGTTCCAGTGTTCTGTCACCCTCACAGGGAAAAAAATTCTTCCTTATTGTGATGTTACACTTATGCTTCCATGGAGCTTCCTCTGCCTCAACTTCCACCACTGCCCCTTGCGCAGTCATTGGGCATCACCCAGCAGAGCCTGGCTCCAGCCTCTGGGCGCTCACCCTACACATCTTTATCAACAGCAATGAGGTCACCCTCAGGCTCCTCCTCTCCAAGCTAAAGAGTGCCAGCTCCTTCAGCCTCTTCTTGTATGGAAGATGTTCCACTCCCCTAGTAATTTTTGTGGCTCTGTGCTGAACTCTTTCAAGCAGTTCCCTAAGGTCCTTCTTGAACTGAGGGACCCAGAACTGGAAACAATATTGTCTCCAGATGCAGCCTCAGCACGGCAGAGTAGAGGGGGAAGAGAACCTCTCTCGACCTATTAACTGCAGCCCTTCTAATCCACCCCAGAATGCCCTTGGCCTTCTTGGCCACAAGAGCACATTGCTGGCTCATGGTCAACCTTCCATCCACTAGGACCTCCCAGGTCCTTTTCCTCTTCACTGCTCTCCAACAAGTCAGTCCCCAACCTATCCTGCTCCACGGGGCTGCTCTTTCCCAGGTTCTCTACCTGCACAGAGGTGAGCTGGCCCCAGCTGAGCTGCCCTCCTGAGGCAGGAGAGAGCCCTGCTTACCTTCTGCAGATGTAGTAGCTGGCGATGGAGATGGCAACGAGGAAGAGCAGGACGATGATGACGGTCAGGGCCACGTACTCCTTGCTGAGGGGCTGCCGGACCAGCTCCGAGTGCACGCAGCGCACGCCAGAGAAGCCCACGTCACACCTGGGGGGACACACAGAGTGAGGGGCAGCACCTCAGCAGGCCACACACCATGCTGTGCTGCTGGCCTGCTGCCTACTCAGCCACAGGCAGCTGGGGCTGATGCAGCTCAAGCCCAGGCGGTCCTAGAAATGGCTGCAAAGTCATCAAGTAAGTGAGGAACACCCAAAAAAAAAAAAAAATGCATGGAGGGTCTTTACTTTGTAGGCTGGGTTAAAGGAGAGGCCCTGCTGCCTTGTCTGAGGTCTGGACCCCACACTGCTGTAGCTACAGAGCAGCAGGGAAGCACATCAGAATCCCAGAATGGTTTGAACACCTCCAGGGAGGGGGCAGCCACAGCCTCCCAGGGCAGCCTGTTCCAGGGTCTCCCCACCCTCACTGTCAATGAACAAGTGTCCCAAGCATAAGATGGGCTGGTGACTAATTTCAGGTGTCTCAGACTCTCACCCAGGTCTCACTGGATCCATCACATGTGCTTAGCACCTGTTTAGGTGTAGCTGAGAGGTTGGATGAGGCCTTGAGCAATGTGGGTTAGTGAGAGGTGTCCCTGCCCATGGCAGAGGGGTTGGAACTGGAGGATCATTAAGGTCCCTTCCAACCCAAACCATTCTATGAATCTATGAATCTGCTGCTGCTCTCTAAGTTCTCCTGAGCATTTGAGTCCTTTGCTGGGCTGGTGTTGCAGCTAAGCAGTGAGACCAAAGGCCACCCAGAGCTGATGTCAAAGCCAGCTCAGAGGGGGCTGCAGGCACCCTGTGCCCTCTCCTACCTGCAGTAGTGCTCATCCAAGTCCACTATGTAGACACACTGGCCATGGAAGCAGTAGTCCTTCATCTCAGGCTTGCACCTGGTTATCCCCACCTGAGCCACACGGGGACTGTTCTCTGTCTGGACTGCAAGGAGACTTAATTAGCACCTCACCAGCCTGATTGTCCTGGACCCCTTTCCCAGACAATGCACAAGCTTCCCAAGCACAGCTGAGAACCACACTCCCAGCAAGCATTACAGCAGACAAAGCCTCCTGAGCAGGGAGAGGATCTCTCCAGCCTGATTTTCCCTGGGGGAGTTCCCCAGAAGCTGTTTCTGCTTTTCCAGCAGAGCCCTCACATCAGGCAGAGCTCTTCTGCTGAAGCAGCAATGAAAGGTGAGCTAAAAACTGGCTCTTGTTCAATAACACTGAGCACTTTGCAGGATGTCAGCAATGTTCTCAACAGGACAATGATTTCCAGGGGCACCTCAGTGAGGGCCCTGGCCCAAGCAAGATGGCAAGCAAAGAGCTGCTGTTTACCAACAGCTGTGCAGTTCACTTACTCAGGGCTGTTGTGCAGTTCTCCATCTCACCAGGCCCACATAAGGGGATCACAGTTGTGCCCAGGACAGCTTGCAATAGGTAACCTGGAAGAGAAAAAAAGAAGAGTGAATCTGGATGCTCTGCAAGTGCAGTCAGGTATTCCACCTGCTCTACTTGTTAAGTTCAGGCATGGGAACAGGCTGCCCAGGGAGGTGATGGAGTCACCATCCCTGGAGGTGCTCAAGAAACCTGTGGCCACTTGGGGACATGGTTTGATGGCCATGTGTTGGGTTGAAGGTTGGACTCAAGTGATCTTAAAAGTCTGTTCCAGCCAAGCCAATTCTATGATTCTGTAAGTTGATACAAGACTAACTGAAGCTTCTGATCTCAGTAGGGGAAAAAAAAGTTTTGTAAACTGAAAAATCCAGATCAGAGAGATCTGCTGCCCAAGTGATGCCAGGCAGCCCAGAGAGCCATCTCTGTGACATCAGCTTCCAATGAGCAGAAACTTAGCGTCTGTGACCACCTCTCACCCCCACTCTGAGTGACACTGGGCGGAACAGGCTTGGAGAGCTCACCCAGGGGAGGTAGAGGTCAGGCCAGCTCTGATCACGTTGGGTTTCTGACCAGGCTGGCATGGCAGCTGCACAGGGTACAGCTTGCAGGGTTCCATGGCTGGGCATGGCCACCCAGCACTCATCACAGGAGTTCTGTGAGCAAAATCAAGGAAGGTGTCCTTGAGTCATAGCAGTGCAGAGAAGTTCCTAGGGCTCAGCAGGTGAGTGCAGCAGGTGACTCAGCACCCCAGGTCACTGCTGAGCCAGGCTCAGCACCTCACTGCTGCCTGCAGAGGCCACATACTGCTCGAGGTGGGCTGAACACCAAAGCTGCTCTTCAGCAGCAGAGCTTCCTCAGCCCTCTGCCTGCAGCCAGAGGCTGGACAGCTCCTGCTCTGATGCCAACTTCTGCTGCAGGTCCTCAGTTAACAGCCAGCTAACAGGAGATACCAAACCCTCTTCATCTGGCCACTGGACTGGATTGGTTCCTGACCACCTCGCAGATCCTGTGCCAGTGTCACTTATCCAGGCAGAACTCCAGAAGCAGAGAGGTCCACCTCCATCCTTCCATCAACATCTACACTGCAGTAAACTAAGCTCAGTGGGCTTGATGTGGGCACCAAACACAAGAGGAGGCTGCAGCAGGCAGGCTGAGGAGCACAGCTGCATTTCCTTGGGGAGCAAGGGCCCTTCTCTGTCATTTATTTTGACATCTCTTGGGTGTGGAGTGCTGCACATGCCCAGCTTTCAGGTATCCCACTCATTAAATGAACATTTCCAAGCAGGATTTGAAGGCCAACAGAGGTCCTTGCAGCTTCATGGCTAGCCCCATGTGGAGCAGTTAGTATCTGCCTCACCTGCCCAACCCTGCTGCTGTGGTCACAAACTAACCTGCTCATGAACTGCTGAGTCACCATCCCCATTCCACAGAAGTCTGTAATTTGTGTCTTTGGGCTGTTTGCCTCCATCAACTTGTCAGGTCATGCATGGCTAATGCAGGGAGTGTGCCTTCATAATTTCTTGATCACTCCAATTCAACTCCAGTTATTAGAAAGTTTCATTACATGTCAAAGTTAACTCTAGAAGTGATTTATGGTCTTCCTGCAGCTCATCTCTTTCTGGGTGATAAGGAGGCTTCCTCTAGACTGAACTGCAGCTGGATACAGGAGCAGCAGGAGAGGGACAGGGATTTGGGGGTGTTTGTGCCCATTCAAAACACCATTCCCCCTCCTCCTCCTCACTTCCCTCCCCTCTGCATTCACAGGCTCACAGGATGTTAGGGGTTTAGACCTCTAAAGATCATCAAGTCCAACCCCCTGCCAGAGCAGGGCCAGAGAATCCAGCACAGGTCACACAGGAATGCATCCAGATGAGTCTTGGAAGTCTCCAGAGAAAAAGACTCCACAACCCCTCTGGGCAGCCTGCTCCAGTGCTCTGTGACCCTCAGAGTGAAGAAGTTCCTCCTCATGTTGAGGTGAAATCTCCTGTGCTGGAGTTCACATCTACTGCCCCTTGTCTTATGACAGGGTACAACTGTCCCCTGCCTCTTGACCCCCAGCTCTCAGATATTTATAAACATTTATTAAATCCCCTCTGAGTCTTCTCTTCTCCAGACTAAAAAGCCCCAGGGCTCTCAGCCTCTCCTCATTAAGCTCTTAACCAGGCTTCCACCAATGCTGTGGAAGAAAGGACAAAGAGTAGGTCCACCCAAGTGAGAGCCAAGTAGCAGAGCCAAGATGTCAGCATCTTGACCCTACAGGAGCCCAAGCTGGAGACATCGGTGCCCGCTGGCACGACTCAGCAAGACTGCCTTGCACTCCAGTGGGGCAGGCCCTGCAAGTTTACTTTCAGGGTGGGATTTTTTCCTTTCAAACAGCATTGTGCTCACTGTGGGTTTCGTCAGAAGCAGCTGAACACTTCATTGAGGTCAGCTGGTGACAGAAAAGTGGAAGTGTTCGAAGGATGAAGCCAGCAGCATCTCAGAACAGCAGGCTGGGAGCTTCAGCCACAGACCTGGTGTCCCAAATGATGCTGGGAAAGGAACATCTAACGACTCAGTCCTTCCCAGGAGTGCTCCATGCCCTGTCCCACTATGTGTACACCACAGCAGTGCAAGAAGGGATGCTGGAATCCTGAGACTAGTGAGAGTCAGTGGCACTGCTGCTGTCCTGAGTGATGTGCTACAGCAACATCTGGTCTGAGGGACAATGGCAGGAATGTAGACAAGGCCAAATACACTGGAAGCCCCTGAGATCCCCACTTCTGTCAGACTTAGCTGAGCAGATGGCTTAAGCCAGCTGCTGATCCCTTTCAGCCCACAAATCTGTTTCAGCTTGTATGTTTCCTCCATCTCACCATTGCCTGAGCAGTTCATTCTCAATCTAAAGCTCTCAGTTTGAGAGTTACCAGAACCTAGCTTTTGCATCTAAAAAGCTCCAACCTAGGGTCAGCTCTTCTCCTTGCTCCAGGTGGCACCACCTTCCAGCTGAGGAAAGGCCAAAACTCAGACACCTGTGAGGGCCAGGTTAAAAATAACCTCCTCCAACACTGACCAAAGTCCTGCCCCATTCCATAGTCTCCCCTGCCTGGCTGCAGCCACGGGCAGGAGTACAGCCCTGGATATCTGCTGACACCCAGCAGGACTTGCTGCGTTTGGGCAAAGTTCTCCCTGCTCTGCACTCTTACTTCTGCCCTTTCCCCCCTGCACATATTTCTCATCTGACACAAGTGGGAGGGGGATCTTGCAGGAGGGTAAGGGACCTGCACCTGCAGTGGCCCAGAAGAGTTATCAGGTGGATTCCCAGGGCAGGAGCTGGGAGAGGAAGCTGTGTTGTCATGACTTTGCTGTTCCCTAAGCAAATATCCACAGCTACCAGATAAGAGGCATGGGATGGTGGCTATCAGGTGTGCCTGGCAGGGATGGAGCATGGCACTCACTTCTGCACCACCATCCCTGCAAGGCTGACACTGACACAGCAGCTGTTGCTGCAACAGGAATACTTCATGGAATCCTAGAATGGGTTGGAAGGGACCTTAAAGATGATCCAGTTCCAACTCCTTGCCACAGGCAGGGACACCTCCCACCAGCCCAGGTTGCTCAAGGCCTCATCCAACCTGGCCTTGAACACCTCCAGGGAGGGGGCATCCACAACCTCCCTGGGCAACCTGTTCCAGTGTCTCCCCACCCTCACTCTCAAGAATTTCTCCCTAATCTCTGGTCTAAACCTGCTCTCCTCAAGCTTCAGTCCTGTACTTATCCTTCTATGAAGGGTGACAGTGAGGGATAGACCCTTCTGCAGCCCTCAACAGAGATGAGCTGCAAGGGCTAATTCAGGTCCTCTGCTGAAGGGCAGCTCTAGCTCCCAGCCCCAGAACGACTGTGCAGGATGCACACAGAGGATGCACACAGGATACAGGTCCCTCTGCAGGATTTACACCCATTTTGAATGTTTCCAACAGATCAGTCACCAGTGGAGTTGGCTTTGTCTGTCACCAAGAAGTTCAAGTGAAGAAGCCCTTGCTCCTACCACCACTGAGCTCTAGTGTGTGGCCTTGCTCTTACTCAAGGCTTGGCTGTGCCACTCTACCCCTAGCTCACATCAACCACAGCACCTCTGGAGTTCATCTTCTCCACACAGGCTGAGCACTTTTTCCTGGGCAAGGGGAAGAGGTCACTTGAGATCATTTCAGCCAGAGCACACCTCCCCATCCTTGCACTCAGGGTATGTCATCTGGCTGCTGCTTGATGTTCTGGGTAGGATTACTTGATGCCTAGTTGCCTGATGATGTCCATCAAGGCTGGAGCCCAACACTCCTCTTCCTGAGATGAGACATACAAGATGTACAGGTTGCTCTTCTTGCCCATGTCACAGGAGATGCTATCAGCCCTTTCCTCCTCTCATCCCTCTCTAGCCTACGTATACCTGGCCTGGTGTCTACATGGAGGCACCAGAAGTGGTGGACTGAAGTGTCTTTACATGTTCCTGAGAAGTTGTGTCCATGTTTATCCATCTCAAATTCTGTACCCATGGCTTCAAAACTGCCAACTCAAAGCCTCAGATGCCCTGAGCCAGGTCAGAGCAGCTCTAAGGCAGCCCTGGAAACACCAGTCTGAACAGGAAGGCTGTTGCTCCAGAACTGCTACAGGCCCACATGGCCACCTCCAGTGCTGTGGCAGCAGAGGTAAGGCAGATAAAGATGTGCCCTGTGCACCCACTCACCTCAGTGCTGCTTCCACCCCTGTGTTGACCCACACACCACTGAACCCCTTCACACACTGCCCCTCTGCCTGCGCCACTCTGCCTTCCACCACACACACACAGAGAGCAGAAATCCATTACTGCCTCCAGCCATGGACTGCCATGGACATCAGCTATGGACATCTTCATCTCCAGACCCAGTGCCCCTGATGTCCAGCCTGCTTGCTGATGGCCAAATGTGACATGAGGAAACATGAGGTCAGCAGCTCGTGAAGCTCTCTGGCCAGCCTGGAGATCTGAAGCCTGCCTTCTCCACTGAGTGGACATTGTGGTGACCACAAGGGGACTGGTGCCAAGGTTCCTGAAGTAACTCATGGAAAAAGCAGGCCCTGGGCCTGCTTCCATCACCACCACATCACCATGTGGCTGGCACAACACCACAGCTCCTCAGGGGTGAGCTCTGCCACCACTGCCTTTCTGCTGTGCAGTCAGCAAGCCCACCACAGCCAGGACATGAGGCTGACAGTGACAGAGTGCCTGTCACTTGGGTTGCTCAGCAGGAACTCCTAAAGCTTGCCTGTGGCTGGCATCAGGCCAGCCTGCTGCCAGCAGCGCTGCCGCCCTGGGAGGGAAAGGCAGTGGAGTGCTGGTTCCCTGCGTGGTGATGCCACCCAGCCATGACTAACCTGCCCCTCACCAGCAGATTCTGTGCCTGCCCCGGAAATAAATCAATCCACACACAAATCCAAGAAGACATACCAGTTCCTTCCACTGCCAAGAAGCGCTGAGTCACAGCTTGCAAGGTGCTTAGCCCTCTCTCCTGGCAAGCAAGATGCTGTGCAGTGGCTGCTCCATGAGCTAGTGTAGAAATACTGGGCCAGGGTGAAAGACAGAAATCCACACTGCAGGGATCTGAGCGCATGAGGGAACAGCCGCCCCAAAAGAGGCCTTGGGAGCTGAGCTTCCTCACCACCTGGCATCAGGACAATGTGCCCTGGCACCAAAGCAGCCTGAGCGTGCCAGCTCTCACTCCGCCTGATGTCATGCCTCTGCCAGCACCCTGCCAAGGAGTGTGGCAAGGAGCAGCTCTTGCTCCACAGCACTCCCAGGCTCTAGGGCTCTCAATGCTCCAAAGGTTCACGTGTTCACCCCTTCCGACTTTCAGGCAGCTTATGTCATGCACTAGAGCAGCACACTCCTGGTGAGGAGGTGGAGAAGCATCAAGCAGCAGGAGGCCACCACCTGTTTTCTTACCATCAGGAAGTCTCTGCTGCTGTGGGGATCCACCTGCTGAGCTCACCCTGAGCACGGCAGGGTGCAGGCAAGTAGGACCAGGCTGCAAACAAGGTCAAGGTGACAGAGGACAGACTGCACTGGCTTGAGCAGTGCTGGGGAGGAGGGTGATGAACTTCTATCTTTGCTAAGTACCAGGGCACGCCTGGGTGCCACACAAACCATTAAACATCCCCAAACATAAGACCAGAGCCAGACCTGTGAGAGACCTCTGGGCTCTGCTCCTCACCTCACAGCCACCCAGGTGCTCCCATCCCTGCCTATGACTTCATCTCAGAGAAGAACTATCTCACGTCGCCCGAAGGCCAGCTGAGCTCTACCTTCTGTCAGATTGTCCAGCAGCCAGAGCCTGCCGCAGCACTGAGCCCAGGTGTCCGACCCCTGGCCCGGTCCCGCCGGCCCCCTGGGGCAGCAGAGGAGCCCTGGTGAGAGCGGAGCACTGCGGGGCCCCGACACTCACCGAGGAAGAGCAGCAGGCTGCGGAGAGGCAGACACCCGGCGTCCATCGCCCTGGCGTCCCGAGGAGCGGAGGAGGAAGCACGGGAGGCAGCGGCAGCAAAGGCTGCGGGAGCAGTGTGGTGCCGGCCGCACCGCCCCGGACCTTTATGGGCCGGCGGCAGAGGCGGGGCGCGGCGGTGATGAAACCCGCCGGGGCTGAGGGCTGCTGCCCGGCCCCGGCCGCGGCCTCCTCGCTTCCTGCCCACCGCCCCCGGCGGGCCGTGCCCTCGCCGGCCCCCTGCACCCCGGGGCGATGCAGGGGCTGCCCCCCAGCTCGGCAGTCCCCAGGGAGGGGGATGCCCGGCTGGCCGCGCCCCCGCCTGCCTCCCGCAGCCGCTGCCTGCTGTCGGGTACCTCCAGTCCTTCCTTCTTTTAGCGAGCACCGCTGCAAACAGTTGGTGGGGCTGAAAAATCACCTGTCCCCTCTGAGCATCTGGCAAAGGTGCTGATGCCCAGGACCTCCACGGGCAAGGGATGCCCATGGCTGACTGCCCTCCTGACTTGGCAGAGTTAGAGAATGGTTGAACTTGAAAATATTAAAGGTCTTTCCAACCAAAACGACTCTGGGATTCTTCACGGCCTCAGCTAATGGGTGCCCGGTGTCAGGGTCTAAGACTTCACCAGTGCAGCATGGACTTGGACCACTGAGCCACCAGCCACCAACACTGCCTGCAGAAGGACCAAGGTTTGGACAGCACGTCAGGGCAGGCAGCCAAACTCATGCTGCCTCTCATCTGCTGGCATGTCTGAAGTGACCCTGGGCACATACATGCTATGCCAGGAACCCTTGGTGCTAGGAGCAGAAATGATCTATTAAGTTTCAGCACAGCCACAGGAATGCCACATCTCACAGAGCAGCCAGATCTGCTGCCACACTCCCAAGGTCAGCAGTGCCCCTCCAGCACTTGGCCTTGTCACAGCCTGGTAGCACAGGGCAGTTCCTGGCAGCAGGAGATCTTGCAGTGACTTAGTTATGGCTGTTTCAAACAAATGTCCTTTCAAGCCTCTTGCTGAAGCCCACGCAGGCTGCTGGTGTGTTGGGCAAGGCCTTGTTTGGTGCCTACACCCCATCATCAGATAACTGAGGGAGAACCTGTCCCCAAAGCCCTGCTGCCCTCTTTGCCTGAAATATGTGTTTTATCTCAGTGAGCTGCTCAGCCACAGCTGAGTTATTGCTTTTCCTTTTAAAGAAACATTTCCTCCTCTACCTTCCTGCTCTCCACAGTCAGAAAAGGCAAGGTGCTATCCACTTTACTGCAGAACTGATAAGCCTATCTCTCAGTGCAAGGAGCTGGAGTATGATAGTGAGGTGCAGCTGATGACTCAAGCACCCATAGTTTCTCTGTTTTACAAGTGGTTATTGATACAGCAGTGATGGGGAGAAGACACTGGAGAACACAATATACATCAGCTCCACGTTCAGACTGGAAGCAATAAACTCATTCTGGGAGGTGGAATAGAGCTGGTACTTACTGATTACAGCCCTCTTTGTGCCTGGAGTGCTTTCTTCGCTCTACAGGAGTGTGGAGATGCTGAAATGGAACAAAGCAACGTGTTACTACCAGAGCACCGTGTGCCAGCACCAGTTGCTCATTACTCAATGGGTATGAGAGCTGGCGAGACAAATGTCATCAAGATCAGTGTGAAAGTGGCTTTTAGAAGTTCTCCCTCCACAAGTCAGTGGGACCCTGAATCTTTTCCTAGGTCCCCCTTGCCCCCTCCAATCTTGGGCTCCTGGCCTACCCCACCCAATCAGTACTCCACTGTAAGATCAGCAGACAGTAGGGTTTTTTTTGATGCCACATGACTGTTTTTGTTGCTTCTTTAAATTGGGCTGATCTCCCTCATTAAAGATTTTATTGCCTGCTCTTTCAGGGATCACAATGAGTAAAGGAAGGGACTGCCATGATTAGTGAAGCATTTCTGTGTGTGGGCACAGAGATGTCTTAAAAAGCAGCATCACTGCAGAACTTCCACTTCATAATTATTTTACACTTAAATTCCTGCGTGATTTATCCTCTGGAGGACAGCATCTAATTATAGTCTTGTACCCAGATACCAAGTAAGGCTGACACAATGGGAGCAATTCATTGGAATTTCCTCTTTCACATTTGAATAGATGGAAAACAAGAATCACTGGCACATCTTTGCTTCACCTTTCTGCAATGTTCTCTGTCCCCTGCCATGTGATGCCTGGAGCTGGCATCCCTGGCTGGGGCTTTCGCCATCCTCTTCCCCATGTGGAGGCTGCCATGGTGCACACCTTGAAAGCCACATTTGCCAAGAGGCTCTTCACAGGGAGCAGCACCTTCCTGCACTCATAGGCTTGCTGTAAGGCAGGCCCAGTGCATCCCAGTACGGAGTGACATGCCTCTGTGGTGCTGATTGGGCAATCCAGCATCATGGGTGCGCTCCAGCTATGGCCTCGATTTCAGCTGGGGTGAATTGGCACACCCAAGGTAGTGCAGGGATGGAGCTGTGCCACCTGGCATCAGGCCAGCAAGGAGCCCCCAGAACCCCTGGGCATTTCAGGATTTCCTTCTTTGCAAAGAGTAAGAAGCACACCAGGAGATACCCTCAGAACTGTGCAGAAGAGGTACTTGCTTTTATTACCTCACAGCGGCTTAATGACTGCCTTTAAAGAAACCCTCTCCTTATGAAGCAGATAGGCCCAGCTCAAGGCCCCGTTGTGCTCAGCCCTCTCTCAATGCCACAAGCATTCAGCTCTCCATTCATCCAGCAGACTCGTAGCAATCATTGTTTCAAGAGCACGGACTGAGCTTTGTCTGGGTTAATGGCTGAGCTTGACGATCTTCAAAGGTCTCTTCCAACTCAACCACTCTGATTCCATCAGCTGATCTATCACTGATGACAGAGAGAGTTTTCTACCAACCACAACCCCTCTTCAGCTGAAGAGAGTTAAAAACACAGGCTGAATGTGCACTGTCCTGCACACTTTTCCTGATGGTGAACTGCTGTGGAAGATGCCAGTGTTCCTAGCACTGAATTGCCACTTGGGGTCTGTGTTTTCACCTAACTGAACCCAACATGACAAGTGACCACACCACTTACTTCAGCTGCTTTCTGTAGGACTCACATCCAGCTTTACGCCTTGCTGCTGTGGAGATGGATCTGCATTGGGTTTTGTCTCCCAAGAATACGGACCTATTTGCAAAATCAACATCTTTCTGTTAGGAAGTATTTCGGAAAGCAGAGGAAAGCAATTTCTAGACTTGCACTGTCACTGTTGCATGCAGAGTACCCAAAAGCAGCATTTCCATCAATTCCTGGAAAAATGGGCCAGCATTTCTGAAAATAGCAGGAGTGCTTAGGTCACTTTGTGAGATAAACTTTTAGAGAGAGCAAGCTTCATGAGAGATTCTCAAGAAATACTCAGCAGAGCAGATGGCTAATTGGAGTGCAGCTCACTTGACAGCACTTTCCTTTGAACCACAGGAGATGATGAAAATCACAAGCATGGGGCTCACAGGCAAGCAGAAATGCCCTAAAAAGGGAATATATTTATCTGGGATCATAGATGAGACAGCCTGGAGGAGATGAAGCAAAGAAAACCTTGAGCCAAACTTACTCCACATAAAGGTCAGTTTCAAGCCTGCCATGGAGGTGAGGGCTGAATTAGGTCAGAGGTCCTTAAACAACCAGGCTTTCCCATAAACCAGGAGAGCTCCAAAGCTGCCCCAAGGCTGGAAGTGGCCAAGGCCTCTTCCTGTAAATGCAGGCTCAGGTCAAAGCTGCTGCACAACATGGATGTTTTGCTGCTTAAAACCCCAAACCTCCCCAATTCACTCATTTCTGAGCCAGACTAGTGGTTTAAAAACAGAAGCAAACAGCCAATTCCCATCCATCTCAAGGTGTCCCAGGAGATGGACAGCTCTGCCAGTTCATGCTGCATTGCTCCCTACAGGGCAGTGTTTAAGGCTTCATTCTTCTGGCCTGTGTGACATTTCCATTACTCTCCCCTGGGCAACTCCTGAATGGCTCAACACATCTCTCTGGCAGGCAGAGCTCCCTAATGCTGGGCTGGTGTTTTCCCTTTCTAATTACAGCTCAGAGCTGCATGCTGAGGGATTTCTTCGCCTCCCAGGGCTTTGCAGCTTTTTTCATTTAGGGAATCCTTCCATGGCTGCTACCTTTACTGCTGCTAAACAAACCTGGGCAAGTGTTTTATGTGTACCCCTGTAAAGGCTCTTATCAAATCCAGTCCCTCCTGCATCATCACCCATATTTTCTAGTTGTTGTTTCTCCTTGCTCCAAGTTGTTAAGAATATGACAGGGACCAAGGTGGAAGAAAAGTGTTTTTCCCCACAAGCTGCAAGCAAGCTGGGAGAAGAACACCAGCCCCTTACCTAGCAGTCCTGAGTGCTGCCCTATCCATCAGCATCTCCTTTCAGTTCATCAAGACTTCTCTGCCCCAGCATTTTGCCTTCTCCAGGAAGATGAGGGCTAACCACTGCAAGACAGAACACATGCAGGTATGCAGACCACCCCCTCTGATGGCTCACCATGTGCACACATGGGTGCAGCACTCAGACCCTGACCACTGGACTCTGTATTTGACACCACTATGTGAAAGCCTGTTCCTGGTGGCTGCCACGTGGCCCATCTGCTCCTGGAGCAGGGCCAGTCCCTAAAGTGTGTGCTGAAGCCTACCCCTGCCTCACCCCTGCCCCATCTGGGGATGTGGGCAAGCAACTGAGTGGACCTACAGTGGCTTCAGTTCCTCTGGCAAGCACATGTCACCCTTGCCACTGCTGCAGGGGCTGAGGGGATCAAAGCAAGAGAGCAGAGGGAAGGCTGACTTCCCAGCCTCAGAGCTCCCAAGCAGCAGCAGCTGGCTGTGACACACCCTGAGCTCCAGGGGACTCCAGCCATTCATAGACTCCACACTTTGGCTGTGGCTTAGTGGTGCCTGTCACCTGCAGCCAGCCATGTGCACTGGAGCTGGGGCACCCTGGGCACGAGGAGTGTGTCATTAGGGCTGAGGGAGTAAACAGCAATTCACCTGAAACCAGCTCAGCCAGCTGAAACCAACTCTGGGCAAGAGGCGCGGGTCCACGCTGTATTTGTTTGGCCTGGTAACCAGAGGCAAGCATGGCAGCAGGTGGACTTAGTGGAATTCCCCCATCCAATGGCATTATGGGACACTCCCATTACTGTCCTGATAATTACTGTTAATCATTACTATTACTGAAGTGACCAAAAAAAAGGCTGTCAGGACCAGGCCTTCATTGTTCTGGCTGTTGTCATGAGGAGGTGATGAGACAACCTGCCCCAGGGAACCCATAAACACGGGTGCCCGGTTCAGCACCACGGTCATATTGCAAACTAGGACACTCTGGTCCTCCATGAAGCTCCCCTACAACCCAACCATGACAACAAACCATGGCACTCCCTTGGGGTCACACCAGCTTGGAGCCAGGCTGCTCACACCCCACTTTCTGTCTGCTGAGACGCAGCTACAAGGGGACAAAGTTGACCAGGAGAAACAGTCTGGGGTGGCATCACTCAGGATCCTAGAACGGCTCAGGTGGGAAGGGACTTCAGAGATCAGCTACTCCAACCCCCCTGCCATGGGCAGGGATGCCTCTCAGCTAGACTTGATAGCTCAAGGCTTCATCCAACCTGGCCCTGAGCACTTCCAGGGAGGGGGCATCCACAACTCATCAAGACATTCCCATTCTGTGTTTCCCCTGTCTGGGCCCAGCCTGCTATAAAACTCCCAATTCTTTGATCTCCAGTGAATTGAACACCTCCAGCTCCCAGGAGCCAACTGTGACTCACATGGCATGAGGAAACCTCTGGGCTTTGCTTTGGAAATGACCAAAACTATGTGAAATCATCTTCCAGTCACCTTCTCCTCCCATCCATGCTCTGAACACCACCTCAGGTATCCAAGCCTCCCTAGACACTGTTCCTAGGTCACAGACTGAAGACAAGGATTAACCAGCTTAGTCACGGGCTGGGCACCAACAGGGAGCCCCAGGGAAAGGCTGGGGGCCCCTGTGGGGCCAAGAGGGGCAGAAACAGGCACAGGTGGGAACCACCTGCCTGAAACATTGTTTTTTTCTCCCACAATTGCAGGACTGGCTGCTATCAGCCACCAGGACAGGAGACAGACCTCACTTTTCTGGTCAGAGCTAGCTGCTCCCCAGTCCATCTCAGAAGTGCAGCCTAGTTTCCTCCTGGACTAAAGAGCACAACAAAATGTGTTCAGACCCCACACACTCTCTGCTTGCCCAGCAACGAGCTGTGGGTTTACCCAATGGCCAAGGGGAGGCAAAGGCCTAGGCCTGCCTCCCAGGAGCTCTTCACCTCTCCGCCCATGGAAGGGTGTTGGTGTCTTGCAGCGTGCATGGTAGATGGGACCAGGAGAGGAACCTGGAAGTGGACGTCCTTGGGGAGAGGTGCCAGCAGCTGGTTGGCTGTGACACTTCCTCTGTGTGGTACAACACATCCACCCCCTTGCCCTCCTTCCTGCAGCTTGGTGTTATTTAAGAGGTGCAGGAGATTTGCTTTATGTAAATCAAGTGAGACAGGACAAGGCCAGGGCTGGGTTTAATTAGATTGGTGTTGGTTATTAAGAGCAGAGCTAAGCTGGGGATGGCAGTTCTTGATTGATGCTCCTGCAGCCAGGGTCTTTGTCCTCTGTATAGAAAGAAAGGGCTATGGGTCAATCAGCACATCAATTACACAAAAAAGGGTCAATTAGCCAAAGCTGCCACACACAGGCAGTGGCTTTGACTCCAGTTCAACTTCTCAGCAACAACAGTTGCTCTACAGGACTCGCAAAGAAAAGGCATCCTCAAAAACTGCATTTTTGGAAGAGTCTGGAACAGAGGTTCTGCATCAGATGCTGAGAATGAGGCTTTTTTGGTCCCCAGCCTGTAGCAGAGGTCACCCCTCCACACACAACACCGACACTGCAGCTTCACATAATCCATCCTGCCCAAAGTGAGGGCACCAGTAGCCTGCCAGCAGCCAGGCAAAGAGCATTGTGCCAGAGCAGGAGATGGCCTCTCTCAGGTGAAGCGTGGCAGGCTGTGCAGAGCACAGCCCTGCTCTTCTGACTCCATCCTGCTTTCCTGAGCCTTCTCCTCATTTTGATCTTGTAACACTGCCCCTTGTGAAAGCAGGAGAGAGGCTTCCAGGCAGGGCTGCTGTACAGAGCTGATCACCCATCCTTCCAAAGCAAGCACTTCAAGGCGCCCACAGGTTAACTGTGCTAAAGATGAGGCCTCTCTGCAAGCCTCTTCCCCCTGTCTCCTGGAGTGTTACGCAACACACTGCTGCATGGGTTTGATTGCACTGGGGCAGCTTTGATTGCCACGTCAGGCCCCACCACTGCCCACTGGAGGGGCTGGAGCTGCCTTTTACGCAGATGTAAACACCGCCGGAGCCTGCGGGCAAGGCTCTTCGATCGCTGGCCTGGCTTCCATAAACAGGATGTGAACGGCTTGTAAATATCCTGCTGCTAGTGCTCAGCTGCACTCACAAGCTGACAGCAGGCCAGGCTCACAATTGCCCATCTTTCTGCTGCAACCACACTGGTCCCATTGCACAACCCTTCCTGACCACAGCAATGGCCTCCAATTGCATGGCCCAATGCTTCTGCTTCATGGCTTCTACCAAGCGGGCTTGGAGTGACAGGCTAAGAGGGACTGGGCTGGAGCTGGAGGAGGGCAGATTGAGACTGGAGATTAGGGAGAAATTGGTGACAGTGAGGGTGGGGAGACACTGGCACAGGTTGCCCAGGGAGGCTGTGGATGCCCCCTCCCTGGAGGTGTTCAAGGCCAGGCTGGATGAGGCCTTGAGCAAGCTGGGCTGGTGGGAGGTGTCCCTGCCCACGGCAGGAGGGTGGAACTGGATAATCTTTAAGATCCCTTCCACCCAACCCATTCTATGAATCTAGGAATCTTCAGAGCACTTGCTGGGGCACTGTCAATGAGGGAAACGATCCATGACTGCTGCCAGCATTTTCCTCCCCAGTAGTCCCCAGCATATATCAGAAAAAGGCACTGGACTTGTGAGTCTTGCTCATCCTGCACAGAAGTACAGGGAGACCAAGATAAGCATTTCATCACATTCTCATTCTGCCCTACACACCCCCAGTCTCTGCTAGAAAGGACATCATTCATGCTATGACACAGGCAAGAAAAAACTAGACCATGGCTTGTTTCAGTCCAGTTCCCAGAACAGCCTCAGTGAGGCTGGTGTCACCAAAAGCTTCTCAGACAGGACCCCACCTCCTCCTCCTCTCCCCCTGTGCCAGTCCCTTGGGTGAGGGAGCAGGAGAGGCTGCTCCTGATGTGCTCGAAGTCACTGAGAGCAGCCTTTGCCTTGGTTGGAGCCATGTGGGGACACAGCGTGCTCTGCTGTTGTTCTGCTGCCCCAACCAGTGGGAAATGTTTGACCTGCTATTCACACCTCTGACCCATCCTCAGCAGCACCTGCACAGACAGCCCCATCTGAGAAAGGTGTTTGCTGGGAGCTAAATGGCCATCAGCTTCTCCTGCCCTTAAAAGCCATCAGGAGAAGGCAGTGCAGTCCTGACACACTGCTCCCTGGGCAAATCACTGTCTGCTGCACTCTGAACTCAGTTGGGCTTCAGATTGCTTTGAAGATAAAGCAGGAGGAAACTAACTTACACCCACTGCAGGAGTATCTACAGCTAGGGAATGAGATAACTCAATGCCCTTGAGGAGATATGAGAGGCATTTAAAGCATAAAAATTGCTAACCTTTCCCTTAGCAGGCAGGCAGATAAAGGCAAATGCCTCTGCTCAACAGAGCCTGAAAGTCTGATGCAAGTCCTCAAAAGCAAAGGAAATGAAGGCTTGGAAGCAACCAGGGTGTTAGGATGTGCAACCACAATGACAGAACATTCCCCATCAGCTCTAAACCAAGCAGCTCTGGAGAACTGCAAGAGCTGGCAGAGACCATGGGCAAAGTGAGTACAGGGGAGCAGGGGCTGGTGCCCCTGTGCTGGACAGAGCCTGGCTGTTCCCCAAGGACACTGCCCCTGGAGGTGCTGAAGAGGCAGAGATATGGTGCTGAAGGACATGTTGTAGCACCAGCCTCGAAAGAGTTTGAGAATGGTTGGACCTGATGATTTTAAAGGGCTTTTCCAACTGGAACAATTCTGTGATTCCATGATTTCCAGGTGCTTGCTGCCCAGTGTTCAGGCTCTGCCCCATGGCTGCTGGGCCAGACGCTGCTCACCGCATGCTAACAGAGGCTGGCAGCTTCGCTGCTCCTGCCAAAAGCCTCTGCTGGTTATCTCATGAAAGCTCCAGAGATGCAAAACAGACCTGAACCCACTTTATTAAGATGAGTAATGCCTGAAACTCCCCCCAGCTGTTGATGGGCTGCAGGAGGCAAGCAGCAGAAGCTGGCAGAGAAGCCTTCACTGAGTGTGACAGGCCAGGGGAGCCTGCCTCCTCCACCAAGCACACTGCAGGTCAGGCCACTTCTCCATCCACAGATGCAAGATGTCACTTGAAGACTAAGGTTGGGTTTGCCATCCCCCAGCACTTAGCAGCTACCCTTGTAGTCTGCACCACTTTCATCCCCATGGCATCCTTGGAGCTACTTTGACACTTCTCCCATGGCAGCATCAAGACATGCACAGTGCCCACAATGTACTGAATCATAGAGCCACACAATGGGTTGGCTTGGAAGGGACCTCAAAGCTCATCCAGTTCCAACCCTCTGCCACGGACAGGGACACCTCCCACCAGCCCAGCTTGCTCAAGGCCTCGTCCAACCTGGCCTTGAACACCTCCAGGGAGGGGACATCCACAGCCTCCCTGGGCCACCTGTTCCAGTGTCTCCCCACCCTCACTCTCAAGAATTTCTTCCTAATCTCCAGTCTCAACCTGCCCTCCTCCAGCTTTGATCCATTTCCCCTTTTCCTGTCACTATGAGCTCTTGCAAAAAGCCTCTCCCCAGCTTTCTTGTAGCCCCTTGTGATGGTTTGAAACGGTCTTTTTAATTTTTCCTTGCAAAGTTCAGAACAGAGAAAGTGAAAGAATGTAAATAAGTCACTATTGGGTGTAAGAAAGCAAAATAACGATTGTTCTAAACACTTCCATTGGATAGATAGAAATGTTTAAGAACTATTACCCAAAACAAAGTAGGCATTCTGCACATTCTGCACTCTGCAGTGGGGGCAGTTGCTGGGCTGTCTGGCTGCTGTTTTCTTCTTCTTCTCTTCTGGATGAAGATAACACACTGACCTTGGCAGCTAAGTTAACAACTTTCTGCTTAACTAACTCTGCTTCTCTGTCCAGGGGGATCTGGGGGGAAGCTCCTGGGAGAGGGAGGCCCCTTTGGGAGGGTCCCCTTGGGGGGAAGCAAAGGGAGATCGGTTGTGCTTTTTCTGTTGATTGTATATATTTGTAAATGTTGTGAATTTTGTATATTTGTACATATTCATTGCATTTCATCATAGATTGTAGACTCTGCTTGTAAATACAGCTTTCATTTGCTTCCAGACTGGGCTAGCCTGGTTATTGTCGGTAGGGGGGGAATTTCAGCTCACACTGACACACCCCTTCAAGTACTGCACATGTAGAAGCAGAGACCTGAACTTGCAGCTCCCAGGGTCACTCCTAGCAATGTCCAACACATGCTTACATTTATGAGCTGTTACTGAACACCCAGCTGCCTTGGCTCTTGCCTTGCTCTTCCACATCAGGCAACTCCTCACTAAAGAAAGCACCACAAACTAATAGGAGCTTGTCAGAATCCCACGGCACTCAAAGGACTCAAGCACTCGAGGACAGTGCAAGCAGCCCGAGTCTGCACCCACCGAAGACAGCACAGGTTTCACTATAGCCGGCAGCAGGGCTTGGAGTTTGGCCAGAGCTAACTGGGAAAATCACAGATTCTCCTGAAAAGCCTTCAGTGGAGGCTCCAACTGCTACAGAAGCTTTCAGTGGAGACCCTAAATGCTACAGAAGTCTTCAATGGAGGCTCCAAATGCTACATTTCATGAATACTCAATGGTCTAAACAACAACCTACACAGCCCCAGGGCTCTCAGTCTCTCTTCACAGGGGAGATGCTCAAGTCCCCTAATCATCCTCATGGCTCTCCCTTGGACTCTCTAGCAGGTCACTGTCCCTCTTGAACTGGGGACCCCAAAACTGGACACAATACTCAAGGTGTGGTCTCAGCAGGGCAGAGTAGAGGGGGAGCAGAACCTCCCTAGCCCTGCTGGCCACACTTTTCTTGCTGAACCCCAGGATCCCATTGGCCCACTCGGCCACAGGGGCACCTTGCTGTTCAATGGAGAACTTGCTGTCCACTAGGACTCCAAGGTCTTTCTCCACGGAGCTGGGAGGTGTGTGAGTGGCCACAAGGTCTGCCTGACTGCCCCTGCTCTGTTTCCCCAAGGTCACAGCCTCAGAACAGTGTGTGTGTGGCTGGTCATGCCCTTTGCCTGCGTCACTGCCTGCTCCTCTTGGCAGCTGTCAGGAAGAGCCTCCTGGTGTTTCTTGGCTCCTGCACACGTTTTTCACGCACAGGGGAGCACCTAGCTCATAGAGAACATTTTTTTTGCTGCGGTAAACTTGATGGAAAAAGTAGTTAGTGATGTAGAAAGGAATTCAGGAGATGGCTGAGAAGTGCCCGAGGGAGGAGAGCTTTCAGATGTATTTGCACATGAGAAGTCATAAACATGCCACCAGAAACGTCAAGTGAAGAATTAACGAGGCAAGGGGAAAGGGCAAGGGAATTTCCTGCCTTTCAGCTCCTCAGGAGTCCTGCCTGCATCTCACTGGGGTGAAACCAGACAGCCAAGAAGGCACTGCCCTGACAGAGGCAGCTTCCTCTGGACCTGCGTTATCCATGGCATAGGAGATCCTCAGCACTCACAGCTCAGCACCAATGCTGCCCACATCAGTAAGGCTGTGCTCACTGAAAGCAGCCAAGGTTGGGACCAAAGCATACCCAAGTCCTGCTCATCTGAACAGGGTAGACATGATGCCCTAGTCAGCAGTCCAGCTGCAGCATCTGCCTTCCCATCACACCAGTCATGAGCATGGAAGAGAGAGGAAGGGCTCTTGCCTTTCACTAGGGAACCTTTATAAGGAAAGCTGATGGCCAACACTCACCAGACAAACTCAGCATGCAGTTTTTGTTCACTATTAGTGTTGAAGTGACTCAATGTTAGATATGGAATCAGAACCTCCTGTTTGGCTGCCTCTGGCCTTTCTAGGAGTTGGAAAACTGAGCCCAGAGCTCAGCTCAGTTTCACAGAGGGCTTTATTTCCACACACACACAAAAAAAACCCCAAACCATCAGAAGGAAAACCTCCCAAAATGGCTAAGCAAGACATGAGTCAATTTTCAAGTTCTGCTCATGTTGAACTGCTCCAGAGAATATTTAAACCAGTTTTTACCCAAATTTGTGTGTGGTATTTTTTGTCATTGACTGGTGTTGTGTATAATTAAATCACAACTTTAATTTGACTCAAAGAACCTAACAGTTGGGTCTGACCTCAGCCTCTGTGTTGTGATGTGAACTGTTGCTTCTAGGTGAACTTAGCAGCAGGTTGTGGACCATAACTGCTCTTTAAAATCCACCACACAGAAAACTCCACCACAGAAGCCTCCTGAGTGCTATGCTTTGTTTTGTGTGTCACTTACTGCTTACAGTTGGACTTCTCTTCCTTTATCAATTTGAAGCCCCCACAGGATGGATGAGATCTAGCCTTTGGTGCTCAGTTTCTATCCTTCCACTAACATGGTGTCCACCAAATCTGACAAAGGGCAACTTGTCTCTCTGTCTGTCTGTCCAGGCTTTAGGCTTCTGCTGTTTCCCTGAAATATAAAGATGAAAGTTGTCTGCAAGCAGGAGGAAAGCAGGCAGCTAGATCCTGTCGAGGCCCATGGTCGATGCCAATGTCTGGCCTCATGTAGCTTAGAGGAAGCAACTTGCCATTTCCTCTGCCTCCCGACCTCAACCAGTCCCTGCCCCTGCTGAGAGTGCTCTTCCCACTGGCACAGCAGCTGGCACAAGAGCCTGGTGCAACACAGCTCCCAGCAACAGCACAATAAACAACCTCCTCTGCTGCACAAGGCAGTGGTGTGGGCTGTGCTGTGTGACACCTCCCTCAACTTGCTGAGAGCTGCTGCTGCTGCTCTTCCTCCCATGCAGAGCAGCCCAAAGCCCTGGCACAGTGCAAGGCTTTATTGCTGCCATGCTCACACTCAGCTCTTAATGAGCACCTGCACTTTGTTGTTGGACTGGGTCTCAGAGGAGTCCCACAGGGTTTGCTGGATTTGTGGTACAGGAGGGACCTCTACAGGCGTCTCCCTTTTCAGGGCAAGGCTAAACACAGGGCATGCAGCAGCAGCTGATGCCACACAGGGTCCAGAAGCTGTTCAGCCCAGGAAGTTTCAGCTCCGTGTCAGGAGCTCCTGCAATGAGCAGGGCTGAGGAGAACCCCACAACTCCAATTATTTCTCTGCACCAGGCAAGTGGCCTTCTTGCAAACACACCACCCCACATCACTGCCTTGCTCCCAGGGATGCTCTCAGGACAAACCCACCAAGGTCTGCAGGCTGCAGGGCTGATGGGTACTGCTCTGAAGGCAATAAAATCAGCTCCCTTGCCCAGTGAGCCTGCTCTTCGTGGGCTCCTTTTCCAGCTACAGCCATTTCACAGAGCAGAAATGAAACAAAACATGAAATGGGTGTACAGAATGGCAGAGCTGGAACATCACACTGAGAGCCACCTAAGGTTTTAGGGTTTGTTTCCTGTTTTTTTGTTTGGATTTGGGTGGGTGTTCTGCATAAAGTCCAGGGTCATTGGCAAGTAACCAGTTTCCCAGTTAGCTCTGAGGACACAACCCAGAGCTTACATCCTTACACCCATCCCCATGCTTGGTAGCCTTGTGCTGACCACATGAGCACAAACCACTTCTGTGCACTAGAAGAAGCTGTGGGAGGGGGGCAAGGTAAGTGGGAAGGAGCAGAAACGCTGTTGTGCTATTATGCAAAATATACTCCTGGTTACCAAGGATAAGAGAAAACCTCTAAGGGAAAGCTGTCTCCTACCTGCCTGCCTGCCACCAGAACTCTGAGATCTTCTGCAGCAGCCCCTGGCACTGTCTGCAGTCACTGGCTGGCTGTGTGGCTGCTGCTCTTGTGCCCTTCCATCTCAGATGGCTTCACCAGCTCATCACAGGCACTGCTGGTACTACTCTGGGGCAGGCAGGACACCAAACACCAGCTATCAGCATGCTTCCTGACATCTCCTTCCAGGGCTAAAGGTAGAGTTCTCAAAGGCCAGTCCTTTCCCACAGCCTTGCACCTCGCCACTTCCACAGAGCTTGCTGGGGCCAGGGAACTGCAGGCCACCCACACAGCTCAGCAGAAGCTGGGTGTTGGATTCAGAGTAGGGATTGGAGTCCCAGCCAAGCATCAGCAACAAAGTACAGCTGCGTGGTGGCTGCAGGTGCCAGCGAGGCAGGCTGAGGGCTGGGTTGCTGGAGGGCAGTTACGCTGGAGATGTGCTGCAGGAAAAGCCAGTGTGGTTCCACCAGCCACACACAGAGCAAGGCTTTGGCCCTCAGAAAGGCAGGGCCTAGTCTTGAATGCTTCTCTCTTGGCCCTGCTGAGCTGGGGCTCCATCAGAGTTGACACAGGGCTGCCTAAAAGCCACACAAACATGGGGGTCCTCTGGAAGTGACGCTGCTGAGCACATGCAGCTGATAGGAAGAAGAAGCTTACAACCCTGGTAATGATGCCATTACTGAAGGAGTCTGAGCCTGATAAATGAGCCAGGTAAGATGATCCTGATCCTCTGACAGGCCAGTTCTGCAGGAAATTCAGCCCTGTAAGCAGCAACACATGATACTGGCCCAGTAGCATCTGTCACTTATCAAGGCAGGGCTCAGCAGGGCTGACTCCTCAAAGCCTTCCCCAGCCAGGTCACTGCATCAAACAGCAGCATGATTCACTCCTGCAGCGATGCCCCAAGCACAGCCTGGGCTTGCTGAGTCCCTCAGAATGCAGTGACAATGCCCTGCTCCTGCATGGGCTACAGCTGATGGAGCCCCAAGACCACACAGAAAAAGAAAACTAAAATAAAGCAAGGACCTCCTTCTCCTTCCTTCTCCTCATTTTTGTCTCTCTGTTATAGTCTCATTCTGTCTCAGAGTCTCAATTTTGCATTGCACAGACTCCTCTGGTGCTTCACTCTTGAGCTTTCCTTCCACTAGCAGCAAAAGCTCCTCTGGTGCTTCACTCTTTTCTTCCACTACCAGCAAAAGCACACCTTCACTGCTGGCCCTTCCAAAGCTGCCTTGGACCAGAAGCCAAACTAGAAAAAGTCTTTCACTTTTTAGTCTCCTGCTAAATTGTGGCCTTGAAATAAGCCTTCCTTGCAAGCTATGTTTAAGCAGACATTTACAGCAGGAGGACAGTGTGTATTCTGTAGGCACAGTCCCACTGCCACCAGTCAACATTTCTGCAGAGGCATTTGACCTGCATGGCCACTGGTATGCAAAGGGTCTTCCACAATTCAGGCAGATGGTTAAACCCAAACAAACCCCATCTCTGCCTGCCACCTTTGCTTTGGCCTAGTGCAAGTTCAGTTGTCTGAACTCCTGCCCTTAGGTACCCCCTGAGCAAGTTGCATTCCTGTGGGTCTGCTCTGAGCCAAGTCTCTGTGCTGCAAAGCCTTGGTCCTCTGGAAGGGAAGGCAACACTCACAACATGCAGGAAGGCAGAGACAACTCACTGAAGAGGAGGAGACTCCCTCCAGCACAAAAGCTTGGAGGCTTTGCATCCTCTGGCCTGCCTAGCTCTAAACTGTTCTCTGGGATGGCTGAGGAGGTGTGAGCTCCACCTGTGCTGTCCTGAGGGCACACGTTTCTAGCAGGCATTTCCCCTCACCCTGCCCTGGGGCTGCAGGGGATGAAGGGTGGGTCTGTGTCTGTGTGTGGATGCACAGACTGCAACTCACATCCAATTGCCCCCTCTTTAGGGCAGCTACTGGGAGCTGACTGGAAATGATGAAGAGCAGAAGCTGCCTCTTGGTGGATGCAGCAGAATGGACAGGAGCAGAGACATCTGAAGATTTACTTGAGATGAAGAAAACAAAAGGGCTGAGAGTTGGACAGTCAGCTCCATGCCTTGCAGAGCTCCCAGGGCACAGAGGACAGGACTGGTGCCTGTCTCCATCCAGCTCCTCTCCAGCCCTCCTGTCTGTGTCACACAGGGCAGCCTGTTGCAGGGGGACTCCAGCCAGGTGTGTGCTGTGATCTTTTACTGACTGCCACCAAATGGAGAGCCAGGAGGGCTCAGCTACTGACCAGGGCCCCCTCTGTGAGAAGCCCACAGAGCTGCAGCCCACCAGAGTGCCAGAGGTGCAGTGGCACTTTCCAAGCCCAGCCTGCAGACATGGTCTCACAAACACACAGGGAGTTTCAACAAATGACATCCATCCTGTTGTGAAAACTCCCTTACAGAACAAAGCAGCTGAGCCTTCCAGCAGGGTACCTAGGAGCCTCTGTCACCCCAGAAAATCAGACAGCACCTAACTCTTTTTCTCACAGGTGACAAAGCAGAGCAGATGTGTCTGTGATGTGCAGCAGCTGAACTGAGACCTCCTCAGAGCCATCCCCAGTCTCACCAACACTGGCAGACTCTCCAAGTGCCAGTGAGGAGCCACAGTTAGTGCCACCATCTTCAGAATCCATTTCCTCCCCTATTCCTTGAAGAAAATCTTTTCACTTTTGTGATTCTTCACAGACCAGATGAAGAAAAACCATCATCAGAGATGTTCCCTGTTTGTCCAGCGTGGAATAAAATCCCTGTGGTCATTTTTTTCTTCCTTGAGTGGTCCATCACGCAGAGAATGCGAGAGCAGCATAAAGGGAGCGTTTCCTGAGCAAAGCTACACTGAAGTTTCACAGCAAAATGCCAGCTTCTCTAGCAAGAGGAGTCCTGTGCTGCAATCACACAGCAGCCAGCTCATGTTCTGCTGAAGTTCTGATGAGCTGCTCCATGGTGTCAGGGAAGAGCAGAGCTCCTTGTTAGGAGCAAACTCTATAATCCGTATGGGGGAAGATGTCCAGTTCCTCTGCTTAGGACAACAGGCCCAGAGGTGTCCTGAGCTTTCCTGATTTTCCAGGAGTCGCTTGCTCTCTGTTGTAAGTTCAGGTAAGCTTTTGAGAGCCATCCATTGCCCTCAGTCCAAAGAGTTTGATGGTTTTGTCCTTCATGGCAGGAGAAGCCTACACCCTGCTTAGCACACTGAATCATAGAACCATTTAGGTTGGAGAGGACCTTCAAGATCACTGCTGTGCTGGAAGAGGGCTCTTTATCCACACACACACAGGCAGCAGGCACTGAAATCAGAACCCAGCTGGCTTCTTGTCAGCACATGGGGTTCAGAACACAGCTCTGCTGTGGGACAGTTGTGATTTTCCTCCAGAGGAGACAGAAAGGAAAAAAAAATATTTAAAAAAGAGAGAAAAGATCAGAGCAGAACACTGTAGGAGGGAACACTGTAGGAGGGCTTGAAATGACTGAAAACAGCTGAAACCAAGCAGCCCTCCCTTCAGCAACACCAATGAAGGGGAGCACTGAGAGGGCTGCAGGTATCCTCAGCTGCTGGGACCTGCTCATCTCATCTCACAGCCTTTACTGCAAAGGGGGAGTCTGTCTTCAGAGGCAAAGGGAGCCCAGCAGTTCTGCAAGAGATCCTTTTAGGTACTCCTGCTGTCATTCCCTTCATTTCATCCCACCAGCCAGGCTGGGGTAGCTGCCTGAGGGCGCAGGGTGGCCTCCAGCAGGACTTGCACTCGTTGCCAGGTGAATTGATGCCAGCTCCTCACAGTGCTGTCTCGCCCATGCAGACTTTGTAGGGGGATTTCAATTTCCTGCATCTGGAATGGACAACAGAAGGGGATTTAATTACACAACCACAGAATGGCAGGGGTTGAAAGGGAGCTCTGGAAATCATCCATTCCAACCCCCTTGCCAAGGCAGGGTCACCTAGAGAAGGTCACACAGGAACACAGCCAGGTGGGTTGGGAATGTCTCCAGAGATGGAGGCTCCACCACCTCTCTGGGCAGCCTGCTCCAGGGCTCCAGCACCCTCACATTACAGAAGTTCTTCCTCATGTTTAGATGGAACTTCTGAGGCTCAAGTTTGTGTCCATTGCCCCTTGTCCTGTCACTGGGCACCACTGAACAAAGCCTGGTGCCATCCTCCGGCACCTCAGGATGTTCTTTTCCAGCCTAAACAGCCCAAATTCTCTCAGTTTCTCCTCATCAGAGCTGTTCCAGTCCCCTCAGCATCTCTGCAGCCCTTTGCTGTCCCCTCTCCAGCAAGTCCCTGTCCTTCTTGAACTGGGGAGCCCAGAACTGGACACAATGCTCCAGATGTGGCCTTAACAGTGCAGAGCAGAAGGGGAGGAGAAACTCCCTCAACCTGCTAGCCACCCTCTCCTTGATGCACCTCGGGGTGCCACTGGCCGCCTGGGCCACAAGGGCACATTGGTGACTGTTGTAAGATCAGCAGATCTTGTATCACAGCTGCAGTGCCCTCAGCCCCCTGCCCAGTGTGCCTCCATGCCCAGCCTAACTGGGCTGAGTGAGAAGGCCCCAGCCCAGCAGGTACCTTTTCCTGACGTAGCAGTAGATGATGGCGAGTACCCCGCTGGTGAGGATGCCCACCCCGATGCCCACGGCGATGTAGCGCTCGTAGGAGTTGTGTGCGTAGGAGTTGAGGGTGAGGTGCTCACACCTCTCTCCATTGTAACCTGCCAGGCACCTGCAAAGCCAACACACAGCAAGCAGAAGTTACTCACAGCTGCTTGGGCTTCATGCCCCAGAAGGACACCTTAGTTTTCATCAGCTCTAAATGATCCAGGACAAGTCTAAAGGAGGAGCCTGGTGCTCCATCAGAATCTCTTCACTCCACCATGGCTGCCAGCTGGCCCAGTCTGTGTAGCTGAAAGCCAGCTCAGGTACTGCAGTGACAGCAGCCAGCACAGCCTAACCATACCCTTGTCCTGGAGGGTGTGGAAGAAGAGCACTGTGCTCTGCTGACCCTTAGCTGCTGCCTCCAGAGGCCAAAGCTGCCCAGGATGGAGCCTAGAAAGTCTTGAGGACACCCTAGTGCTGACTGGTGTGTAAGCAGCTGCGGAATAAGGGCGTTGCAGGTGACATCTTGGAAGATCCTGCCTCCTTCATTGTGCCCACTGTGAAAATCTGCTTATTCTTCTACTACTTACTCCAGCACCAGCTGTGACTTGAGATGCCACCACAGCAGGGGTGAATTTCCCCTCTCCCTTCCCCTAGCCCAGCACTAGTGTCTCATGAAGAGTCCTGAGGGACCACACTCAAGCACTCAAGCCTGTGCCAAACTGGAAGCTTGCAAATACCTGACTGGCACCTGAAAGCTGTGCTCTGCTGACAATGAGTCAGAGTAGATCAGTGAGAGGCAGCAGCCCAAGAGGCAGTGCCACTGCTGCTATTCCCTAGGAGGAGGTTGTAAGGAGCTGTTTACTTGCAGATGGGTTTCCTCAGCTCGCTGTGGAAGGCACAGAGCCCGTTGATGCAGTAGCTGTGGTGCTCTTCAAGGCAGGTCTGCATCAGCTTCAAGAGCTTTGGCTGCTCTGTGTAATCTGCTGTGAAAGGGGAAAAAGCCACGTTAGATCTAGGCCAAAACAGACCTCTGGAGGGTGTTCTCACACCTCAGGTGGAGTAGACACTGCCTGCAGAGGACACTCAACACAGCTTTACTGTGACATGGTAGAACAAGCTTCTAAGCCATCCCAGCACAGCTGTAGAGAAAGCACAGCCTGGACCTGCTCTTGAGAAGTGGTGTAAGAAATGGCTATGGCAGATTCATCCAGGGAGACATCAGCACAATCCAATCTGCAATCCAACCAGAAATCCACCCCAGGGATCCCATGGGTCTAGGACACAGGAAGAGCATTGAATTGTTCTCACCATGCTTCCCAGCCTGAATGCAAAGAACGAGTTAATTTCTTTTTTCTTTCCCCTTACTATTACATTTCTAACCCCCCTGCTGGTGTGAGTCTAAGGTTAGCTGAGTGTCCAGTTATCCTTGCAAGCAGCCAGGACTGCCCAGATGTTCTTCCCATGCAAAACCACTGTCCACAACTCTTTAGTTTCTGACCCTGTGCAAAGGCATGCAATCCCCAGCCACCACTCCTCAAGCCTGCATTGGCTAGATTCAGAGCAGGACACCTCCTCCCACACCACACTGCTGCCGAGAGGTGGCAGCCTCCCGTCTGCCAAGGGCTCGGAGAAGCCTCGCGGGGTGCAGGCACAGGAAACCTCTTCCCTTAGTGCCCTGGAAGTCAGCACTGTCATCCGAGACAAAGGTCAGCCAGGAGCAGGAACCTGCCTAGAAAGCATCTCGCTAGACAAACACCTCTGTGCTGCTGACAAGTGAACACTTCAGTTCTCTCTCCTCAGGAGCAGAGCTTTGTCCAGCCTGGGCTGCAGGATCAGCTGTGAAATGTGCTCACAAAAATCCCAACTGCTGGTTATTTTGGCACTGCAGGAGTACAAATTACCTCTGAAAGAATGATCACAGAATCACAGAATTGTCAGGGTTGGAAGGGACTTCAAGGCTCATCCAACACCTCACACTAGATCAGGTTGCTCAGAGCCACATCCAGCCTGGCCTTAAAAACCTGCAGGGATGAGGCTTCCACCACCTTCTTGAGCAACCTCTTCCACTGTCTCACCACCCTCATGCTGAAGAATTTCTTCCTAACTCTCCCCTCCTCTAGCTTGGATCCATTCTTCCCAGTCCTATCACTACCTGACACCCTAAAAAGTCCCTCCCCAGCTTTTTTGTAGCCCCCTTCAGATACTGGCAGGCCACAATAAGGTCTCCTCAGAGCCTTCTCCTCTCCAAACTGAACAACCCCAACTCTCTCAGCCTGTCCTCACAGGAGAGCTCCAGCCCTCTGCTCATCCTCGTGGCCTTTCTCTGGACACATTCCACGATGAGTCCTGAAAACAAAAATGAGGACTTTCTAACCCATCCCAGAGCATTATGCTCAGTCATATCACACCATCCACCTAGATACTGCATGGGCTGTTGAATAAACACATCCATGTGCCCTTTCATGTCACGTGAGGAGAGCCAAGCATGCTGTGTAAGCACTTGACAGCACCTGCCCTGAGTCACTCTCACAGATACACTTGGCAAGACCTGACACGAAATCCAAACTGCAGGTATTTGGGAGCCTGGGCATGCCAAAACTGACAGCCCTGCCACTGAGGGCAGGACAGCTCAGTCCTCAAGTATGGTGTGTCGAGGAGGAGCAGCAGAGTCAGAAAGGGGAGGGAAGGAAAGGGTCAGCCCTAGGGTCAGGGCCTGCTGTAGAGACTGCAGCTCATGGCAGTGAAGGGATCTCATTTTTGCCCCAGTGAAGCCAAGCCCTGCCCTACTCCTAGCTGCCCCTTTTGCTACACAGACTCCCCTTCAGCCCAGACAGCCTCAGAAGTTCTTCATCCTTGCTATTCCAGCTGCCAGCCAGGCATCCTCTCCATGTCCTTTCTCCCTCTGGCTGATCACTGAGCCCAGCATTTCTCAGCCCCAGCACTGGTAATGAATAACAGAAAATAAGGAAATGGGAGGCAAACAAAGTGAGCAGAAATGAATGGTTTTCCAACAACTGTCCCTCAGTCTCCTGAGGACTTGCAATCCCCTGAGAAGCTGCCAGTTCTTCCAGTGATGCTGAACCAGGAATTAATTTTCTTAGGCTCCTTGGCTATGAACCTTACTATAAACCTAACTTGCACAGGAACAGGAGCCACAGGAAATCTTCAGAGGCACTGGCAGGTTTTTTGGTGACTAAGCATTTCTTGACAACTTTCTTTCTGGAAATGCTGTTTTACAACTTTCTAGTGGCTTTGTAAAAGATCTGCTAACCCAGACTGCTAACTGCCCAAGTGTGCCTGTAGGCTTGTGAATCTGCTCCTGCCTTTGAGGGGAGCACACTCCTGGTGTCCAGCTGACCTGCACAGCCACAACTAGCAGAAAGGTCCAAGGGACAGTCACAGGCATGGCTGTGCCCTGGAAATAGGCCTCTTGTTTGTTAAAACATGACCCGTGACTCCTGCTTTCTACAAATCCTACAAAGGGGGTAACTAAACCCAGTAACCCAGCCCAGAGTGCTACACTGCAGCCAAAAATCAGCTGCTTCTTCACTTCACATCCAGAAGTGTGTGTGTATTATCCATGCTTTACATACAGAGGTGTGAAACCCACAGGTGGATGAATCTCTACCACTGCACCGCTATGACAAATTAAACACAAGAAAGAGAACAGTTTGTCTTCTTTGGAGAAAAATAAAGTCTGTACATCTACTAAACAAAGAGCTGTTAAGACATCCTGTGCTGACTGACAATTACAGCAGATGCTCTGTATGCATGTTTTTGTCCTTTTTAAAGTACAAAATACTTTGTACTAATACTAATGAGTATCACAGTTCCAATCTTTTCCTCCTTTACTGACCTGCCAAAACCTCATCTCCAGATCTTACAGCTCTCCAAAAGCAATGACATCACTAGCACACCTCAAGTAACATCAAGAATGCAGCTTGCAGGATAAACACCATGCTCTGGTCTCAGGTGCTGGCAGGTAAACAGCTTGAGTTCACATGTCAGTCAGGAAAGAAGACAGAAAAGAGAGAGGCAGCACTCTGCTGAGGGCTGCGGAAGCTGTGATAGCCAAGAGTAAAACTGCAAGAAAGGAAGAAACTGCTGAGTAACAGCAATGAGAGACATCACTGCTGGCTGTGCTCTCACTTGTGTGCAGAAATATTCACACTGCAGACAGCTGCAAACCAAGAGCTGGCTCAAAGGCACAGACATGGCCAGCAGAAGCCCAGGGCAGCCATCCCAGTTAGCTGTTTCAAATGGCAACTGGCTTTGGACCCTCCAGCTGAGGAGGATCTGTCTCAGCTCCATGCTGAGCCTACCCAGGTGAGCAATAATGGCTTCAGAGAGGTTTTTAAGGCTCCATGAAACAAATCAACTACAGCAAGAATTCAGCAGCCTCTGAGTGACAGGAGCATTACAGCACCTAGCACCCTAACAGATTTTGTTGGAGATTTTTTGGTTGGGGTTCTTTTGCTTGTTTGTTTGTTGGTTTGTTTAGTGACAGATTAACAGAGACACACAGAAGAAAGAGGAAATACCTTCAGCGTGGTTTTTGGTCCAATTATTCCATAAGTCTGTGCTGAGGGATGGACCAGTAACAGCTGCCTCTTCGCTCAGTGCCCCCATTGCTGTGCAAAGCAAACAGATGCTTACTGTAAGGGAAAAACTCAGCATCTCCACTCCAGCTGCATTCCACCCAGAGAAGCTGGACCTGCTCAACACAGCTCTGATGCCATGCAGCAACACAACTCATTTCAGTCTCGCCTCAAATTTCCCTGTACCACATAATTAGGATTGTGGGGAAACAAAACTGTTGTTTGAAAATCTCCAAACTATTTCTCCAGTCTCTTCTCTCCTCTATTATCTCACAGGGTTTACAACACAGCTACTACAGTGTTACACCTATTTACCAGCCTAAGTAGCTTCTTTTCAAAGCACCTAAATTACAGCCTATCAGTTCAAATCTCAGCCAGGTTTAAAACTGCTGAAGCAATTCTGTCTCTGCACGCTTCCCACCCTTCCCCACCTGCTGCTTTCAGGAAGAGCCAACTCTTGTCCAACACAGCCTCCTACCTCAGGACACCCAGCAGGCTGCTTCAAACCTACCTTTCAGCAGGATGTAAATTAGCATTCCAAATGCCATGGCAAGCAGCAGCTTTAGCACCTTCTCAGCTCTCCTCTCCAGATGGCTGGCTTGCTCAGCTTATCGCTGCTCCCGTGTTGTCTCTTGCACTTATACGCCAGGAAGCGTCATCTTCTCCTCTCACCAATCACAGAGAGGTGCATCTGGCAACAACCTCACCCCTGGGGCAACCACACATTTATTTAGGAAACTGCTATTATCTTGCAATGGGATCGGGTTTTCTTTTGAAACCCTGGTTTCCTATTACCTGTGGGCATCGTTGTGCATGCGAAGGGAGAGTTTAGAGAGGGAGAGCGAGCTGGTATCTGCCAGAGCAGAGCAGCGAGGTGCAGCACACCAAGAGGTGAGCAAAGTGAAAAATGAGGTGTGGTGAGAAGGGTGAGCTCTCCTGCCCCTAGCACGTGCCTCTCTCACTTCCAGGAGGACAGTCAGCATTGGAGATGCTGCTCTGGAGGTCAGGGTCCAGGGATCAGCCCCTGCTTTTCTTCCGGTCCTTCCTTGGTCCTCTTTGTGCCTCAGCTCCCTGCCATCCAGAGGCGGCACGGTGAGAACAGCTAGTGCAGAGATGAGAAGTGATCAGACACAAAGATAATGGATGATGTTCTCCACCAGTGACTGCCAGCAAGAGGCCTTTGATCCCAGGCTCTAGTGAGCACATTATCGCTGCATTCAGCCCTGCCACCGGCCCTGCACAGAGCCTGGCTGCAGCTCCACACCGTTGTGCAGAGCACTGGCAAAGCAGAGGCGCTGAGAGAACACACAGTGGAGATCAGGCAAGCTGTGGCCTTCTGTGTTAGGTGATCCCTTCACTGCTCCTGCCACAAAAGCCCATCTCTACCTTCTCAAAGCAGATAAACATCATGAGAACAATCAAGGTCATACACAAAGTGTTTGTAAGCCGTACCTGTGGTACATGTCTTGCACTAAGCCTCTCTCCACAGCCCGAAACCCTGCCCAACTTCCTCAGTCACAGGCAGCTTGGAAGGAGAGGGACTGGTCTCTCTGGAGGGTTCTTTGGTAGGCAGACACATGTGGCAGTTTTAGGCTGACACCTAGGAAATTTTCCACAGATCCTGAGTAGGAAGTGGTAAAATGTAAATAAATTGCCACCACAAGCCAGCAGAGCAGAAAGGCCCAGTTCAGTGGAGCACACGCTGAGGGCTGACTGTCAAGAGGGTGGGGACAGGCTCTTCTCCATTGCACCCTGTGACAGGACAAGGGGTAATGAATATAAACTATAGTACAGGAGGTTCCACCTCAACATGAGGAGGAACTTCTTCACTGGGAGGCTCACAGAGCACTGGAGCAGGCTGCCCAGAGGGGTTGTGGAGTCTCCTTCTCTGGAGACTTCCAAGACCCACCTGGATGTGTTCCTGTGCGACCTGTGCTGGATTCTCTGGTCCTGCTCTGGCAGGGGGGTTGGACTTGATGATCTTTGGAGGTCCCTTCCAGCCCCTAACATCCTGGGATCCTATGATGATGAACAGCCAGCTCTCACCAGAGGAGAGCTGCACTCCTCACCCCACTGGCAGCTCTTACTTTCTCACCTGCGAGCTCCAAGCAACACAAGCATGCCACCCTTTTTACATTTTCAAGCCCAAACTCTTCTGAGAAACGCTCCAACAGCTCTGGTGGGCTCAAGCTCTCCCTCTCCCCTGCCCTCTGCTCCGAGGCCTGCAGGATTACACCGAAGCACCTCCCGCGTCAAGGGACAAACACAAGATGGTTATGCACACTGTAATTATGCCCTGCTCAGGGACTGCATTCCAGGAGGCTCTTCCCTTCCATGGCAATGTGCTTGTGTGCTGCTTGGAGCAGCTTCTGCTCTGCCAGGAGTGTTTGCGCTGCCTGGACACCCCCTGAGTGGGACTGAGCCCCAGCAGCTCTGCTTTCCACACCAGGCCACACAATGGGAGCCTAGTGCTGCCTGCAGCCCTGGGAGCCCTCAGTGCTGGGTGCGGCAGGCCTGGGAGTAGGCTTCGGTGGGTCAGGTCCTGCCTTTGCCCAAGGCAGGGCACACCAATGTGCCCTGGGGGTTGGTTAATCAGAGAAACACAGAATGGTTTGGGTTGGAAAAGCCCTCCAAGGTCATCCAGTCCAACCAACAACCCAATACCACGATAGCCACCAAACCCTGGCCCCAACTGCCACGGCCACAGGTTTCTGGAACCCCTCCAGGGATGGGCACTCCACCACCTCCCTGGGCAGCCTCTTCCAGTGCCTGACACTCTTGCAGCAAATACATTTTTCCTCATCTCCAACCTAACCCTCCCCTGGCACAATTTCAGGCTATTTCTTCTCCTTCTGTCACCTGATCCTGGGGAGGAGAGGCCAACCCCACCATGACAGAGGCAGACTCACTCAAGCCATGTAAGCAAAACACCACAAACTGTTATTCCACCCCAAAAAGGCAGAGATGAAGGCAGTTAAATCAAAGAGAACAAACACGGATCTAGCAGGGCAAACATGAAAAAATGACTGCACAGGTAACAGAGCTGCATTTGCTCCATCTTAGCATACTGACAAAAAACAACCAGCCACTCCCAGAACAACATTAAAACTTGTCACCAAGATGAGCATCACAGTGACCAAGGTTTGTTCCATCTTAGCCAATGGTGGGCTGACCAATCTAAATATGATCTCCACAGGCACCTTGATCCTCCTGACCTTCACCCTTTCAACAGCTAAGCAAGTGTCTGTACTACTGGTGCTGAATACTCAGCGAAGATTCTGTCACCCTCTTTTGATCTTGGACCAAGCTCTCAGGAAGTCCACCAGAAGAACAATCAACACATCAGTGACAGGCCATCTCATTTCTTTTATTACAGCAAGCACATTCTTTGTTTAACAGCAGTAGTATTTAGCCACAATTTGGATTTTTTTTTTCCTTTCAGTCCTGCTGGCAAACCCCTAAAGCTCTCAATGAAAATAAACCACAGTTACCCCAACTGAGATAAACCACGAAGAGTCCAAACTGGCTCCCACTGACACCAGAGGGAAGTGGGTAGGCTCTTTGTGTCCATAGTGCACACCCTCTGTTCAGCTGGCATCTTAGCAGTAACTCCAGCTGTTACACTGCATGGGACTATTCCAGATCCATCCTGGAACTAACATTTTTGGGAACAGAAACATTTTTGGGAATAGAAACATCTTATTCTCTCACACAGTCCTTTCTAAGCAGCAAAACATGGTAGCCAAGGATTCACAGGGCTGAGCCTTACACCATGGACTCCAAAACACCTCTTCATGCAGTTTCAGAAAATAAGAGAATAATTAAATGGCTTAAAATTCCAACACAAAAAGATTTCAGCAGGATAAACTTTTGTTTTCCTCTCCCTCTTCTCCCCCCACTATACATCATGTACACACAGAGTAGTTTTAAATACATTCTGTCCAAATCATGCCCATCCAGCCCACCCAGCTGTTCAGGTTTCTTTATGGCTACCGCACACCAAAACATTTTGTCAAGCAAATCCAGACACAGAAAGAAAAGAATTCTGCCCTCAATTTTAGTCACCTCTCCTGTGTATGTTTAAGGTCAGAATGCCACCAGTGCTCAGGTTCACTTGACTGTTTCCACAGAGATCTGCATTCATGTCAGCACTGCTGCCTTGCAGTCAAAACAGAAATTGAAGCCTTGTACCCTTTCTGGATCCAAGATTTCTGCTGCTGTCTCCAAGTACTTAAAAAAAAATAAAAAAGGCATTTTCAAAACTCCAAACTATACCCAGAGCATTTCATGACCTCAGAACCCAAACCATGTTTTTAAAGGGTAACTAGCCTGTTGAAACTTCTCATTTTCATACTGTTTGATCAAAAATGAGGGTCTCAAGTGCTTTAAAGCCCTTGGTAATTGCAGCCCCTCCCCAGATACACAGGCACATGTGTAATTCATGCTTCAGGCTTCATTCCACACACACCACCAAGGTATCTGCACAACTCTCCCTTTGAGCTTTGCTCACAGAAGTCCGTAGGAGGTTACACAAAGTATCTAACTGCTTGTAAACCATCAGGTTCAGTGCACTTCACATGAAAAAATAAATACAATGTAGAAATAAATAATCTTTGTAGTAAAAAATAAATATTTTGTGTGTCAATAAATAGAACAGCTTGGATTCCTCTTCTGAGGCAGCCCAGGGGCTCTAGTAAATGAGCTTTTTAGCAACTAGGAGAGTGTTCTTCAGAAGCATGGCCACAGTCATAGGTCCTACCCCTCCTGGCACTGGGGTGATAAAGCCAGCCTTCTTCTTCACTTCTAAGAAAAAAGAGAAAAAGGGATTGACTCAGAACATTTCCAAAGCCACTGTGTCCCTTCGGTTGCCCACCTATGCCCAGCTGGCAAGGAGCACAGTCCAAGTGCTGCAGGATACAGGAGAAGTTAAGGCAGACTCCTGCTACAGCCACGCTGGGCACAGAACACAGCCAGGACCAGGGCCGCAAGGCAGCTCTCTTTCTCTGAGCATTATCACCCAGGGGTTAGTTTGGTGTCACAACCTGTTCCTGCTGATCTTCCTGCAGCAGGCTGCCCTGTGCTGATGGGAACAACACACACTCAAGCAGCCCTGTGCTCAGACAGATGGGAAGTGAATGCTGTTCCACTTCTTTGGCAAGGGGCAGTGTTTGTTTGACCTGCTGGTCTAAGAACATCTGGGTGACACAAGGGTACAGCATGAGCTTGCATCACATCCACCTGCCAACAGTGACACTGCACCTTCAACAGCCAGAAGAAGCATGGAAGCTGGGGATCTCCTGTAGGGAAAGAGGTGAGCCTCCCATCACACATTCCTGAGAAGCAGCATGCAGAGAGCACAAACAGCAGAGCACCAGCAGAAGCTAAGTCACCTGCTCAGCTTCTTTCCCCCCACTCTGGCCTGCACCTTCTAACAAAGATGTTCTATGATCACAAAAGGGAAATTAAACCACAGAGGGTGAAAAGTTCAGTCTCCTGGTTGACTTGTTTTGCTGCTCCACAGTTTGGACGAGGCACAGAAATGAGAGCTGTTTCCAAGGGAAAAATAAAAAAGATTCTCCTGGCAAAATTCCCACTGCAACTTCAGCCACCAACACTCAGCTCCTCCAAAAGCCTTTTTTTTTTCCTTTCTTTCTGAAAAGTTGGAAACAGCTCCAAGCACCTCAGACTACCCAAAGTTAGTTCACACTTTGAGTGCTCATGTTTAGAAGTAAAGAGGTAGAGATTATTGCTTCTGAAGCATTATTTGACACCTGTCAGGCTCACCTCTGTGCACAAGGAATTCATCTAATGGAGCAATAAATCTCCACTCCATATCCTTATCTGCTGCCCCAAATGCAATCAATCCTCTGCAACTGCAGGTTACTTGCAAAGGAAGGAGCTGCAAAGGCTGGGAATTCATTCATTGCATGACAAGGGCTAATAAGCAGCTATTTGCTCATAATGGTTAGGCCCAGTGGCATCTTACTAACCTGGTTACTACAGAGGTTTTTTTTTTTCCTGAGTGCCACCGGCAGAGGCTTTTTGTTTGTTTGTTTGTGGGTTGTTGTTTTGGGGTTTTTTTGCTTGCTTAGAAATAATTTCATGGAAACTCACACCCTACTTTTAAAAGCATTGTTTATAGAAAGGCAGGCACAGAGAGAGAGGAGAAAACTGAGCAAGCAGAACTCTGACACACAAATATATTTGCAGTGAGGTCACTACAGAGAAGCTACACCTGGCTATGGGAAGAGATCAGTGGATGGGAAACTGGGCCCCTTCTTCTGGAGCAAAAAAGCCAACCTGCTGCTGCTTTAACTGCATCCAACTTGTGTGCATGTGGCTGCTGTGCTGTGGAGAATTCAGGGGCTCACCAGAAACAGCCCAAGAGCATTGAAAAGCTTGATAGTGGGGCTTGGGGACAGAATATTTGCTAATTTCAAGGGGTGAAAATGAAATAACCTCCCCTCTCCCCACCATTTGAACCTCAAGGCAGGGACCTAAAGAGGGCACTAGCAGAAGTTAATGGTGAACATCTCACTTTGCTGAAAAACAGCAGGTCCTGCATCTGGGTCTGGCCAACCCCAGGCACAAATCCAGCCTGGGTGCAGAGTGGGTTGAGAGCAGCCCTGAAGAAAGAGACTTGGGGGTGTCAGTTGCTGAGCAGCTCCCCATGAGCCAGCAGTGCCCTCACGCAGCCCAGCAGGCAGCTGTGTGCTGGGCTGCAGCCAGAGGAGTGTGAGCAGCAGGGCAGGAGAGGGGATTCTGCCCCTTGGCTCTGCTCTGCTCAGACCTCATCTCCAATCCTGCCTCCAGTTCTGGTGTCCCCAGCAGAAGGACACAGAGCTGCTGGAGAGAGTCCAGAGGAGGCCACAAAGATGATCCAAGGGCTGGAGCAGATCTGCTGTGAGGCCAGGCTGAGGGAGCTGGGGGTGTGCAGCCTGGGAAAGAGAAGACTCCAAGGGGACCTTAGAGCTGTGTTCCAATAGCTGAAGGGATCCTGCAGGAAGGCTGCAGAGGGACATTTCCTGAGGGTGTCTAGAGCCAGGCCAAGGGGGAATGGTTTGAAGCTGAGGGAGAGGAGGGTTAGACTGAGGAAGGAGTTCTTCATTATGAGAGTGGTGAGACTCTGGAATAGGCTGCCCAAGGAGGCTGTGGCTGCCTCCTCCCTGGGGGTGTTCAAGGCCAGGTTGGATGAGGCCTTGAGCAGCTGAGTCTAGCTGAGAGGTGTCCCTGCCCAAAGCAAGGGGTTGGAGTAGGTTGATCTTTGAGGTCCCTTCCAACCTGAGCCATTTTACAATGCTAGTTACACCTGGCACATGTTTAATTACTCAGCTGCCTGGTACCCCCAGACACACTGTCACAAAATGCAGTGTGGGATCTCCATGCAAATTGCAAGCAGTGCCTGAAACACTCAAACACAAATGCTGTGCCTTTTCAATAGTGAGGCTGTTTGGAGCTGCCTGCCACTGAGGTAGGAGCTTATGGTTAATGCAGTTACTGCCAGTTCCCAGATCCATGTGATAATTACTGAGATGCACCCACATCTGAGGTAACACAGGGGTATGCTGGGCACTTGGAATGGCAACAAGCTTGTTTCCATGGCAATGTTACAGACCTCTTCCTGTAGTGCTATTCAAACTACTCCTATCTTAGAAAGAGCTACAGTGCACAAGTGGAGCAAGCCTTCCCCAAGGAGCATCACACACAGCATTCATTGCCTCTGGTGTCAGGAACAATGCTCAGCACAAACAGCAGGCAGCTTTCACAGCTTGCTGGGGAATTTCTCTAGTCCTGCTCTGTCATTACGGAAATCCCTGTGGGGAATGTGGCAGCAGACCTGTTTTGTATCAGTGTAAAACCACCTGGAGAGCTCCTGCACACAAGCTGACCCACATCTCTGAATGCACAGCAGGGGCCTATGGATTTTTCTCTAGGGTTAAATATTGTTCTGGTGAATGCCACTGTCCATGAGGAATGCCAGCCACCAAAGGGGCAAAACCATCCTGGCCCTCAAACATGTAAATAGATTTTTCCTTTCCTGCTGGAGTGCAGCAGGTACCTCAGTGTGAGCAATCTCATGCTGACAAGTGGGGTGCTAGTACAAGAGAGGCTACCAGGAAGATGGAGACTCCCTGTTTCCAAAGAGTCCCATGGAAAATACAAAGGGTGATGGGGAAGAGTTACTGCTGTGGAGATTCCCACTGGACTCCAGAAGAAAATGTTTGCCCATAAACACAGTCAGACATTGGAATTATCTCCCAGGGGAAGCAGGGGAGTCCCCTACACTGGACAGTTTTCAGCCTCAGCTTGACAGGGTGCTGGGCCAGCTCATTTCAACTCCCCTTTTGCCTGGAAAGGTTGGACCAGATGAGCCTTGGGGTCCCTTCCACCCTAGCATTCTGTCACTCTGTGTGCTGCACTGTGGGCTCCTGCTGGAGTCCTTGTTTCTGCTGCTCAGCAGGGTAACTTTGTCAGCTCTAAGTGCTCTCTCTGGCTGCGTGCTGCTCTCCCAGGAGCTTCTCTGCCAAGTGGAAAATGCTGGGATGCAAATCAGCTGCCTATGGGGGAGGAGCTGCTATTTTGCAGCTTCTGTAGAACCTTAAAATCTTCCTTTGATTCTTCAGAAGAAATGAAATGTAGATTGTTTCCTTGAAAAACAGGATCCACTGCTTTGGAAGCAGCCCTTCATTCCTAGGCTCCTTTAAAGCTAAGGACATCAGACACCAAGCAGGGTTAATCACACAAACCAGAGGGCAAGTCTCAACCTGAAGGCAGGTCTGGGTCTGGTGCATCTGCACTAAGTGATGCAGAGCAGTTCCTGCCTAAGCACTGTTTCCACACAGCTTTATTGCTCCCTGTAAAGCTCCTCTGGATTGCTGCAGCCCTGCAGAAGTGTCTATCACGTGCCCAGCAGTTGCAGTAAGCCCAAGTTCTGCCCTGCACATTCTGGGTTTCTTCTATGCCACCAGCATAGTCTGCTCCATTTCTCACCCCTGTTTCTCCTACTGCAGCTGTCTTAAACAGCAAACCAAATGAAAACCAAGGAATTATGGCCCAAGGTATTACTACTGTAATTCCAGTAGTGCAAACATCTGTCCTCCTCCAGCACCTCCAGAAGCCAAGCAACAGAAGCATCTTGGGCAGGAAGATCCAGTGCAAAATGATGCACAACAGCTTCTTTGTGTTCAGCTAAGCACAGGCAGGTGGCTGGGATGGCCTCTGTGCCACCTGTTGAAGGACTCTCTTCTGGGCAGCCCTCCCTGCTGCTTCCCTGGGAAGCTGCTCCCTGCACCATTTTCCAGAAGCTCTCACACTGCTTTGGGCTGTGCAGAACAGAACAACTCTTCTTTACAAACCCCTCCACTGGCCCCATATCCCTTGGGCCTTTCCTAAAAGATTTCTTCTCTACAAAGGCACCCAGCAAAGACTCCAAGCCCAGCATTACTGTGTGCTTGTCCAAGGGCTGGGAAGAATCATCAGAAAGCAGAGGCAGCACTTAAAGCAAAGACCCCTGGAGTCCTGCATGCTGTGGTTTCATGGGCATTGCCAGTTGCAGTTTCCAAGGTTAGCTGCTGCACTGGCCTGTTGCTACCCTGCTCTACCAGCCACTACTGGAAGGGCTGCTCCACCCAAAAGAGCTGTTCCAGCTAAATGCTCTGTGTGAGCTGTTGCTTTATTTCATGTTCCTGTCTCTGTAGCCCTCCTTAGTACTGCTGCTGTGGCAACAAAAGCCCTGTAAACCAGGGCCAAGAACACCCACACCTGCATCACCCTGCTCACACAACCACCTCTCCCTTCCTGAGACTGAAACTTGCTGCCCCAAAGGAACTAAAATGGTGCTGGCTAAAACCAAGGGACACCACCACTTCTCCTCCTCTCTGCCACTTCACCCTCAGAAGCTGCAAAGCATCTCCCTGCCTGGACCATAGATTTTGGCTGATTTTTAACAGAAACAGAGGTGCACTGAAAGTGCTGGGTTGGTGATGTATGGGGAGATGGCCAGACAGGTTGAGATGCCCCAGCAGTCCCAGGCTAGGCACCTCAGTGCCTCACAGTGAGGTTTGCCTGTTTGTTCTTCATTACTGCAGAGTGAACTATTCACAACTCAAGAGTCCTGTTGCTCCTCATCTACTGGAGTTTAAAGGACAGCCAAAGTGTGTTCCTTGGCTTGAGAGCATGTCCACACCAGCAGTCAGCCCTCAGCCCACTGGTGGAAGTGGACAAGGGCAAGGTCCCTGGGCTGTGGGTGACTGGATGCAGCTCAGCTGCCTGCAGCAGGAGTGGATGGGACTCAAAGAAATGAAGATTTTAGCTCAGATTTCAAATCTCGTTTTTGAGCAGCTATCAAATTCTCCTGGCCTGTGGTAGGAATTTTTTTTTCCTCCAGGCACTTCTCACATGGAATTTAATAATGAACAATGTTAAACCCCAAGAAATTGCACTGGCATCCTTTTGTGGTTAAAGAGATAAAAATAAACTTCAGTGTCTAACCTAACCCCTGGAGATCAGAGGATGGCTTCCAAGTATTGCTAGGATCTGGCAACTGAATCAAAACAGTTTCCACCCATTTAATAAACTTAACTTCCACTACAGGAGATTTTTCATTCAGATGACCAGGTGAAGAAAGCCACTTTTATCTCTTCCTTGTAAATCTAATGTAACCTCTGCTTGGCCACTTAAATTTCTCCTCCTTCCGCAGCCAGGTGTTGGTGGGCTACAGGAGGTTAAATGGGTGCTGCAAAAGTCATTCTCACTTAGGCTGAAATCAAAACTGGGACTTCTTCCAGGGCCTGAAAGGGGCTTACAAGAAAGCCAGGAAGGGATTTTTGCAAGGGCTTGTAGTGATGGGATGAAGGGCAATAGCATTGAGCTGGAGGAGGGCAGAAAATGAGGGCAGCCAGCGTCTATCCCTCACTGTCACCCTTCATAGAAGGATAAGTACAGGACTGAAGCTTGAGGAGGGCAGGTTTAGACCAGAGATTAGGGAGAAATTCTTGACAGTGAGGGTGGGGAGACACTGGAACAGGTTGCCCAGGGAGGTTGTGGATGCCTCCTCCCTGGAGGTGTTCAAGGCCAGGTTGGAGGAGGCTTTGAGCAACCTGGGCTGGTGAGAAGTGTCCCTGCCCATGGCAGGGGGTTGGAACTGGATCATCTTTAAGGTCCCTTCCTAAACCATTCTATGAATCTATGAATCAATGAAATTCAGCCAAGTGACCAGACAGAGGTCAAGGCTGAAACAGTTTGCTACATGACAACCCAGCTGCTTCCATTTCCTCAGTGCCACATCCAGCAGCTGCCAGGGGTGTGCTGGCCTGCAGAGTGTCCAGGGCTGTGCACCCCAGGATGGGTTTTGGTGGTAGTGGTGACTTACTGAAACTTTCACCGATACCAGCGAACCAACAACAATTTCCCTTTGGCAACGCACACTGAAATGCTACTTGCAACTGTAGTGGCATAATCCCAGCTGAAGTTCCTCCCTTTTTTTTTTTTTTTTTGGATCTTCCCTCCCCCCAGGTAAAATCCTGAGCACAGCCCACAGCAGACATGACAAGACAGATACAGAGCATTGCTGAAACTCTGAGTCACGGCCCTGCCGCTGCATCTACACCTAGGTGAGATGGCAAGAGAAACAAACAGGAGGCTACAATTGCATGTTTCTCAAAGCCAGAGCTTTGCTGCTCCCACACCTGCTAAACAAACCAAAAATCAGGAAAATTCTCTGTACTTCAGCTCTGCAAGCAGAAAACAAAAACAGGGATTCCAGCACCTGAAAGGAGCTACAGGAGAGCTGGGGAGGGACTTTTGACAGGGGCTTGGGCTGACAGAATCACAGAAACATTCAGGTTGGAGAAGACCCTCAGGATCACCAAGTCCAACCAACAGGATTAGGGGCAATGGATTTCAGCTGGAAGAGGGGAGATGAGAATCACAGAATTGTTAGGGTTGGAAGGGACCTCAAGGATCACCTAGTTCCAAGCCCCCTACCATGGGCAGAGACACCTCCCACCAGCCCAGGTTGCCCAGAGCCACACCCAGCCTGGCCTTAACCTTCAGGGATGAGGCTTCTACCACCTCCCTGGGCAACCTGTTCCAGTGTAAGACTGGAGATTGGGAAGAAATTCTTGAGAGTGAGGGTGGGGAGACACTGGAACAGGTTGGCCAAGGAGGTCATGGATGCCCCCTCCCTGGAGGTGTTCAAGGCCAGGCTGGATGAGGCAACCTGGGCTGGTGGGAGGTGTCCCTGCCCATGGTAGGGGGTTGGAACTGGATGATCTTTAAGGTCCCTTCCAACCCAACCAATTCCATGAATCTCTGAAACTTTCACTTGTGGTAGCACAAGCAGGAGAAGAAAGCCAGCCAAACATTCCAAGGTGTGCTCTGCAAGTGCTTTCCTGCTGGAGCTCCGTGGAGCACACACAGTTAGATGCCAGGACAACCACCTAAGCTACACTTGTGCAGGTAATTTCTTCTGCTCCAACAGACAGGGCATCAGATGTGATGAGTAAAAGAAGCAGGAACTCAGGGAGTGATGTAATTACAAACACATACTGCTGGCTAGAAACATTTGGAATATAATTAGGCTTTGAGACATTCTGACAGCCAAAATGTTAATAGCTGTGGAAAAAAAAAAACAAAACAAACAAAAAACCCCAACAACCAACCTGTGGGTGATTTTCATACTTATCAAAATAAGGAACTGTTGAGAACCATTAATAATGTGGGTAAATGCTGTCTAAGCTTCCCACACTCAACTCTGCCAATAAGCTTTAATTTTCAGCTGCAACAATCCTGCTATTCCAGTCTGGAGCTCCTCCAGAGCAGAGATATTTAATCAAGTCACACTGTGAACTTGCTCTGCAATGCATCAAACATAAAAAGATCAATGTGGAACACCAATTTTTATCTACTAGGCTTGCCTGGACCAAGATCAACAGCTGAAGAAGAACCCACACTAAACCCTAGCATGAGGGGTACTCCTGAAGCAGAAGGTAACATTTCCACACATTAAGAGTGAGGGAGGTTTGAGAAGCTGTGGTGTAATGACTTTTGCTGTGAACAGTGGCAGGCCCTGTGCTTGTGAAAGAACAGAAAGCATTTTTATTGCTTACTCTTGAAAGCTTCACAGACTCTCAGAGGATTACAGAGCAAGCATCTTCTGCCACCACACTGCCATAAGGGCTCCTCCGTGGGTGTCATTGCAAGTGACCCTTTCTCTCTCCAACAGCTCACCATTTCTGGAGAGCAGGTACACAAACACACAGTTTGTTTTCCTATTTAAGTAAATAAATCAGCAAATATTCCTGCAAGTGCTGTTCCATCTGAGCCAGTGGCTGCTCCAAGTGTTTAGCATGAATGAATCCCACAATCTCCAACCCAGCAGGCTCCCAGAGTGTTTCACTGACCTTCAAAGTCCACGTCCCCAACTAATTTGGTCTTTCCTGTAAGAGGATCATGGATATGGTTGATGCCTACATCGATCACAGCTGCACCTTCTTTGACCATATCAGTAGTAATCAGCTTTGGGATACCTGGAATCATCAAGAGATATTCGATTAACATGGCCAGGCAGTCTTAGGTCAGCAGTTTCAGACTATGCCAAGGGGTGTGCATGCACCTGTATGTATGCACAAGAAAGAAGACAACTCTTTCCCTTGAGTTTTTCTTGATACATCACACAGAGTAAAAAAACCAATTGCCTCTCACTTGGGCAGCTTCTACAAAACAGCCTGTCCTGCTGCTTCAGCAAACTGGGAGACCTCCCTACTTGATCTGAGGGCCCGGCCTCAACACTACACCCCTTCAGCACCTCTCAGTGGGCTACATCTGTGCAGTGTCCTGGGCTATGAAGAAACTCCAGTTAAACCAGAGTGCTGCCACAAGCTGCATCCTGGGTGAGCAGACATCTGGAAGTCCATGCTTGGACAGCTGCAACAAGCCAAGTGTCTCCTGGAATGCTAAGGCAAAGCAGCATTGGAGACCAAAGTCATTGCGTGCCACTGGAGAGCCAACAGCGCCAGGTCCTTACACATCTCTTCCAGCAGCCCATCACACCTTGACTGCAACAGTTGTGATCTTCACTCTGTATTCACTTCAGATGACCTCCTCGATTTCTTTCCTGCTGTGCAGCCTCCAACTCTGACTGATGGAAAATTCCAACTTTAGGATTCCAATTTGCCTTGCTTCTTGAGCAATTCTGTGAGGACAGCTCATACTAGGAACAGAGCTCTCCAAAGGGGGAATCTAAGCTTCCCTGTCCTCACCAAAGCAGCTTTCTCTCAGGTGGAGAGATGAATAAAAAGGCAGAAGAAAGCAAATCCACAGGGTTGGAGCCTGTGGCTTTACTGAAGGCAAGCACTGGTCCACAAGGACTCTGGCTCCATTTGAAGTGCTGGATGACAGCCAGGCACTCAGTGCGATACAGGCAATACAAGAACCTTCTTGACTCTGCTTTTCTCACTCCCCCATAGGACACAAGCTTGAAACTCTGCTTCTACTGTTGAGCAAGCCAAGACCTCAACTTCTTTCCTGTGCCATCTGATAACATCTGGCTGCGTCTCCTCCAGTGTTGCGCAATCAGCCGGGGGCTGGCTGCTCCCTGGGTCCCGGCTCAGCCCAGTAGAGGGGAGCTGATCCGGGGCCGGCAGGGCTGGGAGCGCCTTAACGGAAGCACCACAGTTACACCCTTTGTGAAAAGGTTTGATAATAGGCCAAATACTTAACAGCAACAAATAAACTAACCCCCAAACCAAATGAGCAGATCTGTTTACTTAAGCCTGCTTTACATAGCAAGCAGGAAGAGATAAGCCTGGAGAGCTGCTGTTCCTCAAATGCACCGGCTGGAGGACAGGGAGGAACCTTGCCCTGGTCATTTTTGTAGGACATGATGAATCAGGTTTGCAACAAGAGGAAACAAAGCCCTGCTTAATCCCATCGTGGGGACAGCGACAGCGACAGCGTGGAAAAAAGCCAACTCCTGGCATGGCTAATCAGTCACTCACTGCCTAAGTAAAAGGGGCTGACAAACCAGCAATCCCTGCTCAAGAGGATCACAAATCATGTCCTGAGGGACAGCAAGTAGCCCCAGAGGAGTTTCATCTGGCATTTAGCACCCCAGCTCCTTCTCCTCTTTATCGCCTCTCCAAACCCAGCAGGCAGATGAGTCTTCTCCCTCAAGGCAGACAGCAGAAGCAGCAGGTTGACTGTCCACTGCTTCCATCACTGCCCTGGAAGGACCTGGGGCTGTGGGGGGGCTATGTAAGCACCACAGGTGGAGCTGCATTTACTCTTCTACTACAGGCCTGGGATGATGGCAAGAGGAACAGACTCCATGAGATGTCTGTATGTGCAGGGACAGCAGGCAAGGGTAGGAAGCTGTGGTGAGGTGCAAAGTACCAGGCGTGTTCAGGAGGAAACATCCTGCTTTGGCTAGAAATTCAAAAGCTGCATGGTACTGAAGGAGCTGAGAAAGCTCCACCTGGAAGTAGAGACACATGGATTTTTAGGGAGGGGTAGGCTGGACAAGAGCAGCATTGTTGGAACTTGTGATGCAAGAAGCTGGGAGGGAATGGGAGGGAAGGAATAAATTACATGGATAGTCATGACAAAAGGAAGCAGGAAAACAGGGGTCCCAAGGCTGGGGGCAAATGAGAGACAACTGCTGAAGATGGGTATTGTCAGCTCAAGAGAAAAATCAGAAGCACCAGAGCTGAAGTGTTACAAAAGCCATGAGTGCAAGCAGACAAAAACTCTCAGAATGCAGATGGCTCTTCCAGAAGCACTCCATGGGCAGAGAGAGTGAGAAGGGGAATCCTGCTCCTACATGCAGCCATATGCAGAGAGCTGCTTCCCATCCAGCAGCTGGCAGGGTAGAAGTTACTTCTGTTTGCAAGAGCCACTGAACAGGTCCCACATTCCCAAGTACTGTGTGATCCCAAAGACACAAGCTGCACAGTCCTCAAGTAGCAGGAGGCACCTCAAAGGGTTTCCACCTTCCTATACAGAACCCACCAGGGCAGGGCTGCACTATCCAGCCCCATTTTTTTTTTTGTCATTTCAAGTCTATTTCCTGCTCTGTAATGAGAGCTACAGCATGCTCCTGCTACACAGGACACCAGAGAACCAGGCAAAGAACAAAGGTGGCTGGATTGCTATGGCACCATTTGACTACGAGCACAGCTGCTGACAAACTGCTTATCATATGAAGTGAGAATTAAAGTGGAAGTTTGGATGCAGAGTTACTCCTTCAGTTCCAGGTAGTACACAGGTTACTATCCTTCATTCATGGTGGGAGTTCTGCTCAGGCCCACAGCTGAGTCACCACCTGTGGGACAAGTGAGCTGGTTCTTGTTCCTGACCTGGCATGAGAAAGAGATAGTGCAGTGAAGCCCTGAAGCAAAGGGCATCTCACCTCAGCAGGAAGTGATGAGCTTCAGACAGGCACCTATCTGTCTTCATCTGGAGGATAAGCAAGCAAGAATTTGGTTTTGAGGATGATGAAGAGGAAGGAAGGGAGGAGAACAGAGGAAAGACACATTCCTCTTGTAGGCTTCCTAAATGGTATGGGAGAAGGAGGACACCCTGAGCTATGAGGGGACACAATTTAGCCAAGGTCTTCAGTGAGCTGGCTTGTTTAGTTTGGGTATTTTAACGCAATTTGTATTTGTAATAACCATAAACAAACCCCAGAGGTTGCTCAGCAGCAGAGTTCTGCCTGTTCCTTTGTTCTAGCCTAGTTAGACTGCAAGAGTTTCACTCTACATTGCTTTAAGAACATGGACACTGATCTTTCTGACCCCTTCCTCCAGGCCATTCCCACTCCCTTCAGAGGATAATGGCAACAGAAGAAAAAGGAAATTCAGGCATTAATCACAAATGTTCCCAAGGCACAGCAAGGGAATGATGCCATTGTTTCATGAAGGCAGCCTCCAGCTGGTAGAAAGAAACCCTCCTGTCCAAACGTCAGTGACTCACAGGAACATTTGAATTTACATAATGAGAGCTGTGTAAACTATGCAGGGACTGGTTCCCAATCTGGAGTTCACTCTCAAGTCTCCCTAAGGGAAAGGTGTCACATGTGAGGAGAAACAGTTTATGAGTCTGCAAATGTGAAGGGCAAGAACAAAGCACCCAAACCCTCACCCTCCTTACAGCCAGAAGCCCTGCTGCTGTGACACCCTCAGCAAGCAGCAGCACCAGCTGCCTGCTGAGACGTGAAAGGGCTGGCAGTGCCACCAGCACCAAAGGCTGCACTTTGGGTGTCAAATATTGTGGCTGGAGCAGTGACAACAACCAGCATTACCTGCAGCCACTATGACAATGTCAGCCAGCTGCGTGTGGATCTTGAGCTGCTCTTTCGGGGTGTATCTGTGAGTGATGGTCACCGTAGCATCTCCTGCAATGGAAGAGATTGGCAAGGAGCTGTCACAGAAAAGGCCTGCAGAGTGCTGACTGCCAGTGCAGACGACTCTGGGACACTGACAGCAGTACAGATGCTCACCAGAGTTGTCTCAGGGTGCAGCACAGGCAGAACACTCACATCACTTGATGGCCACACACAGGAAAAAGCACATTTATACTTAACAATTCCCACAGGATCAATTCACTCAGAGAATCAGAGACTCACAGAATTGTTTTGGTTGGAAAAGACTTTTAAGATCATTAAGCCCAACCACCAACCCATCACCACAGCCACCAAACCATGTCCCTAAGTGCCATGGCCACACAGTTCTTGAACACCTCCAGGGATGGGCACTCCACCACCTCCCTGGGCAGCCTGTTCCAATCCCTGACCACTCTTGCAGCAAATGCATTTTTCCTCATCTCCAACCTAAGCCTCCCCTGGCACAATTTCAAGCCATTTCCTCTCCTATCACCTGACACTAGAGAGAAGAGACCAACCCCCACCTCACTACAAACTTGCTCCTTCACTTGCAGAGATGGTCTCTGGGCCTGCCTACACAATGCCATCTGGGTTGGTAAGGGCTTGAGCAGGGATTGCACCTGAGCAGATGTTGCCATCTGCAGGACACTGCAGCTTCTACATTCAAAACATCCCAGGAGCAGACTCCAGATTTTCAGTTTTGTTTAGAATCTGTAAAAGAAACAACTAAAAGTGACACCAAAACCCAAGCCCAAGATCACACCAGGCACATGATCACGGAACCCTTGTGCTCAGTAACGACCTTCAAGAGGAAACACAGGAGCAGGTTGCCCAGGGAGGTAGCTGAGGCCCCATCCCTGGAAATACTCAAGGTCAGGCTCAAGGCTCTGAGCAACCTGATCTAGTGGAGGATGTCTCTGCTGACTGCAGGGGGGGTTGGACTGGATGATCTTTGGAGGTCCCTTCCAACCCAAACCATTCTATGACTGGACTACATGACCCCCAGAGGTCCCTACCAACTCCCACCTCACTCCACACCTCAAAAATAAATCCATTCCTTCAGAATAAGAAAGGTATCTCCAAGGAGTTAATTCTTTCCACATCTAGATTCCAGTATCATTGTTTTTAAGGGAAGATCTGAATGTTTTTCTGGTCCTGCAGTGAATACCCAGCACCAGTGCCATGGCTGCAGGTGAGGTGTGACATGTCAGCAAACAGAATGGAGGCAGACGACTGGGAAGCACAAAAAAGCTCCTCCACAGGCCAACAAACTCACAGACTAGCCCCTCAAAACAAGCTGTACTGGCAGGCAGTCAAATCAGAACTACAAACCTAGGATACACGCAAACAAAACTGAGCCAAGGAGCCACCTAACACCAAGGCTGACACCTACAGTGTTTAGCTACAGCCAAAAACCATCCAGGCAACTACTGAGGGGATTGTAACAAGTTGCTCCAAGAACTACATGTCACTGTCTCCTCATTTCCAACTGAGAAACTGGCAAGTGGTTTACAGCACCCCTCTGTGTGGCCCAAAGCCTGTTTCAAACACAAGCTCTGCTCTCAGTAATGAACACAAGCAAAGGTCTGCAGCAAAGGGCAGAAACACTGCTCATTTGCCTGGGAATGGGGATGAGACCAGAACCATGTGCTGGTGCTAATTACAATTCAAACACTGAGAGAAGTTGCAAATAGCCACTTTCCCACAGAGGCTGAATGGGAAACCCAACTCTGTGATTAGTAAAGCAGCTTTTAGTGTTTTATTATATTAATAACAGATTTCACTCCACTCCTATTAAATATGCCTAGGATGAAACATTCCTGTTTACCTCATTTGCACACACCACCAGGGCAGCTTCTACTAGCACAATGGAGCTGCAAAAGGTCAGTATTCTATGTAAATTACATTTGGGTTTCTTTCTGCAGCACAATTACAACAGCACATGCATGCATCTCTAAGTAGAATTACTTAAAAGTATTTCAATTCCAGCCACCAATTTCCAGGGAGATATAAAATGCACTGCAGGAAAAAAAATCCCTCAAGCCAACACGAAACATCACAGAGCTCACACTGAAAAAGGCACTTGGTGGCTCACTGGGATGTTTTCAGTCATCACCTAGCCAGCACAGCACAGGAATCATGTCAGGCAGATTTTTTTTATATGTGTGTACCTAGAAGAGTGCACAAATCTATTACAAGCCTGAAATGGAATACTAAACAAGCAGGAAGATAAGGCAAACAGCTCTGGCTCTGCATAAACACCACACCAATCCCTGAGGGTGCTGCCCTCAGCCTTCAGGGCTAACCATCTTCATCTGTTTCAAATGGAGGACAAAATGATAACACAACACCACAGAAAGTCAAGTCCAGAGAGTGAGAATACATCAGAAAATGTATTACCACATTTATTTCCTTGCTCTGGTTGCAAATATTGTACAAGAAATAAAAGTTTTCTCTCTTTATCTGAATCCTCTGGTCAGCTTTAAAGATTTGAAGAGTCATGGACTTACCTCCAGGCCTTTCATGCTCTCCATCAGTGTGTAAAAGCATTGAAATTGGCATTCCAACATTCTTAGATCTTCCAACTACAACAACGTTTTTTCCAAACGTTTGTATTCCTTGTGGGGAAAAAGGAAAAAAAGAGGAAAACAAAAAAGTAACACAAAGAAATTGCATCTCACTGTGCTGCTGTACCTAACCTCTCCTTTCAGTCACCAGGGTACAATCACCTGCTGTCAGGGACTGTTGACATCAACACGGCTGCAAAATCCACATGGCTGAACTTAAGGGATGAATCCACAAAACAACTTTCAGCTTTCAGCTGAGAGAAACACAACTGGCAGCTCGTTCAGGTTCTCTGAATCATCACTCCTCTTCTCTTGCCACAAAGGGCATGGCAGCTCTTAGATCTCTCAGTAAGAACTTGTGTTATACAGTGACAACTACTAAATGCTTCTGTACCCTTTATCCCTTTTGGTGCTAAATTAAATGCTCCCAGTTTTGTTGTTGTTTCTTCCCTTTCCCCACAAGAATTCAAACCTCCTGTTGGATAATCTCACAGGAAGCTGCCTGCAATGTTATAAAGTACAGAAAATAAGCTACCAAAGTATTTCCGCATGTGTTCTACACAGAATGCTGTCTACACTTAATTATAGCTATGCTGCTGGCAAAAAGATCTCATCTGTTTGGCACCTCATTATTATTTAGATTAATCCTCTAAATATTTGTTCTTCAATCAGCCCAATATATTTAGGTAACCCACACCTTTTAACTCACATCTGACTCAATCCTTCATTCATTCTCTGAGATAAAAGGAGCTTCACAGCATCACAAACTTCTGACCTCTAATGTTTTGTGATTCTATGATTTGCTTTGGTTGGAAAAGACCTTTAAGATTCCTAGATTCATAGAATGGGTTGGGTTGGAAGGGACCTTGAAGATCATCGAGTTCCAACCCCCTGCCATGGGCAGGGACAGCTCCCACCAGCCCAGGCTGCTCAAGGGCTCATCTAAGCTGGGCTTGAACACCTCCAGGGAGGGGGTATCCACAACCTCCCTGGGCAACCTGTTCCAGTGTCTCACCACCCTCACTGTCAAGAATTTCTTCCTAATCTCCAGGCCCAATCTCCCTTCTCCCAGCTGAAAGCCACTGCCCCTTGTCTTGACAAGGGCTTGCAGTGACAGAGGTCCCTCTCCAGCTCTCCTGTCACCCCTTCTATCTGACTGTCTCAAGGCCAGCGCTCTCCCTGCCCCTCAGCAGTGCAGCCCTGTGTGTGTTTGGGTGCGGCTGGGGCTCTCACCAGTCCGCTGGATGATCTCCCAGACAGCAGCAGCAGTGGCAGGGATGATGGAGGGCTGGTCCAGGCACAGGCGGCCGACGTTCATGATGTGGAAGCCGTCCACGTCCTTGCCGGGCGCGATGGCGTTGCAGACGGCGCGCTCGTCGATGTGACCTGCGGAGCACAGCGCGGTCAGCAGGCTCCTCACACCCAGGCACACCAGCTGGGGCTACCCAGGGGAGCTGCCAGTGTTCATCGGGAGCAGTCTGCACTCCGCCTGCACAGCACAAGTTGCAACCTCCCTTTCCAAAGCCACCTGCTGCACAGGAAATGATGCCCGGTGGCAGTCACTGTGGTGACCTGGTCAGCCCCAGCCTTTCACAGCACAGGGACACTGGGCCTGTAGTCAGCTGCCTCACAAGTCTTTGCTGCTTACAGCTGAGGGAATGGAGACTTTTTCATGCCGTGTCTCAAACAAACATCTAACGTTTCACAGCCATCTTCCAGGCAATGAAAGGAAGACAGAGGGAGCCCTCCACCAGAGCATCACCACATCAGAAGTCAGGCACTCCAGAGGTGCCTGATATTCGCTGCTTCTATTTTTTATCCCAGTGTTGATCAAAAGCCACACCTGTATGTGGTTGAGTGCAAAAAAACCCCAAAACCCCACACAACAATCTCAGCTCTAGAATAAGCAGCCTCCACTGATGAGACTTTCACAACTTCCAGGCTTTGTCTTCCTCCATTACAATGCAAATCAAAAGAATTTTGGAAAAAGAGCAGGACAGAATAAACTATTTCAGTTGGAAGGGACCCACAAGGATCATCTAGTGCAAGTGCAAGAGCTGACCTAGCCCCTCTGTTTCCAAAGTTCCTTTGGGAGAAATAAAGTGACTCAGTAACTGGAGCTCTATCTGACATCTATTGGGGAAAGAACTTCCTGAGCATCTTCAGTTCACAGTAACTTGGACATTTAACAATGCAACACTGAAAAAGTTCTACTAGTGATTAAATTGTTCCAAGGATTTTATAAGTCAGGCCTCAAGCTAGCAAGTTTTAGAGGCTGGAATAAGGCTGACTAGCCTTCAGGTACCTGCTGTGAGAGACGGGCTGCAGCTTGACAGGGATCCTCAGTATTTAAATATTTAATGTCTAGCATCAGACATTTGAACTGACCCAGCTGGAACGATCTCCAGGTTTGGGTTTTTTAACTTTCAAATGTTGAGCAGGTTTAAACTCACTAAATTTCAAGACATAAGTGGCCAGATTCTACTTATTTGGTGTGCAAGAGCTCCTTACTTGGTGTGCAAGATGCCACGCTCCTCACTTGGGTTACACTTCCACCTTGTGGCCAACTTATTTCAACAAGTGGCTGACTTCAGTTTGCTTTTGGCTAAAATGAAGTTTAATATACCCTTAAACACCCTTAAATACCACTTTGCCAGCTACTGCCTACTGAGATTTTAGTGAGAGCTGGTAACAAATTAGGAGAAGGGAAAAAAACCCCAAGAACACAGTAGATGCTTTTAGGACCTTAGCACAAAGCTCACCTGGAAGATTAGGGACAGCACAGAAAACATGAGCAAGTGTTTAAGGCAAAGCCTGGAATCACTGTGAGAAGGGCCATGACGAATGGGGGGGGGGGTGGGGGGGGGGTTGGGGGGGGGGGGGGGGGTGGGGGGGGGGGGGGGGGGGGGGGGGGTGGGGGGGTGTGGGGGGGGGGGGGGGGGGGGGTTATTTTTTTGGGGGGGGGGGGGGGTGGGGGGGGGGGGGTTTAGGGGTTGGGGGGGGGGGGGTGGGGGGGTGGGGTGGTGGGGGGGGTATTTTTTGGGGGGGGGGGGGGGGGGGGGGGGGGGGTGTTGTGTTTGTTGTTGTGTGTGGGGTGTTTGGTGGGGTGTTTTTGTGTGTGGTATAATTAGTGTATATGGTTTTTATTTGGAGGTTGTTGTGTTTGTTGATTGAAGGTTTTAATGTGGGTTTATATAATGTATAATATTGGGATGAGAAGGGGAGTATGGGGTAGGTGTGTGTTATTTTAGGAGGAAGGTAAGTTGTAAGTTATTTGTTAATAGTTAGGTTGAAGGTAGTAGATGTGAATTTAAGGAAGGTTTTGAAAGTAAGATGTGTGAGATATGTAGAAGTTTTTTAATTTAATGGGTGGTGAGTTTGGGTAAATATTGGCCCTATCTCGCCGGCTTCCTTAAATAACTATGGAAGACTTGCTCACAATTCTGCTTCCCCTACCTGGTCTTCAATGTTCTGTTTCTAGATGTCAAGCACAAAACACAGGAAAAAAAAGGATCTTATAGTTGGACATAGGAGCTCCAAAATTAAACAACAGTTTAGGACTATGTGGAAAATAAATCCATTAACTCTTCCATACACTGACAGCAACCACACTGAAGGTCCCTCTTCATAGTGTCATAGATCAGTTGGAAGAGACCTTTAACATCATCGAGTCTAACCTTCAACCTAAGACCACCATGGACCATCACTTGATGTTTCCTTTTGTCCCTTTGGCTTCAGAAGACGGAGAGGTGCCAGGCAGCAAAGCACTTGAGCAAATCACTATTTGACTTGTCCTTACCAAAGGACCACTTCTGAGCTGACACATACCTACAGCTGCAGCTGCTTTGATCTTGTTTCTGACATAGATGTGACTAGCTGGGTTGTCTCCTACTAGTATGACAGTCAGGTGAGGTCTCTTGTTTCCAAGGGATACCCAGGATTCTACATCCCTTTGAACTTCTTTCAGAACTTGGTTAGCAAGTTTTGTCCCTGAGATAACGGTTGCTTCATCACTAGAAAGACAAAAAGATAGGTCACGTTTCAGTCAAAAATGTCACAGACCAGACACTTTCCAGCATGAGGTTTTCAATGTTAAATATTTGCCAATGCTTTGATTGGTTAATTTCCTGGTATTCCAAATATAATTTCAAGTAAATAAATAAATAAATAAAATTAATAATAGAATTGTTGGGGTTGAAGGGACCTCAAGGATCATCTGTTTCTAAGCCCTTTGCCATGAGCAGGGGCACCTCGCACCAAATCAGGTTGCCCAGAGCCACCTCCAGCCTGGCCTTAAAAACCTCCAGGGATGAGGCTTCCACCACCTCCCTGGGAAACCTGGTCCAGTGTCTCACCACCCTCATGGGGAAGAATTTCTTCTCAACATCCAATCTGAATCTCCCCATTTCTAGTTTTGTCCCATCGCCCCCAGCCCTATCGCTACCTGACACCCTAAAAAGCCCCTCCCCAGCTTTCTTGTAGCCCCCTTCAGACACTGGAAGGCCACAAGAAGGTCTCCTTGGAACCTTCTCTTTTCCAAACTGAACATCCCCAACTCTCTCAGTCTGTCAGGCACCAGGATGAAGCCCCCAGCATTCTAGTACCTCCAAGAGCCTGGAAGGACCAGGGGAAGGGTAAAGATCACCCCCAGGACGCCGCCGGACGCCCCTCGGGGCCGAAGCAGGGAGGGTTACAGAGTCAGCGGTCCCCAGCTCCGTGCACCCCTCAAATCCCCCCGGGATCGGCACCGCCAGCGCCGCAGCCCTCCCTGTCCCCTCCGCTCAGCCCCTCCGTCCTCGGGAAGGGCCGCGCCTCACGCCGGAGGCCTCCCCTAGGCCTTAGGCCCCTCTCATCTCGGGGCCGCTCCGCCGCTCCCGCAGCGCTCCCCGCAGCGCTCCCCGCCGCACCGGGAGGAGAAGGAGGAGGAGGTGGAGGCGGGAATGAGGATGAAGCCGCCCCGAGCGTACCTGGCCGCGCTGCGAGGGGAGCTGCTGGTGCTGTAGGCGGCCCGGGGCACGGGGCGAGAGAGACTCCGCCACCTCCTCAGCGTTGCCAAGCCCGCGCGCGGCACACAGCTGGATGAGCAGAAGGCGGCCGCGGCCGCCGCCGCCATGTCGCGCCCCACCGACGGAAGCGGCGCCGCAAACCAGCGACGAGGGGAGGAGCAAGGGCGAGTAGTGGGCCCGGGGCGGCCGCCCGGGGGGCTGGGCGTGGGAGGAGCCGTGGCGGAGCACGGGAGGAGCCAGGGCGGAGCGAAAGGGCGAGGGCACCGCCCGGGGAAAGCACGGCGGTGGGCATCGCCTGGGTGACAGCGACAGCACAACGTTAGGGCCTGGAGAATAAATCTTATGATGAGCGACCCAAGGAGCGGGGGGTGTTCAGTTCGGAAAAGAGGAGGCTGAGGGGAGACCTCATCGCTCTCTACAGCTACCTGAAAGGACTTGTGGAGAGGCTGGTGCTGGTTTCTTCTCCCAATAATTAGTGATAGAACAAGAGTGAATGGCCTCAAGCTACGACTGGGTAGGTTTAGACTGGACAGTAGCAAAAAGAGTGGTCAGGCATTGGAATATGCTGCCCAGGGAGGTGGTGGAGTCACCAACCCTGGATGTGTTTAAAGGTGGTTTGGATGTGGTGCTTGGGGCTATGGTTTCAGGGTGAACCTTGTAGAGTAGGGTTAATGGTGGGACTTGGTGATCCTGAGGAGCTTTTCCAACCTGAATGTTTCTGTGGTTCTGTGATTCTGTTGCTGGCAGCTGTACAGCATAGGGGGCAAGGAGCCTCCTGTCCCTGGTCTTGCACCCTGACAGGACAGAGCAGCCCTTTTTTATTGCTTAAACACATGCACATGCGTTGGGTTGTCCGGGACAGGCATGCATATGCAGATTATTTCCTGAAGCTAACCAATAAATGCCTATTTATTACAGTGCACCTCTGGAGTGTCCTCTGAGGCATCTCTGGTGGTCTTTGAGGGGTTTATGGTGGCCTCTGAAGGACCTCTGGTAGCCTTTGAGGGGTCTCTGTTGGTGCCTGAGGGGTCTAATATGGTGTCCTTTGGTTGAATTTTGGTACTGAGTTTGCATAGTTAGCTGGAGCTTTGGGTTTCAGGCTTCAGGTTATCTGAGGATGGCCTGATTTGGGCCAGTTTGCTCCCTTATCAAAGAAGCAAGGTTCCTCCCTATCTGCTGTTTGTGGTGAGAACAGCTTTGTCCTGTCCTTGGGAATTTGGTTTACGTAATTTCTCTTTGCTACAGTCTTCATTTCCACTGGGCCCATTTTTTTTCTCTATCAATAGCCTGAGGCTGGTGGACCCTGTGGGTTTGTGTGCTGGGCTGTGACTTTTTGTCCCTACCCGTGGGGACTTTTTGTCCCTGCTCATGCCACCTCCAGGGCAGATGCTGGTGGAACAGGTGGTTTGCATTCACTTCCTTTGGGTCATTTAAGACGCAACCCCATTACCCTGGGGAAGTTTTTACTTTCAAACCACTCGATTGCTGGTCTTCTTTTGCTCTCTGGAAGTCCTACCCCTATCTATAGCCTCTCTTCTTGAGGGACACCAGTAGTGGGGATGAAGAATCATAGAATTGTTTTGGTTGGAAACGACCTGTTAAGATCATCAAACCCAACTGTCGACCCAAGACCAGCATGTCCCAAAGCACCACGTCCACATATTCAATGAGCACCTCCGGGTTGAAGTTGTTCACCTTTCTCACGGTGCCATGACCTGGCACTTGCAGCACCTGCTGCGGACTCAGGCTGGGTGTAAGCTGGGCGAGTATCCGCCTGCCCTGGCCAGCCATGCCATGTGGAATCAAGAATCAAGAAGAATCAAGAATCAAGAATCAAGAAGGTTGGAAGAGACCTCAAGGATCATCGAGTCCAACCTGTCACCCTACACCTCATGCCTATCTAAACCATGGCACCAAGTGCCACGTCCAATCCCCTCTTGAACACCTCCAGGGATGGTGACTCCACCACCTCCCTGGGCAGCACATTCCAATGGCCAACCACTCTCTCTGTGAAGAACTTTCTCCTCACCTCCAGCCTAAACCTCCCCTGGTGCAGCTTGAGACTGTGTCCTCTTGTTCTGGTGCTGGTTGCCTGGGAGAAGAGACCAACCCCCTCCTGGCTACAACCTCCCTTCAGGTAGTTGTAGACAGCAATGAGGTCTCCCCTGAGCCTCCTCTTCTCCAGGCTCAACAGTCCCAGCTCCCTCAGCCTCTCCTCACAGGGCTGTGCTCAAGGCCTCTCCCCAGCCTCGTTGCCCTTCTCTGGACATGCTCCAGCAATTCAACATCTTTCCTAAACTGAGGGGCCCAGAACTGGACACAGTACTCAAGGTGTGGCCTAACCAGTGCTGTGTACAGGGGTACAATGACCTCCCTGCTCCTGCTGGCCACACCATGCCTGATGCAGGCCAGGATGCCATTGGCTCTCTTGGCCACCTGGGCACACTGCTGGCTCATGTTCAGGCTGCTGTCAACCAGTACCCCCAGGTCCCTTTCCACCTGGCTGCTCTCCAGCCACTCTGACCCCAGCCTGTAGCTCTGCATGGGGTTGTTGTGGCCAAAGTGCAGCACCCGGCACTTGGACTTGTTGAATGCCATCCTGTTGGACTCTGCCCATCTGTCCAGCCTGGCAAGGGCCCTCTGCAGAGCCCTTCTACCTTCTAACAGATCAACACCTGCTCCCAGCTTGGTGTCATCTGCAAATTTACTGATGATGGACTCAATCCCCTCATCCAGATCATCAATAAAGATATTGAACAGGATGGGGCCCAGCACTGATCCCTGGGGGACACCACTAGTGACAGGCTGCCAGCTGGATGTGGCACCATTCACCACCACTCTCTGGGCTCGGCCCTCCAGCCAGTTCCTAACCCAGCACAGAGTGCTGCTGTCCAAGCCACAGGCTGACAGCTTGGCCAGGAGTTTGCTGTGGGGGACAGTGTCAAAGGCCTTGCTGAAGTCCAGGTAGACTACATCCACAGCCTTTCCCACGTCCACCAGGCTGTCACCTGATCATAGAAGGAGATCAGGTTGGTGAGGCAGGACCTGCCCTTCCTAAATCCATGTTGGCTGGACCTGATTCCTTGGCTATCCTTCAGGTATGCAGTGATTGCCCCCAAGACAATCTGCTCCATGATTTTCCCTGGCACTGAGGTCAGGCTGACAGGCCTGGAGTTCCCAGGTTCTTCTGTCCGTCCTTTCTTGTGGATGGGCGTCACATTGGCCAGTTTCCAGTCTTCTGGGACCTCTGCAGTGAGCCAGGACTGGTGGAAAATGATGGAGAGAGGCTTGGCCAGCTCATCTGCCAGCTCTTTCAGCACCCTAGGATGAATCCCATCAGGTCCCATGGACTTGTGAATATCCAAGTGACTCAACAAGTCTCAAACTAATTCCACATGGATTTCAGGAGTACAACACTGCTCCTTGACCCCATCAACCAGCTCAGGAGGCCAGTTATCCTGAAGTCCTCCTGCCTTACTGTTGAAAATGGAGGCAAAGAAGGTATTTAGAATCTCAGCCTTCTCCTCATCCTTAGTTACAATGTTACCCTCCACGTCCAATAAGAGTGGAGGCTCCTCTTGCCCCACTTTTTAGCATTAATATATTTATAAAAATGCTTTTTGTTGTCTTTCACAGAAGCGGCCAGTTTAATTTCTAACTGCTTTTGCCTCTCTAATTTTTCTTCTACATGATCTAGCAACATCCTTAAACATATCACTAGTTGCCTCCCCCCCTTTCCAAAGGTGATAAACCCTCTTTTTTTCCCTTAAATCCTTCAGGAGCTGCTTGCTCATCCAGGCCGGTCGTCTTCCCCGCCGGCTCGTCTTACGGCATGTGGGAACTGCCAGTTCCTGTGCCTTTAGGAGCTCCTGTTGGAAGTAGGTCCAACCATCCTGGACCCCTTTGTTCTTAAGGGCTGTTACCCAGGGAACTTTCTGAATAAGTTGCCTGAACAACCTGAAGTTTGCCCTCCGGAAGTCCAAAGTGAGGGTTCTGTTACTGCTCCTCCCTATTTCCCTGCATATTGAAAACTCCACTATCTCATGGTCGCTGCACCCTAGACAGCCTCCAACCATCACATCTCCCACCAGCCCTTCTCTATTTGAGAACAGCAGATCAAGCAGAGCCTTGCCCCTGGTAGGTTCACCTAAGAGCTGCATCAGGAAGTTGTCATCCATGCACTCTAGGAACCTTCTGGACTGTCTCCTCTCTGCTGAATTAAGTTCCCAGCAGATGTCTGGTAGGTTAAAGTCCCCCACAAGGACAAGGTCTGATGATCTTGAGACAGCTTCCATCTGCTTATAGAATATCTCATCGGCCTCCTCATCCTGGTTGGGTGGTCTATAACAGACTCCAACCAGGATGTCAGTTTTGTGTGGCCTCCCTCTGATTTTAACCCATAAGCATTCAATCCTTTCATCTGCAACCTCGAGTTCTGAGGCATCAAAAGATTCCCTAATATACAGGGCCACCCCTCCTCCTCCTCTTCTCCCTTGCCTGTCTCTCCTAAAGAGCTTATAACCCCCCAGTGCAGTACTCCAATTGTGAGAATCGTCCCACCACGTTTCTGTAATGGCAACTACATCATAGTCTTCCTGGTGAACCAAGAGTTCCAGTTCCTCTTGTTTGTTGCCCATACTGCGTGCATTGGTGTACATGCACTTCAGCTGGGCTGCTGATTTCACCAGTTTGTGTGGTCCTCCCTCCTCTCCAGGGAGACTGGTTTCCACACCCACCCCCTTCAGACCTAGTTTAAAGCCCTCCCAATGAGTCCTGCCAACCCCAGTGCCAGCACCCTCTTACCCTTTCTAGATAAATTCAACCCAACTTGGTCCAGCAGGTCAGGTGCAGTAAGAGTTGCCCCGTGATCAAAGAAGCCAAAATTCTGCTGCTGGCACCATCTCCTAAGCCAACTGTTGATGGTGTGGGTTTTCCTGTTCCTCTCAGTGTACACCACTGCTGCTGAGGGAACTGAGCAGAACACCACTTGAGCTCCTGCCCCGTCAATTGATTTCCCAAGGGCCTTAATTTCCTTTTTAATCTTCCTGGTGCTGCTCTTTTCAATTTCTTCACTTCCAGCCTGGATTACCAGCAATGGGTAATAGTCAGAGGGCTGGATTAGTTTAGGTAACCTTTGGGTGATGTCCCTCACCTGGGCCCCAGGTAGGCAGCACACCTCCCTATGGGATGGGTCAGGACGGCATATGGGTCCCTCTGTTCCCCTCAAGAGAGAGTCTCCAATAACTATAGCCTTTCTCTTTTTCTTTGTAGCACTGGTCCTTAAGGTTTGGGGGAGCTGCTTCGTCTTTGGCATCTCCTTGATCGGTTCCTCTACAATACTCTCATCCACATTGCCCTCAGCCTGCAGAGTCTCATAGTTATTGCTCAAGGGCAGCGGGGGAGGGGAAGAGGGTCGGGGTGCATTCCCTTTGCTTCCCCTGACAGGGACCCGTATCCACCCTCCACTGCTCCCCTCAGCTGGAGAGGGTTTCAAAGCCTGTTCCCACAAGGTAGCCACCAGGGGGCACTCATCCCACACCTTAGCCTCGCTCATCGCTGCTGCTGCCGACGCGCTGCTTGGGAAGCCGAAGCTGGTTCGGAAGGTCATGGTCATCACTAAACGGGAAGAGGGCACGTTTAGGCTGCAGATTAGGGAAAAATTCTTGACATTCGGGCTGGGGAGACACTGGAACAGGCTGCCTCGGGAGGTTGTGGATGCTCCCTCCCTGGAGGTGTTCAAGGCCAGGTTGAATGAGCCCTTCAGCAAGCTGGGCTGGTGGGAAGTGTGCCTGCCCATGGCAGGGGGGCTGGAACTGGATGACCCTTCCCAACCCAAACCCTTCTATGACTCTGTGATTAGTGATGGCATTAATTGCATCCAGTGCTATGTACCCACTGCTCTCAAATATCAAGTAGGAGCCTCCAGTCACCCCACTTATTTTAATCTTATTTTCTCTTAGGACCTGTTCCTGGATGGTGGTGGCAGGGAAACAGAGAGCAGCACAAATTCTGTTCCCTGTAGCTGTCAGCTGAAATAGAAAACACAAATTGTTTGTAGGAAATGGAAGAGAAATAGATCCAAGATGGAAATTCATGTTTAGGGTCTTGAAGAGAAAGGCATCAAAGCACAGGCAATATTTTGGAAACTTTTCTCCTGTGCTTACCATTAGGAATCCTCAAGCTACCAGGCAACACTGCATGGCTGGAAAAATCTTGTCTCAAATACAGTTTGAAGGCAGACACTGAAGATCTAAATACCCAGCCAAGTCTGTTTAAATGAGAGCCTTTGGCCTCCCTTTGTATAGATGTCAGTACAGGGAATTAGTGGTCTCAGGATGCTGGAGTTTGTGGATGGGTGAATTTGTGATTAACAACTGACATTTATTGTCTGGCATGCTCTGACTCTGCAGTGACTGACGTGAGTGCCATCAAAATCACTGGCAGACAGTCATGGCTGTTATTAATAGCAATTCCTAAGCAGTAATAAGCCCCAAATTCTATAACTTTAGCAGAAGTACAGAATATTTTTTACTTTTTCATTGCTTTTAATTATTAGTCTATTTGAATTGCAAGGAGTGTAAAATGCTCTGTCAGTTGAAGCAGATCCTATTCAAGTTGCACCACTTCCCAATTAAATTTGTGATAGGAGCATCTGCTCTGCCAGGACTCTTTTGGAATACTGTGATTCATTCCAGAACTTTGCCAAGTCAAAATGAGGTATCTAGTTGATGCCTGAGCTCCTTGCTATGAGCACAACAGCTCACAGCAGGGAATGTGGATTTTCAGCTCAGGGAAGCATCTCTTAAGCTTGCTTGACAGATGTTGATTTCATTTACAACCTCTTGTAGGCTCTTTGGAAATAATCATTAAGAGTTACCAACATTGCCAAGACTTTTGGCATGTGGTCTAACCACATGTTCCCAGTTAAGGCTGATAAAGGGATGTTCCTGTGGCTCTCAGTTAAAGCTTGTTCTGGTAAAAGAAGAAAAGCACCAATTAAATAATTTTTTAAACAACATACATCAGCAAAACACAACCTCAGGATTTTCTTTTGCTTTTACTTTGCCATGCAGATACCATTTGCACTGTTCCTGAACTCAGCAGAAGTCTTTGTGAATTTAAAACAAAGTGAATCCCCACTGAAGTTCCCAGAAAACCCATCCTAGGTACCTTCACTCCTGTCACTTGCCAGACTGTTCTTCAGCTGGCTTTGCGTTTGACAGAGCTACTCACTAGATTTTTTTTTTTTTTTGGTAGAACACTCATTTGTAGACAAGACAAGCCCCAAAAGTAACTTCTCTCCAGTTCATTGGCACAACTAAAGAACCTGGAAATTAAAACAAGGCAGGGCACAACTTCCAATTTTGTTCTCATGTTCAAAATGCAGCTAAGATCACAGAACTGTTTGGGTTGGAAAAGCCCTCCAAGATCAGAGTTCAACCAACAACCTAACATCACCATGGCCACTAAACTATGGCCCCAAGTGCCATGGCCACAGGTTTCTTGAGCACCTCCAGGGATGGGGACTCCACCACCTCCCTGGGCACTGAGTCTGACCACTCTTGCAACAAATATGTTTTTCCTCATCTCCAACCTAAGCCTCCCCTGGCACAATTCAGGCCATTCCCTCTCCTTCTATCACCTGAAACTAGAGAGAAGAGCCCAACCCCTGGTGCTGTATTGCTGGTGTTACGTGTCACACTCTCCAAGCTTGTGGCATTTTCTTTACTGAAAATGTTTGTGTTGTCCCAAAGCTGCCTGAAAATTATGTGGACTCCACATTCTCTCATACATCTGCCCAGTTTCACCATCCTTTGTGAGGAACTGGGGACATGGCAGCACTAATGTGCCACTGGTGCAAAGTTCCTCTCTCTTTATAGTTGGTTTTGGTGGTTTTATAGCACAAAGTTTCTGTCCAACAGAGCTCAAATTCTCTACTTTTCCATCACTAACATTTTGTTATGGATTTCTATTCCTTCAGGCCCAGACTAATGGTTGCTACCTAAGGTTTGCTTCTGGAGGCTGAAGAAGTGTTTCCTTCTGAGCCAAAGGTGGAATGCTGGTGCTCATGGCTGAGGTGAGAGCTGATTGAGTGTTACGAGCAGGGCTGGAAAGGGCTGGAAATCACCTGGGGAGAAGCTGCAGGTTAACTTGGTGGGCTGGGGTTGGGGAAAGACAGAGGCAGATTTGTGTTAGGTTGCTCTGAGCACCCTTTAATTTGTGACACACCTTTCTGTGCTGAGGAGGGCTGGTAAATTGATCTCCATGGCCTAAGGGATGAGAGCGTGTCACTGTTGGAGAGCCTGTGTGCTGCCAACAGACTAGGAGAGTTACAGAAAGAACACTGCAGAGGGTCTGTGAAAATGTGTGTTTCATCCTGGGTCTTGTCTCTTGGAGAGAGGGGCATTGGAGAAAATCATAGAATCATAGAATCAGTCAGGGTTGGAAGGGACCATAAGGATCATCTAGTTCCAACCCCCCTGCCATGGGCAGGGACACCTCACACTACATCAGGCTATGTATGTACAAAGAATTATCTGAAAATGTTCTAGCTTGGTTTAAGTAGAGAAAGGAAAAGGATCCATTTAGGTGGCAGTAAAAATCTAGTTGGATCCCCTCATGCTGAGCAGTGTGGTGTTCCTGGAAAGCAGAAGATGCTGGTCCAAATGAAAGGGCCAGAAGTGAGAAAAGTCTACAGGAAGCAATCTCTAATTTCTCTGCAGCTGTGGAGAACAAAGCACTTAGTTCACCATCCCCCTAAATATCATAGAATCATAGAACTGTTTTGGTTGGAAGAGACCTTTAAGATCATCTAAGCCCAACCTTCAACCCAAGACCTCAGTTCATCAGGTTCATCACAGCACAGCACAAAGCCCCTTAAGCTAATCACTCAAAGCTGGAACTTTACTTGGAAGCCCTCTTTCTGGCTCCGCTTTTTACACCAAGTATCTGCAGGGCTTAAATCCAGTGCAACAATAGTTGCAATGTGATGGTCTGTAGGAATTTATCTGAAACTCTTTAGGGTCCTCTCAAGCTTAACTTTCTTAGTGTCTGGAGAGTTTCAAAGGCCTGATGCTAAAACATTCTAAATCCCTTGAGAACTTAAAATAAAGCCAGGCTTTTGATGTCTCTTGTTTTACTAATTCTCTTGTTGGGCAATCTATGTCCATGCTGAAAATGGGTTGGGGAGGCAAAAATCCAGAGTTGCACAAGATAATTCCATTGCTGTTTCAGTAGATTAAGTACATCTGAAGGAAAAGAGATGACACAGAGCAGGAAGGGAAGAACTGCAGCAGTCTGCACTGAGCCACAGTTTTCCAGAGTAACTTCTATAAACATCTCTTCCAGGAGGTAACTTAGGTCTGTGGACTCTTGGAGCAGTGATTTCAGGTCACCTGTATGGAATGGTGGGAAGGAAAGGGAAGAAGATGTTTCCTACTGTCTGCTTCAGCACTGTGAGGTCAGGGATGGCTTTTGCATACCTGCAGTGATTCCCTAGTGCTGGTGAAGGAGGCAGGTTTTCATCTGCCTTAGTTTGCTCTGTCCTGCCTCATCAAAAAACAGAGTCCTTTGTTGTTGCAATGCAGCAAGGTTGCCACCTATCCATGTCCCTCTTTTCCGTGACAGATGAGGAGGGTAAGGGATAAATTTGACTTCTAACAGTGATAGACTGCAGAATGATAGGGGTTGGAAGGGACCTCTGGAGATCACACAGCAGAGTGAAGTACACATGGCTCCCATAGCAACAGCCACTCAATGGGACTGAAGATCCATTGAGCCCAGATTTCTGTCCAAAAACTTACTTCTAGGAGAAGGTTGAAGAACAGGCTGGGCATTGGCAGGAGTTTCCCAGAACTGCTTCTGTGCTACCAATGACTTTTGTCTCATGGACTGCCTGAGCAAGGCAGCATCTGGGGGTTTTCTGCCTTTTGTCTGCACATTATCCATAGGAGACTCCTGTGAGCTCCTGCTGTTTACAGCATCCTTTGCTTAGCTCCGAGTTCTGTGACAAACCACCTTGCCTTGGGTTCCAGCCTGTCTGCTGCAGTCCTGAGGCAGTAAAACACCAGAGGTGAGGTCAGTTGGTGCAGTGGCTGTTCAGGGTACACCTCTTTGTGAAGCACTGTTTTAAAAGGGATGCCCTTCCTTCTCCACTCTCCTGGGAGTGTCATGGTGCTGTCCTAGCAGAGCCTTGTGTGTCACTCCAACCTGAACTGCTGCATTTTGAACCTCTCATTGCATGAATCAATGCACTTTGCAGCAGACAAGTGGGACAAGATAGGGACTGACCCTGTTAACATTTTAACAAAGTCCTCTGTCAATGTTTTTTATGCCATAATACAGAATCACAGAATGCCAGGGGCTGGAAGGGACCTTGAAAGCTCATCCAGGTCAACTCCCCTGCCAGAGCAGGATCACCTACAGCAGATCACACAGGAACACATCTAGGCAGGTTTTGAATATCTCCAGAGAGGGAGACTCCACGACCCCCCTGGGCAGCCTGTTCCAGTGTTTTGTCACCCTCACAGTGAAAAAAAATTTCCTCATGTTTCCATGGAACTTCCTATGCCTCAACTTCCACCCAGTGCCCTTTGTCCCGGCACTGGGCATCACCCAGCAGAGCCTGGTTCCATCCTCTTAGCACTCACCCTGCACATCTTTATCAACATGAATGAGGTCACCTCTCAGGCTCCTCCTCTCCAAGCTACGGAACCCCAGCTCCCTCAGCCTCTCCTTGTAGGGAAGCTGTTCCACTCCCTTCATCATTTTTGTGTCTCTGTGATGGACTCTTCCAAGCAGTTCCCTGAGGTCCTTCTTGAACTGGGGGGCCCAGCACTGGACACAGTATTCCAGATGCAGCCTTACCAGGGCAGAGTAGAGGAGGAGGAGAAACTCTCTCAACCTACTAACCACAGCCCTTCCAATCCACAGTGAATCACAGAATGACATTAGTATGCTGGAGTTTTCAACAAGAAAAAAACATTTTTATTGCAGTCTATTTCATGACATGATCTCTTCATGAGCAACCCACCCATTGATGTAAACACAAATTTCCAGAGCAGAATATGGGAAACTGCTCTTTCCCTATTGGTTCTGACAGTATGTCATACAAGTAGACACAAAATATTTCACCTCTTCAGAACATTTACTGTTCCCTTACAGCTTGTGTATAAACACCAAACAATTCAATGTCAACTTGTCTGGAAATGAACAAACCACCCAGCCCCAACAGGATTTTGCTAGAAACCAAAACCATCCCAGCAGGAAACCTCCCAATTTCATAGAATCACAGAATCGTTAGGGTTGGAAGGGACCTCAAGGATCATCTGTTTCTAAGCCCCTTGCCATGGGCAGGGACACCTCACTCTAGATCAGGTTGCTCACAGACACATCCAGTCTGGCCTTAAAAACTTCCAGGGGTGAGGCTTCCACCACCTCCCTGGGAAACCTGTGCCAGTGTCTCACCACCCTCATGGGGAAGAACTTCTTAACATCCAATCTGAATCTACCCATTTCTATTTTTGCTCCATTCCCCCCACTCCTATCACTACCTGACACCCTCAAAAGTCCCTCCCCAGCTTTCATGTAGCCCCCTTCAGATACTGGAAGGCCACAAGAAGGTCTCCTTGGAGCCTTCTCTTCTCCAGGCTATACAGCCCCAACTCTCTCAGTTTCATGGAAGTTCTCAAAGGTCTTAAATGTTGAATAGAAAGAGAGACTTAAGGAGCAAGCTTCCTGTCATTCCATTGTGCTAACAGGTCCTAAGGGGTTCCACAGTAACTGCTAAGGAGCTGCAGTGGTGGGAGAAGAACATTCCAAGCCCAAGGCTCCTTCAGGCACCTGAGGCAGCATGTTGAGCATGGCAGCATCACGCTGCACTTGCTTCAACCATCTCATTTCAACCACACCATCACCTAGGAAAGCTGGGCCAGATGATCCTTGGGAACCCTTCCAACCTGGCATTCTTGGATCCCTTTATTCCCATCTAACCCTAAGCAGGCACTCCAGTGCCAAGAGGCAGGCATCAGTCATAGCAGTGTGCTCCCACTCCAACCTCTGTGGTCAGTCTGTCTGCAGACACTGGCACAAGGGTCTCCACTATGGCCCCATCTTCTTTTTGGGTATTAATGCTGTTTGTAAGAACTTGTTGGGAAATAGTATTTGGAGAGGAGGAGCTTGTGCAGAAGTTTTCACTCAGAGGTATCTAGCAAGGTCTGTGTTGCCTTATCAAATCTCTTCAATCACTTTATCCTAGTTAATAAATACATAGGCAGGAATGGGCCTATGTAATAAATATGAGGGGAAGAGAAGGAGGGTCTCAGGGGGATTGAGTATAGAACAGCTGGTCCATAAACTCATCAGAACTAGAGAGCTGGGCTGTGAGCTTCTTCCAGCATCCATCTTCACCAGTAGCTTCTTTTGGGGATGTTTCCTCCTCAGAGCTGCTTATGTGAACTGCAACAGGCATTAGTCAAGCCACAAAGCCAGTCAGATCTCTCCTTCTTGCATGACCTACACACCAAGTCCCACAGGAGATGTCTCCTGGAGAGGTGCCTGGTGGTGGTGGTGGCACAACCAGGCAGATTGCTCTCCAGAGACCAGTGACAGTTACTCCTGGGACACCCAGGCTGATTTCACATCCAGCCAGAAGCTACCTTGGCCTCTAGAAGGGCTGGAGTTAGGGTTGGCGCCTGTTGGTTCTTGCTGAGGATCCTGGTGAGGATGAGCTTGACCCAGGGTGCGGAGGGGTTCAGGCAGAGTGTCTGTCCCTGCTTCGTTGTGGCTCTGCAGGGTGACAGAGGGGGTGAGGATCAGGACAGGGATCAAGGCAGGAGGAGGACCGTCCCGGGTGAGGACTGAAGCCGGGATGAGGATTGGGACCGGATGAGGATTGGAACTGGGATGAGTAATGGGGCCGGGGTGAGGACCGGGTCCGGGATGAGGACCGGGTCGGGCACTTACATGACCTCGGGCACGGAGCAGTGCGGCCCCTCGGCGAGCAACTCGATGCGTGCCAGCCTCCTCGGCGAGACGACCTCGGACACGGTTCGCAGGCAGCGGCAGCGCAGCTCCCCGGCCAGCGGCACCCCTGCCAGCGGGAGGAGACACTTGAGCCCCGGCTCGGGACCCCCGCGGCACCCCCCGAGCCCCCGGGAACCTCCCGCAGCCTCTTACCCCGGCAGACGGTGGCGGCGGCGGCCAGCAGGAGTGCGGCCAGGAGGCGAAGGCGCTGGCCCATGGCGGTTCTGGCTGCGGTGGGGCTGCGGTAAAAGGCTGGGCAGCCACCGTGTCCGCGGGGCTTTTATCCTGCTCCGGGAGCTGCCGGGCAGGAGAAACATGATTCAACCGCCGTCACGGACACTGCCTCCTCCCTGCGGGCGGCCGCTGCTCGCCCGCTCCCCTGCCTGTCACCTGCCGGCTTGGCACGGCACGGCTCGGCACGGGTGCATGGAGGGGCTGCGGGGTCGGGTTCCGTGCCCCGCCTGTCCCCGTGCCCACCGCTTCTGGCTGTCCCAGTGGGCTCCAGTTACTGGGAGCCCAGCAGTGCCGGTGCCAGCTGTGGAGCTCATACAGGGACAGACTTTCGTTTAGATACCATAATTGGGAGGCTAAGGACAGGGACTTGCTGGAGATGGGACAGCAAAGGGTGCAGAGATGCTGAGAGATCTGGAACAGCTCTGTGATAGGGAAAGACTGAAAGAATTGGGGGTGTTTAGGCTGGAAAAGAGCAGCCTGAGGGGAATCTCATCAATGCTGATCAATACTTCAAGGTGGGTGGCAGGAGGATGGCACCAGGTTTTGTTCAGTGGTGCCCAGTGACAGGACAAGAGGCAATGGGCACCAGCTTGACCCTCAGAAGTTCCATCTAAACATGAGGAGGAACTTCTGTAATGTGAGGGTGCTGGAGCCCTGGAGCAGGCTGCCCAGAGAGGTGGTGGAGCCTCCATCTCTGGAGACATTCCCAACCCACCTGGAGGTCTTCCTGTGTGACCTTCTCTAGCTGACGCTGCCTTGGCAAGGGGGTTGGAGTGGATGATCTCCAGAGGTCCCTTCCAATCCCTACCATTCTGTGTGACTCTGTGTGTTACATTTAACCCAGCCCAAGTTTATTTAAGTTCCTAAGCCTAAAAGATGCAAGCAGAAACTGAGACATTAAATCCTTTGTGTAAAGAAGTTCCCATTCCATTTGGTTTCTCTGCCAGGCACACAGATCCAAGCAGTGTGGGTTTAGTTATTAGCCAAAAACCAAAGAGCCCTGACTGCTGTGGGAGCAGGGAGTAGTAGGGCCATCTCCAGCCTCCTGGAAAGTGGTCAAGGCTTAAAGTCAGCCAGAGGATCCAGGGGTGCCTCTGAGCAGCAGGTGCAGTGCAGAGGTGACACAGCCATCCCACCCTTTCCTCCCTGTCCTTGGAGACCATGCATTGCTTTATTTCAGTCCTCCTGCTTTGCTCTGGGCTGCTGTTGGGCTTTCTAGGCCAGTGAAGACTGATCAGGTTTTTCCCCCTAAGATCTTTTCAAAGATGTAATAATTGTATGATTGTTTCCCCCCTTGGTCTGGGCATCAAAAGAACAAATTTGATGTTAGGCAATGGATACCTCATTTATTTTGGCTTGGGCAGGTGGAGCTGACAGCAGAGACTGATATATTAGTGTGGTGTCTGCAAGCTTGTAAATCAACTCCCTGCTTGATTGCAAAATATCCCCAGGAAGAGGGAAGTTGTGAATAGTTTTGTGTTCATAATTTGCCTGTCAGGTGTTGCCCAGCACACCAACCAATTTCTCTGCCTTCCTGTTAAAATACCTAATTCCTACCTATTTGTAGTTCCTTTTGCCTTGCTCATGAGGTTTCTGAGGGAACTGCAGGTTCTAGCTCAACAGGTAAGCACCAAATGCTAACCTGGAGGCTAGTCCTCGCTCCAGACTGCCCAAACTCACCTATGACCCTGCCTGTTACTGTGAAATTTCCTTACAAGGTGCCATGGAAGAAGGACATTTTCTAGCTGAGAATCCCATTTCTCCAGAACTACTCAGAGCAGAGCCTGAAGTGTGTGCTGGGTGTGCCAGATGCAAAAGGATTGTGAAGACACCGTCTGTCTTCAAACACGTGGCCTCAAGTTGTGCCAGGGGAGGCTCAGGTTGGGTATGAGGAACAATTTCTTCCTAGCAAGGGTAGTCAGGCACTGGAACAGGCTGCCCAGGGAGGTGGTGGAGTGCCCATCCTTGGAGGGATTTAGAAGACACATGGCTGTGGTGCTGAGGGATGTGGTTCAGTGGCAGTGGCTTACCAGCAGTGGTGGGGTTATGAGCTCTGGGTGAGTGGTTGGACTTGATGATCTCAAAGTTCTCTTCCATCCTCCACAGTTCTATGGCTCTATGATTCTATGAAGGGAGTCTCTGGGAACTGGTTTCTAGCATTTCTCTCCCCATATTTTACGTTCCCAACATGGGTAAGCTGTCATCCTGGCTCGTGGCAGGTTCTGTGATGAGGTGATCTGTGCTGGCTTTTGTTTATTTGGGAAAGCCTTTCCCATGCTCCCAGTTTGTGTTTCTTGCTGTGGTGTGTTCTGTGCAAACAGGCTTGCTGCTGCGGCTCTCAGCTTGGATTTCAGGGTAAGGACTTCACTTGTTGCATCAAGTCCTCCTCACACTGACGTCAGTGGCAGCTTAGATGAAGCTGGTTTTCACCCCTGGCTTCCTCTGTCACTCTAAGTAGACCAGGTATGGAAGAACAGTTTGGGCTGGCCTGCATTTTACCCTTTTTTTTAGCAATTCATGGAGGGCATCAGTGGCTGAGCCCTTAGGAAATTTCTGTGGATGGTGCACTAAGAGCCCATCTCAGGTAGGAGAAGGATTCCTCTGTTGGGCAGAGGCCAGTGCCTCCTGTCACATAGAAATCTGCAGGAACAGAGCAGATTTCCCTGCTCTGAGTAGCTGCTGCAGCCTTGCCCAAATCTGTCAGCAGGAATGTATGTGCAGGAGCAGGCTGAGCTGGTGACATCTGTAGGAACAGCAATGGCTGCATTGGCTTGGCAGTTAAACATGCAGCTGGGGAGCCAGCAGTGAGGAGCTCCTCACTGGGCCATGGCTTTCAAACTGTCAACTCCAGCAACAGCACCTTAAACTGCATTGCCTTCCTCTGCCTTCTCAGTCATCTGGATAGCTGCTTCCTACTCTGCCTTGTCTCCAGTGAGAGGTTTCATAACAAATCATCCAGAGGGCCTTGAAAAAAACCCCAAGCTATCTTCTCAGCTTCTTGTGAGCTGGACAAGTTTCTGTCTATTGGAGTGATTTGGAGGACAGGATTTGGAACTTAATCTTTTCAGGGCTCAGACAGTGTGGCCATGTTCTCCTGGGCCAGCTCCACCTCCCTATGCCAGTACAACTTTTCTAAGCAATCCGTTTTATTTGCAAAGAGTAAAGCCATAGAATCATGGAATTGTTTGGGCTGGAAAAGCTCTCTAAGATCATCTAGTCCAACCCATCACCACTATGGCCACCAAACCATGGCCCCAACTGCCATGGTCACAACTTTCTTGAACACTTCCAGAGATGGGGACTCCACCACCTCTCTGGGCAGCCTGTTCCAATCCCTGACCACTCTTGCAGCAAAGAGATTTTTCTTCATCTCCAACCTAAGCCTCCCCTGGCACAATTTCAGGCCATTGCCTCTCCTCCTATCACCTGATCCTAGGGAGAAGAGACCAACCCCCACCTCAGTGCAACCTCCTTTCAGGGAGGTGTAGAGAGCAATGAGGTCTCCCCTCAACCTCCTCCAGCCTAAACACCCCCAGTTCCCTCAGCTGCTCCTTACCAGCCCTGTTCTCCAGACCCTTCACCACATTTGCTGCTCTTCTCTGGACCCACTCCGGCCTCTCAGTGTCCTCCTTGGAATGAGTGGCTCAAAACTGACCCCAGGATTTGAGGTGTGGCCACATCAGTGCCCAGTACAGGGGCATGATCACTTCCCTACTCCTGCTGGCCACACTATTTCTGACACAGATCAGGATGCTGGTGGCCTTCTTGGCCACTTGGGCACACTGCTGGCTCGTGCTCTTTGACATGCATCACTCTGGCTTGGCTGTGGTGTGAGCTGTGCCATGACTCAGCACCCATTCAGCAGCTGAGCTGGGACAGGATTGCTTCTGAGGGGAGCTCTGAGCACGGAGCAGCTTGTGACAGCAACACCATGATGTGTCAGGGAAGCAGAAAGTCACTGCAGAGAGAGGAGAAGCAGCTCTGAGATTGCTTCACCATGCCAAAAAGGAAATTCTCCTCAATCAGCAAATGTGCTTGTTGACAGATGTGTAACATCTGCAGTGCTCATGAAGGAGCTTTGCCCAGTCATTTCCCTGTGATGTAACTCAGGGCTTGCTTTGACGTTCAGAAGAATATTTCTTGAGGGGCTAGAGTACCTCCACTCTCTGGTGTACCAAACTCCTCAAGAGCTGGCCTGACCTTTGGCCCAGACTAGAGCTTTGGGAAGTCTTGTGCAAACACCCACCACACCAAGAGAGCAGGAGTGGGAGGAAGCTCAAGATGTAACAAGACTCAGAAAAATGCCTCATGTGCTGAGGAGCACTGCTCAATCACTTCCCTCCAGGCTGTGCTAGGCAAGCATGTCTGCCTCATACTTCAAGGGGCATTATCAGGACATTGTTGTAGAAAAAAAAAAAAGGCAACACAAAGTCAGATGAGCATCATTTATGTTGCCTCTGTCCTGGGGAGACAAGAACACCTTCTGTTGTTTGCAGTGGTGCTAAGAATATAGGCTGAGGGAGTTGGGGCTGTTCAGCCTGGAGAAAAGGCTCCAGAGAGATCTTAGAGCTGCTTTCCAGTACCTGAAGGGGCTACAGAAGAGCTGGGGAGGGGCTGTTCAGAAGGGCCTGTGGGGACAAGATGAGGGACAATGGTTTGAAACTGAAGCAGGGCAGATTTAGGTGGACATCAGGAGGAAGTTCTGCACAATGAGGGTGGAAAAATACTGGAACAGGTTGCCCAGGAATGTGGTTGAGTTCCCATCCCTGGAGACATTCAAGATCAGACTTGATGTGGCCCTGGGCAGCCTGGTCTAGTTGGAGGTGTCTCTGCTGCCTGCAGGGGGTTGGACAAGATGATCTTTGAAGGACCCTTCTAACCCAATGCAATCTGTGACACTGTTTGGTTCTGTAATATTCTACACCACTGGAGCCACTGATCTTTGGTGAAGGCTGTGATGAGGAAACCACTGAAATGGTGGCTACCTGCTCCACACTGTCACTGTACATAGACTCTGCTTAGAGCTCAGAGGAAGATCACCAGGCTCATCCTAAAGGAATGAATGAGGGGCAATGGCCTTGAGCTGGTAGAGGGGAGATTGAAGTTGGAGATTAGGAAGAAATTCTTGACAGTGAAGGTGGTGAGACACTGGAACTGGTTGCTCAGGGAGGCTGTAGATGTCCCCTCCCTGGAGGTGTTCAAGGCCAGGTTGGATGAGACCTTGGGCAAGCTGGGCTGGTGAGAGGTGTCCCTGCCCATGGCAGGGGGGCTGGATATAGATGACCCTTAAGGTCCCTCCCAACCCAACCCATGCCAAGATCCCATGAGCTCTTTGCAGGGTTATGCCCTGGGTAATTAGCTGAGCTTTGCAAATGGGATCAGCCCAACCTCCTGGCCAGACTTCTCCATTGGCAGGGAGGTTCCCCTCCCTTTTCCACCAGACACAAGTTGGTCATTAGACATGATGGAGGCAAGATGAAGGCCATAGGCAAGCTCTGCCCTTGCACTGCTGCCTCCTGGAAGCAGGGATACAAAAGGGAGGCAGCTCAGATGCTTGCTTTACAGCAGTGAGCATGAATCAGGAGAAGGAGTAACTTGAGAAGCATCTATCTGTGATGAGGTTAGTGTGTCAGCAGGTCTGGCTGGTGACACAAAGCTTCTGGAGACAGTCAGATGTGACCTTCTGAGCTTTATTTACACCCAGGCTTGGTTCAGTCCTGGCCAGAGCACTTTCTTTTGTCATGAGTTTCGGTATGAAGGAGGGTTTTGCATGCCCTTCTCTTTCACAGCTGATCCATTCTCTGCCTTCTGCAACCACCTGGGAGCATAAAGAGCTCACCCATCACACTGCCCTGCCTCAGGCTGCCACGTCTCTTGCCCCAGTAACTCGAGTGCCTCCTGTATCCCTAAAGTTTCAAGGTCAGGTTTTTTGTCCCATGTGCCAGGTTTGGCTTTGGTTAATGTCCTGTTTATGGCTATGCTTAGATCTCCTTCACCAATTTCTAGCCTGTGTTTCCTCAGTAAATATTTCTCTGCTGTAGGAGAGCCATCCGAAACTTAAAACAGTGATGCAGAAGGGGATAGATTTCAGTGAAACATTCTTGGGTTGTGAAGAGATCTGCTCATGAGTCACTGTGGAATGACTTGAAACCAAGGATGTTGCAGTGATCGTTTTGAACTGGCCTGACTTGCTTTTCAGGGAAAAAAATTGACATTGTTTCCTTATAGGAAGACTGGCAGCACACAGCTGGCTTCTTGTAACTCAAGTATGTAGATTATATTTCCTTATTTTTCCAGAGGCAAGGCAGGGAATCGTTGCTTTATAATGACATTAACAGGACAGACCAGGAATTGACTGTAAGTAAGACTGCCCTGGCAGGGATGCCAAGCTGGAGAGTCAAATAAGGTGATCTTTGAGAGGACAAAGAGCTCAGAAATCCCTTTGGGAAATTTACTGACTGAGAACAAAACCAAGCTGGGAGTCAGAACAGGTGAGCTCTTAGAATCATAGAATTGTTGGGTTGGAAAAGACCTCTGAGATCATTGAGTCCAATCTTCAACCTAAGACCACCAAGGCCATTAAACCATGTCCCCAGGTGCCATGGCCACAAGTTTCTTGAACACCTCCAGATGTAACATCTGAATCAGTCCCAGCAGGACCTTCACTAGGAGACAAAGTAGAGGTACAGAGACTCTCACCCCTGAACTTTGTCACCTGCAGCTGAGGTAAGCTGACAGGGTGCTGCCTTTGTCTCTGGGGAGATTGTATGTCAGAAGCAAATGGCAGCTGCCCCTTATCATCAGGAAACAGCCCTTTGGGAATGACATCCTTGGAAGCTCTTGGCTTGTAGCTTGGTTTTAAAAGGAAATGACATGACCCAAATGTCATTCCCCACTCCTCCCCAGTCTCAGTGGTCCTGCCATGCTCTTTGCACAGGTTTTATTTGCATGTGTTGATAGGAACACACACACACACAACCCCTTGAGTGACCCTAACCTAGGGCAATCATGTGCCCTTTCTCCCCCTTTCTCTCTTCTGTGTCTCCATAACTGTTTTTATCCTAAACTTAGCCCTCCCAAGTTGAACAGCAAACCTGAGGCTTTCTCTTTGCTCCCAGGAAGAAGGGTTTACCCAGCTGCAGCAAACTGAGGCACTGGACAATGGGGGTGATGCACAGATAACCTCTGCAGGTCATTGGAACTCTGGTGAGCAGATCCAGCTGTCAACAAACGTGGAGAGCAGATCTGTTGAGTAGGAAATTGTCCCTCCTGCAGTCAGGCTGTGCTTGGGCAGTACATGTGAGTAAGGATGGTTCATGGCAGAGCTTGCTTCCCCTTGGATGACTGCTTACAACATCTGAAGTGTCAGAGCCATTCCACAGTGCTTACTGCTGAGGAAATTCCAGAAGAAGCCTCCTGGGATCTGAAGCAGGAGGCTGTTCTGGACATGGAACAGCAGTGTGTGAAATTTGGTAGTCACCTCTGAGATGAGGTCACAAAGAAGCTGAGATGCAGTAAGCACCACAGAACTTGATCCTCTGAGCCAGCACTCACACCACCAGGCCTGGCACAAGGGAGATGACTATCTCTGGGGGTTCTCCTTTACCTGTGCTCCTTGGTAACAAGAAGAGCATGAGCAAACACTCCACTAGCTGCAAGGGAATGTGTTTGTATTGCTTGGGCATTACCACAGCAAATACAAATGGCTGCCTTTGGAATCTTCCATCTGGGAACCACTTCTCTGTTTCTCAGTTTCAAGAGCCAACTTAGCTTTTTGAGAGAGCTAATGGAGTTTCTGCCATGCTGGGACCTCACTGGAACAGGCTACTCAGGAAGGTTGTGGATGCCCTCTCTGTGGACATGTTCAAGGCTGGAGGAGTCCTTGAGCAACCTGAGCTGGTGGGATGCGTCCCTGCCCATGGTGGGGGGTTTGGAACTGGATGATCTTTAAGGTCTCTTCCAACCCAAACCATTCTGTGATTCTATTCCATGATTTTCAGGTCAAGCTGAGCAACTCATGAGCAGTCTAATGCATGTTTAATTTCAGGGTATTGTTAACCAAGATGAAACTTTTTCTTCCTGAGGTCACCCCTCAGAGAAGCAGTGAAAACCAGGCCCTCCCATCCTTGTACTTTAAGCCTGGTAGCAAAGATTTTCCTCACAGCTGGGAAAGGAGCTGTTTCCAGTTAAATGCTCCCAAATGAGTTACATCTGCAAACAGCTGGAGGTAAAGCAAACAGGAGTCTCCTAAAAAAAATGACCTCTTCACCCAACTGGCAAATGAACTCTTCACTCAAATCTGTGCTATGCCACTTTCAGTTCAGCAATGAACTCTTCACTCAAACCTGTGCTGTGCCACTTTCAGTCCAGCAAGGAACTCTTCACTCAGACCTGTGCTGTGCCACTTTCAGTTCAGCAACGAACTCTTCACCCAAACCTGTGCTGTGCCACTTTCAGTCCAGCAAGGAACTCTTCACTCAAACCTGTGCTGTGCCACTTTCAGTCCAGCAAGGAACTCTTCACCCAAACCTGTGCTGTGCCACTTTCAGTCCAGCAAGGAACTCTTCACCCAAACCTGCACTATGCCACTTTCAGTCCAGCAATGAACTCTTCACTCAAACCTGTGCTGTGCCACTTTCAGTCCAGCAAGGAACTCTTCACTCAGACCTGTGCTGTGCCACTTTCAGTCCAGCAAGGAACTCTTCACCCAAACCTGCACTATGCCACTTTCAGTCCAGCAATGAACTCTTCACTCAAACCTGCACTATGCCACTTTCAGTCCAGCCAAGTCTCACAGGTTTGGTTGAGTTGAGCAATGTTTGAAGCTGTGCTTTGGACAGTTGTGGTCTTTTGACTGATTTGATGACATCAGCTAAGAAAGCAAGTGACACGAGATCGGTGACCACATGAAAATGGGAACACTCACTGGAATCTTCACTGCTTCTTTGAAGCCTTCTCTTGTGACACCTCCACTTTAATCCTCTGTGTAACTTTCATTGGTGGTGTTGCAATGAAGGAGAAGTGAAGAAATCCTTCTTGACTTAGCACCCTAGAAGACAAGAAAGCTGCCACCTCAGGGAATGCTTTCTTAAAGCACCCAGAGTGCTGCGTGCAGGCTCATTCTGAAGTGAACTAATTCCATGGATCCTGGCAAGGTGCCTCTACAAAATGATTGTCCCCAGCAGAAGATTCTAGAAGCTATTAACCTTTTTGTAACTTTCTGCATAGAACCTTCCCCACACATGCACTTTGTGGTCAGGATACACCATCCCTTCTTGCATCAAAATCCTGAGACAACCTCATAACAAGTCCCAAACTGCAATGTGATGATCTCAGTGTCCTTCACAAATCCAAGCAGAGGTCCTGCCAGTGCCAGCACCTTGCCTGTTGGTGTGAAGCAGAAGCAGCAGTGTGAAGCTAGGGGATGAAGGGCTGTGTGGTTAAATAGAGTGGCACATTGTTGTATATTCTACAGGCTGTCCTCTCATCAGCTGGACACTTAATTTGTCAGTCTGTCTTTTAAGTTGAGAACAGAATCTGTTTGTTCTGGGTAGTCTCTTTTCATGCAGAGGAAGGGACCTAAATGCTAGGGAGGGCTCTTCTCTGGCTCTTGTGTCACTTTGGTTTATTCTTTCTCTCTTTCAGCTGTATTTTACTTGAAAGTCAGATTCTGCCTTTTTCCTGGATGACATGGGGGGGGGGGGCTTTGAGAATTACCTTCCAATGCAAAGCGTTTTCTAGGTCTCATTTCTTGGGGCCATGCTAAGGAAGGGTTCCTATAACATATGGAAAATAAAATGCTTCCAGCTTCTGCAAAAGTAAGAGCAAGGAACAATCAGCTTCCCTGATTCCCAGATTGCAGTGGGAGGAATGGCCCAGAAAGTCTCAGAATGCCAGGAGGGAAGGGACACTAAGGATCATCCTGTCCAACCTGTCTAGGTAACAGTCTGGTTGAAATGAGCCAACCCAGCACCCTGTCAAGCTGAGCCTTAAACTGGCCCAGTGGAGGGGACTCCACTGCTTCCCTTGGGAGATGATTCCAATGTCTGACTGTGCTCATGGGGAAACATTTTCTTCTGGGGAAAAGCTTCCTTTAACTTCTGAGCTGCAAGACCTTCACAGTTTTTTTTACTGCATGCTGGGTAGATCCTGAGGCAGCTGAGGAGCCTGAAGCAAGCAGATGCATTCCCCCACATCTGTCTCTCTGAGGTGCTGCCAGCTTCCAGTGAGCTCTGGCTGGCCAGGAAATGCTCAGCCATGCTCTTGTTTTGGAGTTCAGAGTGGGAAAACTCTGCGTGCTACTTAAACAAAGAAGGAGTGGACACAAACAAACAGCTGCCAAACCCACAGCAGCATGTGGTCTGCAGCAGGCTCCTGAGGACAATAACCTGTGCAGGGCTTATGGCATTTGAGAGGGACTGTGACAACTGCAGCTGGCTGCATTTTCTGACCAGCTTTGGCTGTTCCTGTCTCAGCAGATGAAATGAGATGCAGATGATCTTGGGCATGGACTAAAAGCTGTCTGCTGTGTTGCACTTAAAGCAGCTGGCTCTTCTTCTCTCTTCCAGATGCAAAGCATAACTGAGGGCACTCAGAAGAGCTTTGGGGATCTTCCACTGTTCAATGAGTGCATGGGATCCATTTCCTTGTTCCACATCAGTGCTACCAGGTGTGCTTCACTTCTCATCTTTTCACCTCGTGGGACCTCAGAAACCCAAAAGCTCAGTTTTCAAAATGTTGTTTTCCCCCTCGCCATATTTCAAAGCAGGATCTCCCCCAAGATTAGAAAGCTTTGTTTTGGGGTGCCAAATTGTCCCCTTTCACAGACACTGAGTTCATGTGCTCAGGTTTCTGGGCTCCAAGCTCTTATTCCTATTCTATTTCTTATTCCTATTCCCTTCCTTAAAAAACGAGTTTCCCTTCATTGCTCACTGCAGAGCCTGCAGTTTACCCACCAAGACCTGCAGATAACATCAGCAGGTTTTGAGCCAAGGGACAGAGCTAAATTCAGGCTTTGAGGGGGGTGTGTGGTAAATTTAGGAAGCAGGAGGAAGTTGCACTGCAGTCAGACATTACTTTGCTGAGATTGGTTTTGCTTACAACGAAACCACAAAGTTATTGTTTGCCTGGGTGCTAGCAGCAAAACATTTGCTTGCACTATTTGTTTTTTTGCAGACAGCAACTAGCCCAGAGTGTCCCTGCTGCTTCTCAGTGCTTTTCTTGGCCAGACCAGCAGATGTGTTTATTGTGGAGTCACAGAACGGTTTGGCTTGGAAGGGCCCTTTAAAGGTCACCTAGTCCAGCCCCAATCCTGTTTCATTTCCATCTCCAATCTTGTCTTCCTGCTATGTGGGAAAGATATTTTCCAACCTGCTGCCTGATCCTGTTCCATGCACATCCAGGTTTCTTTGACTAGGATATGGCAGGGAATAATGAAAATCCAGTTGTTTTCCTGACAAGTTGGATCATTTGTGCAGCTCCAAGAGTTGGGGGGTGCTCTCCAAGCCATCATTTCAGATGGAGCTGTTGGGAATGGCTATTACCCAGCCTGCCCTCCAGTTCCTTCCATGTACAGTATCTGCCTCTCTAGGAATCCACAGAAACTGTGGCTGCCACTAATTGTTGTCCTCACTGGAAAGGCTCTCAAACATTGGAACAGGCTGCCCAGGGCAGTGGTGGAGTCACCATCCCTGCAGGTGGTTAAGCAGCCTGTGGAGCTGGTGCTCAGGGACATGGTTTAGTGGTGACCTTGCAGTGCTGGGTTGAAGGCTGGGCTGGATCATCTTGAAGGTCTCCTCCAGAGACATTCTGTGATCCTGTTTTCTTTAGTAACAATAATTAACTGTAGGTAAAGCAAAAAGTAATTTTTTTGCTGTGCTTATCAATGATGGAGCTCTTAGGCTTATTTCTGAGGTGGCAGCACTCTTGTCTGGCTTTGGCACACAGAAGCAGGACTCCTGCTTGCTGACCCAGGAGCTTGCAAGGCAGTCTGTGTAACTTCCAAAGGCTCCATTTCCTGCAGGGCAGCTCAGAGCAGCCTGTTGTAAACAAGAATCAAGATCAGTGCTTGGAAGGAGTCTGCAATGCCCAGCCAGCACCAGGGATAATTTTTCCTGGGATTTTCCCTGTGTTATGCGATAACAACCCAAGAAATGCAATCATTCCCAGAGTGGGAAGCAATCCAGAGGCAAAAGCAAGCATAGCAAGGATAATGTACATGTCACCTGACACACAACCAGGATGTTTGTCTTAGCCAATACTCAGCAGAGAGGAGTGGAGGCCACCAAGCTGTGTTTGTGTTCTCTGCTCTAAGGGAGAGGTGCAAGTATTTTCCAGGGACTTTCCAGTATTTCTTTCAGTGACTTCCTCTATCTGCAGCATGTATACATTGGAGAGAAATCTGCTTTTGGGTGTTACAACAACAGTAAATTGAAACTGGAGGGAACAAAATCCAGTTTGGAAAGGCTCCCAGAATGACCACCAGGCATGGGAGGGGTAAGAGGATGGCACCAGGTTGGTGCATGCCTGCTACTGCTGTCCTCTTGAACTGAAATTGTTGGTGAAAGAAGGAGGCGAAAGTGGTTTGGAAGGAAGGAGAAGGAAGGGATGAAGAAAATAACTGAGGACAGAAAGGACATGTGAAGACCTCTGCCAGGTTTCATGGTGCGGAGAGCAGGAGAGAGATGAGTGGAGGGTGATGAATGCACAGGGCAGGTGTGACATGGAATGGACTTGTGACAGGGTTGTAGGAATAAAGTTTAGGGGCTCAATGAAGGAGCAGAAACTTGAGCTTGGGAAAAGGAGAAGATGGAGATGAAGAAGTCTCCTGGCTCATTCCCTGCCTGGATAGCTTGCTGGGACCTCACACATGCACACACACAAAGAGCTGCTCAGCAGTCTGCAGGACTTCAGAGGAGGCTGTTTTCTCCTGTGGCTTCTCTGTGGCCTGGTAACTGGAGGGTCCCAGGGCACATTGTTTACAATTCAGGTGGCTGAACACCTCACTGATGTCAAAATCTTCGGGGTCAGGGAGAGGGCTGACATCAGTCCTGCTGCAAAGGGTCTTCAGGAAGAAGCAAACCAAAGGCAGGTCTTGTTTGATGATCACAAAGTTACCTGGCAGAAACCCTTCTGCTTGTTTAAGAGTGAAAGAAACAGGTACAGACTAGCTGAGAGCAGTAGGCTTCAAACCTGTGCCCTCTCTCTCATTCTCAGTCCTGCCCCTAAAGATGCTCACGACCTGGGACCCCTGCTTCTTGGTTGGGCTTTATCTTTGCATCTGATTTTTGGTTTTGGTGGAATTTGAAAGGTTCTTTCCTGAAAAGGTTAAAAAATTCATAGAATGGTTTAGGCTGGAAGGGACCTTAAAAATCATCCAGTTCCAACCTACCTGCAGGGACACCTCCCACCAGCCCAGGTTGCTCAAAGCCTCATCCAGCCTTGGCCTTGAACACCTCCAGGGAGGAGGCAGCCACAACCTCCCTGGGCAACCTGTGCCAGTGTCTCCCCACCCTCACTGGCAAGAATTTCTTCCTAATCTCCAGTCTCAATCTCCCCTCTTCTGGCTCAAAGCCATTGCCACTCATCCTGTCATTGCAAGCCCTTGGCAGAAGTCCCTCCTCAGCTTTTTTGTAGTCCCTTCCCCATACTGGAAGGTCACTATAACAAGAAGCACCCCAGTTTGCCTGCCACTATCCTGCCTTGGGCATCTCTCCAGTGGGGCTGAGCACCAGTGCCCATGCCTGGTGGGGGGCAGTAGGCAGGCATGGTGTGCTCAGCCCTCTGCATTGCAGGGATGGGAGCAGGAAGCAGTTGCTACACAGGGGCAAATGGTTGAGAGCTGGTACCCACAGTAAAGGTCACAAATTCCCATTGTGATGGTCAGTAGTGGCCTTTTGGTGTAGTGAAGACTTGCAGCTCTGGGGCTGATCTGGGCACTGGCAGTGTGAGGGTAAAATTCACTTGTCTGTGAGGTACCTAAATAAAGAGCTTTGCTCTACAGCCCAGCAGCCCCCAGGGACTGGGAACAGCCTGGAGAGGGAGCATTTTACCCTGTCTTAAGGTTTGTTGCTGCATTCAGCAGTGTCAGGATCCCACAGCAGCCTGAGCTCCAGAAATCAATGCTGAGGCGACAAAAATGAAGCAAATGAAAATGTCAAATAACCAACAGATACCAAAGAGATCTTTTGTAGAAAAAATTTATTGGTACATTGGTAGGAAGAATTCCACTCTCACAAGCAAATTCTGAGGATGTAAAATGCAGGTTTTCCCATTAGCTGATTAAATATCCAACCAAGAGTAGTGAGGCTGAATATTTCTTAAGGGATTGACTGTAGGAATGGGAAAATACAGTAGGAATGAAATCAGTAATCACCATTTCCTCTCTTGTATAGCAACTACTCAATAAATACATTAATAAATACCAAGGAAGTCACAATAAATATAACCCCCAAACCTTACACCTTCTGTAAGGCAGGTTTGGGAGGTCAGAAACCAGAGCTGACAGCCCAGCCACAGGCTGACTGTGGTTCAGCAGAGTGTTGTTGACACAACATACCAGTGCACTCCAGGGGAGCAGGAGGAATTCCCAGTGGCTTAGTGTAAAACCAGCTGTAAGTGCATTGCACTTAACCAGTTGTGCTTGGCTGAAGTGGCTGCCCAGGGTTCTTCAATTCCTTTGGCAAACCACTTCTCCTAGTCAGAGTCTTCAGTATCAGTGAGAAGCATGTCCCACAGACACCACTTGGAAAGGCTTCTTAAATAGATGCAGTGAAGTAGATAAATAGATAAATAAATAAATAACTATCAGAGTCCATCACTAAGGGGTTAACACTGATGCAGGAGGTGGAGGGTAGAATGCTGCCTGAGTGATGCTTTGGCCAAGAGTTCCTCTCAGCAGAGGAGCAGGAAGCAGTTCCCAGATCTTTTCTGTCCTGGTGTCTCTCAGAGTGGTGAGTCAGAGTTGAGTTGAGCCCTGTGAAGAGGTGAGGAAGGAGGATCATTTGTAAGGAGGTTCAGGAACGTTAGCTTAAGCTTAGCATTGCACAAACAGCTAAGGATGAGGGCTCTGCTGCTGCTCTGTGTCCTGTCTTGAGACACAGAGAATATGAAAGTGATGTTTTGAAAGCAATTCCTGAAATCCCGGCATGTGCATATCTGGGACACTTCTGCAGCAGGAGTTTCTGCTTCTACTTGGTCAGGAAACTCATGGACTCAGAAATATGAGCTATTAACATACTGCTGGAAGCAAGGGGAAGGCTCATTTATAGAGCCTCATATTTCAAGGACAGCCAAACACTCCTGAGCCCATTTCCCTCCAGATGGAGTTGCCAATACTCAAAGGTTTGGTAGTGACGTGTTGGCTCGAGCAAGGTCCCTGCAGCAGGGTCAGGAAGGCAGACTTCCATGCCAGGGGAGGGTTAGGTTGGACATCAGGAACAATTTCCTTGCTGCAGGAGTGGTCAAGGATTGGAACAGGCTGCACAGGGAGGTGGTAAAGTCCCCATCCCTGGAGATGGGGTTCAAGAAACATGGCACCTGGGGACATGGTTTAGTGGTCATGAGGGTGTTGGGTAGAAGGTTGGACTTGATGCTCTTAGAGGTCTTTTCCAACCTTAATGATTCTGTGATTCTATGACTAATTCTCTAATGCAGCAGCAAGTTTCCTTGTTCTTCAAATCTCATCAAGAGCAAATGAAGTCATCACTACCAGATCCCATAGATTGGCAGCTTTACCACTCAGCTGCCCAGAGTGAGAGGGGATGGGACTTACTTGGCCAAAATTGCCTTGATGATCAGCTGCACCCAGGGAGCAGTGGGCTCCAAGCACACCTCCTTGCCGTCCTTCAGAGTAGCTCTGCGGAAGAGAGAGTAAAAAGCCAAGTCAGGGATCTGCTCCAGGGGTTGTTTTACTGACAGAATGCAGCTTTGCATTGCCAGGTGAGGCAACAGACATCCACCCCACTGCTCTAGGCTAGCCTGGGCCACTCTGTTCTCTGTGCACCACAACTGCGGGGGACTAAAACCACCCAGAAGCTGTGCAAGGCTGCTCTTGAAGCAGTCAGACCTCCCCCAAAACCTTCCTCAGGATGTTCATGGATCCCTGCTTGGAATTTGTTTGCACTGGCAACGCTTTCTTATGCAATCAGTTCAAGCCTCCAGGTGTTTCAACACGTCAAGCCTTCCTCCCTGCCATTCAAATTAGTTTCACTGCTTCCCTAAATCTACCTGTGGGAGCTTAATTTCTCTCTCTGAGGCTGATGCAGACTGTTTCAATGAGAGTTTTGCCTGCCTGATGGATGCAGGATTCAAACTACCTTGTTAACCTCACAGATTGAGGGCTGAGCAGCCCTTCAAATCCATGTTCTACCAGCAGGAGTGTTTAATATGTCCCAAGACAGAGTAGTGCAGGAATAGGTAGAGTCACAGAGATGATGGCAGACTTGGGGTATCACTTAAAGCTGATGGGTTTGGGCACAAGAGGTAACCAAATCCCACTGCATGGTGTCAGCCTGCTAACTGTCATGAGGCAGAGTGTAGGGGCAGAAGAGGAAGGCTCTTGCGGAGCTACTTACATGACTTCCACGTTCTTGCAGTGAGGGCCACTCTGTGTCAGCTTCACATCCTGGATGGACTTGGGAGGGATGAACCTGGAATGAGTGGCGATGCACTGGCACCGCAGCTCGGTTCCCATCCTTGCCAGGGCTCTGCCTGTGAACAGAACAGGAGGGTGATGAGGTGAGAGGGCATCCTGCCAGCACTGGTTTAACATTCGCACTCAAATCCTGCATTTGTCAAGCTGCCTAAATCCTCACAGTGTAAAGCTCAGTTCTTAGTTGTTTCAGAGGATGGTGCTCAAGTAGATTGAAAACTCACAGATACACAGAAGGGGTTGGGTTGGAAGGAACCTTAAGGATCATCCAGTTCCAACCCCCTGCCATGGGCAGGGGACACCTCCCACCAGCCCAGGTTGCTCAAGGTCTCATCCAGCCTAGCCTTGAACACCTCCAGGGAGGAAACATCCACGACCTCCCTGGACTACCTGTTGCAGTGTCTCCCCACCCTGACTGTAAACTAAGTTGATACATCTCTTTAAACACCCCCAGGTGCTGTGTCGTGCCTGCACCCAGCATGCTGCAGGCAGTGGAACAGAAAGCAAAGCACACTTAAGCTGCACCCTTAAAATGCTTCCCAGCAGACGTCAGTAACTCTGCAGCACCTGAGCTGCGCGGTAGCTTCCTGACCGAATAGAAGCTGCCGAAAACCTCTTGAAAGAAGCTAGCTTGGAGAAACAAATGCAAAGCCGCCTCTCTGAAGGGAATGAGGGGCAGGAGCACCTCGGGAGATGCCCTGGGGGTCTGGTAGGAATTTACTGACCTTGAGACAGAGCTGCTGAAACGAGGAGAAGAGCCAGGACAGCCAGGAGTTTGCCGTTCATGGTTGAGAGAGGAGGTTGCTGTGGATCGAGCAGCTGTGGTGCTGCGGAGCAGTGGCTTCTGGTGCTGGAGGGTTGGCGATGCCTGTTTGGGGGGATCCATCTGCCTTATATGCGGTGTGCGTCCCGCTGCCCGTCCGGCTCCGCTGCCGGTTGCGTTACAGGAATTTCCCAAATGCAATCCAAATGAGTCACATGACGCTTGTGCAACTCCTTCCTAGATGACGAGGGAGTAGTTTGCAGCAGAGAGGGACAGAATCTTTTCGTTTATTCAGATCCATGCAGAAATTCCTTTTCACACTTCTGGGAGTGTTGTGCTTTTTTTCCAGGGCAGGCTCTTACTCAGTAATCCAACTTTAGGCTGTTTTCAGTCATGTTTAGGTTGTAAATTTTTATTGTTTTATTGTTCAGGGTAATTCTTTGTAGGGATGCCAGAGCTATACTGGAGTTGTTTAATGTCTTCTCTCTGTCACAGAATCACAGAATGAGAGGGGTTGAGATCATAGAGTCTAGAGCAGGATCAGGTCACAGAGGAACACCTCCAGGAGAGTTTTAAAAGTCTCCAGAGAAGGAGACTCCACAGCCTCTCTGGGCAGCCTGCTCCAGGGCTCCAGCACCCACACCATAGAGAAGTCTCCTCCTGTTGAGGTGGAACCTCCTGGGTTCCAGCTTGTACCTGTTGTTCCTTGTCCTATCACTGGGCATCAACCAAAAGAGTCTGACCCCTTCTTCTTGATGCCCACTCCTCAGACATTTATAATCAGATTAAAACCATCTGGTCTTGAGAGGGGACAAAGTCAGCTGCCTTCAGCAGGTGATGCTGCTCAGCCTGCACACAAAGCTCCCTGTTCATCACTCATTTGCATGTGTGCTATGAAACATGTGAGGAGGGCTTGCAGTGCTGCTTCCCACTGCAAGCTTTGATGCTGCAGCCTCACTTCCTGCACCAAACAGACAGTATCAGAGATTTGTAAGGTGCCACTTGGACAGAAAAAGAGAAAATGACAAAATATGAAGCCATTAACAGCCAGATGATACTGAGGTAAAATCCTGGCTGGTGTAGAGGGGACTCCACTGCTTCCCTTGGGAGATGGTTCCAATGTCCAACTGTTCTCATGGTGACAGTTGTTCTTTTGGAGTCCAATGGGAATCTCCCCAGCAGTAACTTGTCCCCATTGCCCCTTGTCTTTTCCATGGGACTCCTTGGAAACAGGGAGTCTGAATCCTCCTGGTAGCCACCCTTTATGTACTGGTTCATGGTGATAAGGTCTCCACTCAGCCTTCTCTTCTCAAGGCTGAACAGACCCAGCTCTCTCAGCCTTTCCTCTCATGGCAGGGCTTAAAACTCAGTTATCTTTAGCCTGTAAAGCATTATAGTTTATTTATAGTAATAATGTAATCATTTGTCTAGAATTTATTATGGTTTTCTCTGTAGGTTGGACTTGATCTCTGAGGTCTTTTCCAACCTGGTTGATTCTGTGATTCTGTAGTATTTGTCATTAACTGACTTGATCAAAGGAACTTTGGGATGAAAATTGATCTCTTCCCCACCACTGTGTTAGCTAGTCCAAGAAAAGCCATCGCCAAGGTTTCTTCTCCTACTTCTTACTGAGTACTGAGTCAACAAAAGATGCCTCTTCTGACCCCTGATGGTGCTTCTCCTTAGCTGTATGTCTCAGAGAGCTTCCCTGAGAGGTAGTTCTGTGATGGTGGGAAGCAGGGGAAGGGTTTAGCTGGTTCTGCAGGTCCTGTTTTCGTGTTTGTTGTGTGTGTTACGCTCACCTAACAGGGAGGCTTCATTGGTGTCACACTGTGGGGCTTGGAGCTTTAACCAGTTTCCCTGGAATGAGGTTTTGCTGCTTCATTGCTTTTGGGTCTCCTCTTTCTTTCTGTCTCTGTACCCATGCAGAGGGTCATCAAAAATCCACAAGGGATCCCACTTTTCTTGGTTGCTATTTACAGCTTCCGTGTCTAATTTTGGTGTGTGCTGAGGTGTCTCTGGTGTCGAGGCAAGAGAAGGAAATTCCCCCTCAAATCCCCGAGCCAAACCAGTGACTGTTTGTCCTCCTCTCCAGCAGGCTCAGCTATTTCCTGCCCGTGGCAGTAACGGGGCTGCCGAAATTCCCAGGGCAGAAGTGAAGGAGAGCACCTGCTCCACCTCTGTGGTTAATCCTGCCCCACAGCTAAGGGTGTTTGTCTGAGAGCAGAGGAGCTTTGTCATGGAATCAAGATCCACTCTGTCTCCTGGGGGATAAAGCATCTCCTCTTCCTCCGCTTTCCTCTGCTGTGACACAGTTTCACCGGGGCTGTGTGAAGGGGGTGTCATGGAGACGGCAGTGGCATGGGAAGGTTCAGCTGTGAGTGCAGCCCAAGGCCAGGCACTCCTCACCTGTGGGAGTGCCCTGTCTCACCCCAGCTCTCCCTAAATCCCTTCAGTGCTTTGGCCAGGATCTGCTCCCAGCCTCTTGCCTTTGGGAGCTCCAAATCCGTGATATGATTTTGGCAGCCTGTGTTTTGCCTCCAGCCACCCAAGCTGAGTTGTGCAGATGCTGCTCCTTCTGAGGGGATAAGCTCACCGGGGGAGCAGGTCCCGGTGCCAGCAGAGTCCTTCCATGCTCAGCCCTGTGCCAAGCTTGCTGAGCGGAGTGGGAGTTACGCAACCAGCCCAGGAGCGCAGTGCTGCTGACAGCACAGCAAACACCTCCCTTGCCTGTGTCTGAAGGCATGATGCAGGATGAGTTCCCTGTGCTCCAGCATGGATACCAGTGAGATTTCCCTTTCGTGACTCATTGCCTTGCCTAATGAACTCAAAAGTCAAAAGGGGAATCTTTTGGGCTCTTGGCTGGGATCGCTTAGGGGCTTTGCATGTCACAGAGGATCCCCAACCACAACCAAGACCCCTGTGAGGGATTAGGGGGAGCTGGGCTCCAGTCCCTTACTGATTGGATTCACCCTGATGCCAGAGGAATGCTCCAGACTCTGGGATGATAAAGGTACCCTCTCTAAGAAAATTACCCACCTCGTTTTAGACAAATTCAAACCTCTCACTTGAGAAGTGGTGCATACAAGACCACAGTGGTCTAGGAGAAAAAGTTGGAGCAAGGGCCAGGCTGGATCAAGCCTTGAGCAACCTGATCTAGTGGCAGGGGTTGGAACTGGATGATCTTTAAGGTCCCTTCCAACCCATTTGATGATTCTACGAGGGTTCAGCCTGAGCAAGATGAACTCTGTCAACTCCTATCTCCTGTGTGTCCTCTCTACCAGCCAGCTCTTGTTCCCCAGGGAAAAATGCCCCAATCTGGCTGCTGAAACCACTTCCTTTTGCCCACAAAGGGCTTAGCACTTTCCTGCCCTTCCACTTGTCCGATGGACAGATAGAGAGGCTGGGAAAGAACCACTTCTGCTGCCTAGGAACCAGGCAGAGTGTTGTGCAGACGTGTGAAAGTCCTCCATGAAGGGAGCAGATACGTAAAAAGCAGAATGTCCCTCAGACATCTGGGATTTGGCTTGCTGTGTGAGGAAGTGACAGCAGAGGAAAGAGACAAGCTCAGGGTAGTTGGTGACTTTTTTTTCAAGCTGAAGTGTCTAAATATAGATGGTTTGCACTCTTAGTCAGCTGACAGCAGATGCTGGACTTTCCTGAGTGCCTCTGGAGACACGAGATAGCAGCACAGCTCTGCCTTTTGGGCTTTTGTATGTCTAATAGAGCAGTATGAGTGTGCATTTCAGTGACTGTAGTGTTATTGATGAGCTCACTCAGCTCTGCTTGAGGTTTTACCCACTCTCTGAAGGCTGCCTCTGTTGCTTCCCTGCCTTTTCCCTTTCAGGAGGTTGGCTGTAGAAAGAAGATATGGGAGTGGTGGGAGGAAATGCATGGCCAGGGTTAAGAAGTTGGTGCTGGGAACTCTTGATTCAGTAAGAAGCAGTCAGCAGACTGGGTTTAAAGCAGAAGGCAAGCACATGTCCTAGGTGAAACCTCTCCAGTGATCCTCAGGAATCCATTTCCAGAGCATGGATTGTTTGCTCTTTGGGAGATTCTTACTCTCATGAAGTGAAAACGAGGGGCTGCTCCAGCAGGCTCTGAGAGCACTGACAGAGGTTTTGGGAAGCAGGAGGGGGGTTGTGTTCCTAAGCAAGGTGCCCTGTGAGTGCAGATGGGACAGGAAGGCAGCATTCTGTCATTTCTAGCCAGCCTCTCAGTCCTCAGTACAAAGCAGGACTCTGGTGCAGCCACTGTGTGGATGCCCAGCCTGGGGTCCTGGGAGCGCAGCCACTGCTGACGTTTTGGACAGAAGAATTTAGAAGAGCCCTCCCTGGGCCATGATTCAGCCCCCAGTAACTTCACTGGGATTGTGTGCACTTCCTGTAAGTACCTGCATGGCACCAAAACTGGTGCCAGTCCTCTAGGGGATACACACTCACGTTAATGGGTGTGCACATAATGTGCTTCTTCCCACCTCTCCCAGTCCTGGATGGCATTTCTGGCATGCCTCCCTCCAAGGAGAGTTCTCAAGGCAGCCAGCTTGTAAAAATCACTCTGAAGGCTTGGTGCTGTAAGACAAGTCTGAACAAAACCTGTGTCCTTGAGAAACTCTGTCTCCTTTACCCTCTGAGGATGAGGTCTGGCAGGCTGTGGAACGTGGGACAAGGACAGAGATGGGGACAGGGGCAGAGATGGGGACAGGGAGCACAGTGGGGTTGGAGTAGCTGTCACCTTGCACAAGAGCCTGCTCAAACAGCACCAGAGTCATAGAATCATGGAATGGGTTGGAAGGGTCCTCAAAGATCATGTAATTCCAAGCTCCCTGCCATGGGCAGGTACACCTCTCACTAGCCCAGGTTGCTCAAAGCTTCATCCAACCTGACCTTAAGCACCTCCAGGGAGGGGGCAGCCCCAACCTCCCAGGGCAACCTGTTCCAGTGTCTCCCCACCCTCACTGGCAAGAATTTCTTCCTTATCTCCAGTTTAAGAGGCTCCCCTTTCATCTTGCACCATGAGCAAACAAGGGCTGTTTGGGCAGGCACTGGAGTGGCTGCTTATTGGAAAAGACTAAATGAAAACAAATATTGAAACACTTGCTCAACTTTCCCACTTTTTCCAGTGTTATACTGCCTCTGTTCTGGCCATTCCTCTGGAAATCACAGGGCAGATTGTGGCTGTGCAGTCAGAGCTTTGTTTCTCCTGATGTACTCCTTCTTCCTGCCCGGAATTAGGGAGGATGCCCAATGACTCCCCTGATGTTTATCAGCTTTCCCTGATGTTTATCAGCTAATTGAAGTTAAGGAGAGCCCTTGCTCAGTGCCAGCTGCTCAGCTGAGCACCAACACTGCTGCAGCCTTGCAACTTCTCTGCCTACCCATCATTAGCACGTTCCTTGCTTTCTATCTGTGAACTTTATCACCCAGCCCTCTGAAAACACTCAGCCTGGCAAGAAAAAGAGGAAGAAAATAAATAGTTTTTATAACTGCCAGGAATTTGGTGTTGTAATTAGCTGAACCCTGCAACTCAGCCACCCCTTGGCTTTCTGAGAGCCCATTCATTGACACAAAATGAAAGCTGCAGGATCCTCTTTCGCACCTCTGTGTTCCAATAAGGAAATCATTAGCAGACAATATTGAGGTGAGGCCATTCCAACAAGCATTTATTAGGTACATCAAGGTAGAGCTTTTCCACAAATGGACATTGAAGACCTACTGTGCTCTTGGGCAAATGTGACTAAATCAAAAAAATAGATGAATAAATCAAAATAGAGAAAGTGTTCAAAAAAATAGATAAAGAAATGAATAAATCAACCAAAATAGAGGAATAAATCAATCAAAATAGAGAAATAAATCAAAACAGAGAAACAAAAAGAAAAGATTAGAAAATAAATAAATTAAAATGGAGAAATAAATGAGAATTTAAAAAATTCAAATTAGGTAAATAAATAAAAATAGGTAAATAAATCAAAATAGAGACATTTTTAAAAACAGATCAAAAATAAATCAATCAAAATACAAAAAAATTTAAAATTAGATAAATAAAAATAGAGAAATTTTAAAAATAGATTAAAAATAAATCAATCAAATAGAGAAATCAATCAAAATTTTTTAAAAATTAAAATTAATTAAATAGAGATAAATCAAAATAGAGATTTTTAAAAAAATAGATTAAAAATAAATCAAAATAAAGAAAATTTAAATTAGATAAATAAATCAAAATAGAGACAGTTTAAAAATAGGTTAAAAATAAATAAATTAAAATAGAAAAATAAATAAAAATACAAACATTTAAAAAATTAGATAAATAAAAATAGATAAATAAATCAAAATAGAAACATTTAAGGAAATTAGACAGATAATAAAAAAATAGAAAGCCTTTTAAAATGAGATCCTTAATAAATAAATCAAACCAAATAAGTAAATAAAAATAGCTTTACAAATAAATAAAAATAAATAAATTTTAAAAGTTAGATCAATAATAAATAAATAAATAGAGAAATAAACCAAACCAGATAAATACATAAAAATAGATAAATATAAATCTTTAAATAAAAACTACAGTACAGTTAAAGTGCTTTTTTCCTAACCAAAAGATGACATTCAAAGATATTCCAGTCATCCCGTGACAATCCCTCCACAACAATAACTGGCAATAAATTATGCTGGCACAAAACCTGATCCCTCAAGGTTGTGGCTTCTTAGTTTGGTGAGCTCCAGGCAGTTGCCTACTCTGAGTGGCAGTGTCCTGGGCATGGCTGATGCTCCCTGTCCTGGAGAGGACCAGCCACTGCTCTTCTCCTAAACTGTTAGCCAAAAGGGCAGGTGAGGTGTAGTGAAAGCTCTGCACTGAGCCAGCTGTGCTTGGCAAAAGTGACTCCAGAATTGTCTCCTCCTTGTCACAAGCCATTTCTTCTGCCAGCTGTTTTGGGTGTCAGTGGTTTCTCCCCTACAGAACAAGACCTCTTCAAAAGACTCAAAGTGCTGTCAGCAGACTATAGAAGCAGGGAATTCATGCTCTCGGGATGCTGTTAGAAAGGTAGGTGAAGGAGGTAGGAGGAGGTGAGCTGCTGGAAGCTGGATGAGCAGCTTTCCCATTTTTGCCTTGCTGGTAGAGTTAGGACATTTTTCTTCTTCACCTCTTAGGACACAGTCTTTGGTTTGTTGTTTGCCCTAGAAAGAAGGAAAATGGAAAAGGAGACAATTAGAACTTGTCTATGGAACAAGTACCACTGGAACATGCTGACCAAGGAGGTTGTGGATGTCCCCTCCCTGGAGGTGTTGAAAGCCAGGTTGGATGAGGCCTTGAGCAATTTGGGCTGATGGGAGGTGTCCCTGCCCATGGCAGGGGGGTTGGAGCTGGATGAACTTTAAGGTCCCTTCCAACCCAACTCATTCCATGTTTATGATTAACTTGGACAAACCCTGCTCTGAGCTCTGATTTCAGTACTAGGCTCAGTCCCTGGCATACCCCATGTGAATCTCGGTTACGCCTCCAAAAAGGCACCAGCATCCTGGAAACCTGCAGCTGGAGGGCTCAGGAGATGCTCTGGATGCTGCTGCTTCCTTCAGCCTGGCCTTGAACACCTGCAGGAGCCAGTCAGTGAACACCAAGAGCAGTAAGTTGAGGCAGGGCTTTTGAGCACTCTGCTACACCTATCCAACAGCTCATTTCTGATGCTGGGTTTGGCTAAGCCCAGCTCACTGAGAACAACGGACTCACTTGTCCAGAATGGCCTTGATGATCAGCTTCACCCAGGGAGCTGTGGGCTCCAGGCACACTTCTCTGCCGTCTGTCAGGGTAGCTCTGCAACAGGGAAAAGGGCTGCTGAGTGAATTGCGAGGCTATTGCCCTTCTTCCCCAGCACCATCCCAGGTGTGTGCTGGCATTCTCCTCTTTAAGGTGTCTCAGCTGTGAGGTTTTAAGTGGTTTCCTATCTTCTCATATCTGTTTGTCTGAATGCATTCAATCACTTGCAGGACTCTCACTTCTCAAAATTGCTTTTTTTTTGTTGTTGTTTGTTTGTTTGTTCTCCCCCCCCCAGCTTGCTTTGTATTTATAATGATGTTTAACTGAAAGGCTGAATCTTCCCATCCCAATTCATTCCTCCATTCAGTTTTTCCATCTTGATTCTACTACTGCCAAGTCCAGAGGAATTTTGTTACAGTAAAAGTGCTGGGATGGGGGCAGATGCATGATTTGTATTCCAGTGGTAGTTTTTTCATTGCCTCCAGTAGAAGTGTGATAATTTTTTTATACCTAGCTGTACCTGAGCTGCTTTGACACCTTGCTCAGCAAGGCTCCTGGGTTCAATTCTCCTCTCACATGCTGGTGGAATTCAGAGTTTTAGAAAGTGTTTTGCCATCTGATCACTGCAGATTTCGGTTGGAATGTTGCATGGGGTGTTTAAAAAGTAGGGGCTGGCAAAACCAGCACCCAGCTTACAACATGTAGCAGAGGAGTTGTAAGAGCAGCAAGCTGCTGCTCTGCGTTCGGAGCCTCTGCGCCTGCTGGCTCGTGGCAACCTTCAGAGAACATTTACATCATCCTTGGGGCAAATGCTGTTTCCTTCTGGTGAAGTAACAGGGAGGGGTTTGCAAAAGCACTTACATGACTTCAACGTTCTTGCAGTGGGGTCCACTGGGGATGAGGTTGACATTCTGGATGAACTTGGGGTGGATGAACTTGGAATGGGTGCCCAGGCACTGGCACCGGAGCTCAATCGCTGACCGTGGCAGGGCATTACCTGTGAAACCAGCAGAAAACAGAAGGTGGTTGTTTGTCTGCTTCCCCAGGAAGCACAACAGCATCAGAGTTGCCCACTGCACTCCTAGGACAGCACAGCAGCTCCCTCAGCAGTGGTGATGCCAACACTTAGTTGGGAGAGCTTCAGAAGGGTTTCTTTACCTTCAGCTCCAAGCGTAGAGATCAGGAGAAGAGTCAGGACAGCAGTGGCAGCTTTACCCATCATGATGCAAGAGTGTTCCTCCCTGGTGTCACCTGGCAATGGTTCTGTGGGGACAGGAGCTCCAGCAGCCTCAAGGGTGGCCAAGTGCCTGAGCTCTGGAGCCTGCCCTCTTTATATCCTGCCTGGGCCTCCCTCCTGCTCTCCAGCATTGTGGGTGGGTCATACCAATGGAAACTCCAGATCTGCCACTGTAGAGTGAGTCACAAGAGAGCAGGGAAGCCCCTTGCCCCAGACTACCATGAAATTGCTCTTCATGAACAGAAAACACTTTGTTGAAGAAAGAAATATCAAGCAATAGAATATGTAGAGAATGAGCCTGTGCCTGGCTGTGTGGAATCTCTAGGGGCTGGGTCTGCTTCTTGTCACCTGCCTACTTTTGCTGTTATTTTATCTCTGTGACTTTCCACTTCTGGTGGAAGGCCTTGATCTGTGGTTTTCCATCTGTGTGCCTGACTGAAGACATTAGCAGTAGAAGCTTACCCTTTGTAGGAATGAGAAATTACAGGTACTAGAAGTGGATTTCACTGAGCTCCCCTTGTCCTTCTGTGCAGTTACATTCTAAAATGCAAACATTTTCTGTGTATGCTGAAGTAAGAGCTGCAGAAACACTTGGAGTCCTTTTTAGTACATTAAACCCAGCCCCAGGGGCAGAAGAACAGAACCCAGGCTGCCTTCTTTGTGCCATTGAGAGCACATGGAATATGTTCCTGTAATGTGACAAACTTCTTTGCCTGATCAGGGGGATTTTAATTGGAGGGTGACTGCTTCATCTGAAGGCCAAACCTCTAAACTCTGCTGCTTTGAGTCTGAGAAAGGGAAAGTTCCAAAAGCTGCTGCAGGATTCTGCTTCTGAAGTAAACCGAGTCACTTCTGCAGATTTGAATCGTACCCTGTGGAGATTGTGCTAAGATTGAAATGGAGATGGGCTCCTGAAGGAGGAGTGTTCAGGTCAAGGCAGAGATGTGCAAGCATTGATCAGCAAGAGAAATAATACTGAAAGGCAAGAAAGGGCTTAGGATTCTTGTGGTGTCATAGATGGCACAGTGATCACAGTAAAACAAGTCCTGATGTAGAGCAATGGGGACAGCTCAGAGGACTTCTGGAGCTTGTGGTTTGACTTGTAATGTAAGAGGCAGTGAGAAGAAGACCTGGTCTGCAAAACCCCCCAGTCAATAAAGATCAAAATCCTTTTGTGGGTATAGAGAGAAGTCAGAAAAGGTTAACCATGAACGAAAAGAACACTTCTTTGGACTGGGGTAAAAGAAAGGAGCTGCATCAGGGCTTTCACAGCAGCTATGTTGCAGCAGAGCAAAGGGCAAGAGATCTGGAGGGGAAAAAATGGGAGTTTCTCAGGTCAAACTGAGAGGCTTCATAGTGGTGAGATTGTGAGCTTTAGGGGAGCAGTTGGACTTGATGATCTCAGAGGTCTCTTCCAACCTCAACAGCTCTGTGGTTCTCTTTTTTGTCTACTTCTCCCCATCTTGCCCTGAGTGATGACCTGCACCCTTACATTTCCTTAGGTTCCCCTGAGCAGTGGGAGATTTCTTTTCCCATCTGTCCTCATCTCCCTCAGTGATTGCTCACTGGTATCTTTAGAAATCCTGCCTCATACCTGGAATTTTAGCTCCAAACATGTGCAAGATCATTTAGAAAGAGCTGAGTCAGTGAATGTGACAGCTCCTCTTGGGGTTTTTACAGAATATTGGGTTCAGCAGGAAAGGGCAGAGCCCTGCCCAACCGACAGATTTCCACAGGCAAATTCTTCATCTTATTTTCTTGTGCTTCTGTGAGCCTGCATGCAAAACCTCTGCACACCTTTGATCTGCAAAGGGAAAGTGTCTCAGTTTCTTTGTGTCTATGAGGAGAGGCTGAGAGCCCTGGGGCTTTTTAGTCTGGAGAAGAGAAGACTCAGAGGGGATTTAATAAATGTCTACAAGTATCTGAGGGTGAGTGTCAAGAGGCAGGGGACAGGCTCTGCTCACTTGCACCCTGGGATAGGACAAGGGGCAATGGATATAAACTACAGCACAGGAGGTTCCACCTCAACATGAGGAGGAACTTCTGCACTGTGAGGGTCACAGAGCACTGGAACAGGCTGCCCAGAGGGGTTGTGGAGTCTCCTTCTCTGGAGACTTCCAAGACTCATCTGGATGCATTCCTGTGTGACCTGTGCTGGATTCTCTGGTCCTGCTCTGGCAGGGGGTTGGACTTGATGATCTTCGGAGGTCCCTTCCAACCCCTAACATCCTGTGAGCCTGTGAATGCAGAGGGGAGGGAGGTGAGGAGGAGGAGGGGGAATGGTGTTTTGAATGGGCACAAACACCCCCAAATCCCTGTCCCTCTCTTGCTGCTCCTGTATCCAGCTGCAGTTCAGTCTAGAGGAAGCCTCCTTATCACCCAGAAAGAGATGAGCTGCAGGAAGTCCATAAATCACTTCTAGAGTTAACTTTGACATGTAATGAAACTTTCTAATAACTGGAGTTGAATTGGAGTGATCAAGAAATTATGAAGGCACACTCCCTGCATTAGCCATGCATGACCTGACTTCCAAGACCCCCCTGGATGCAGTCCTGTGTGACCTGTGCTGGATTCTGTGGTCCTGCTCTGGCAGGGGGGTTGGCCTTGATGATCTCTGGAGGTCCCTTCCAACCCCTAGCATGCTGTGAGCCTGTGTGTCTGGCAGTCTGCATTTGGGTGGTGAGGCAGTCTCTGCAGGGAACTTCACATGAAGGAACTTGACTGACTTGAGGCGACTTGGGTTGTGTGGTTGTCTCTGCCCTCTTCCTGAACCGGTTGTTGCTTGATAGTTACCCCATGAGCAAGAACAGAGATGGAGCTGGAATTCATCTGGGTCTGGAAGTGCTGGCCATAGAGTGAAGTCAATTTTCTCAACCAGTCCTCTACTGGGCAGGTGTTTGTTACAAAGGTCATTGTGCTAGCACTTTACCAGAGGAGGCTTCATTAGTCAGAAAGTTGCACAAAGCTTTCTGAGAAGAAGGACAAGAGCCAGGGCCCTGCTGCAGCACAGTGCCACTTCCTCAGGGCACAGGAGATGATGATCCCATTCCTGTGTGTTCCGTGCAGCCCGTGGCTCTTGCTGCAGAGCACAGTTGCAACACCTATGCTGGTGAGCACTTTTCCCCACCTCCAGTGCTGGTGCAATCTCTGGTTTTGAGGCAGGAGAAGTGCTTTCCAGTTCAGTCCAAGAGGAACTGGCAGTGGATGTGCCTGCAGCACAAGTGGGTGCCAGCAGTGCACAATTGCATACCACATCTAAACCCATCACTGGCACTTCTTTCTCTCTCTTCTCAGTTTTCTGCTGCCAGCCTCATTTCCCTTTGTCCATCTTGTTCCTGCTGCCTCTTCTGGATCCTAGTGCTATGCATGTGATAGTGCACCCTTGCTGCTGGACTCCTCAGATTCAGTTATGGTGATGCTGAGCATTGCTGGAACACCTCTCCTATGGAGACAGACTGAGAGAGTTGGGGTTGTTCAGTTTGGAGAGGAGAAGGCTCCAAGGAGACCTTATTGTGGCCTTCCAGTATCTGAAGGGGGCTACAAGAAAGCTGGGGAGGGACGTTTTAGGGTCTTGGGTAGTGATAGGACTGGGGGGAATGGATCCAAGCTAGAGGAGGGGAGATACAGATTGGATGTTAGGAAAAAGTTCTTCCCCATGAGGGTGGTAAGACACTGGAACAGGTTGCCCAGGGAGGTGGTGGAAGCCTCATCCCTGGAGGTTCTTAAGGCCAGGCGAGATGTGGCTCTAGCAACCTGATCTAGTGTGAGGTGTCCTTGCCCATGGCAGTGGGGCTAGAACGAGATGCTCCTTGGGGGTCCCTTCCAACCCTGACAATTCTGTGACTCAACAAAGTCCCTGAACATAGTTGGTTGACTCAGATCTTTGTTCAGCAGTCTGAAGGAATCCAAAATTGCAGCTTTTTCCTTTCCATGCCCTTTGGCCATTTTACAATACAATCAAGAGCCATTGACTGATCAGGTTGAATGGAAAATAACTACCTTTGTATATTTTTGGGGTTTCCCCATGTATGTGGTGACTGCATAGGAAATGAAGTCAGCTCTGGAAAGGGAAGTAGTATTGGAGGGGGGGAAAAAAAGGGAAGAAAAGAGAGATAATGGACAGGATGCTGCCTGAAGCATGATCAGCATGTTCATGCTGCTCGACATGCAGCAACTTCTTCAAATTCAAGTGGCCACTGTGGTTTAATTGCATTAGCACATTTCTAACAAAAACCAATTGTGGTGGAATTGCTCAGGGACTTTCCAGTGTTTCAGTGGTACCACTGAGTGCCTCTCAGATTCAATGAATGCTTTCTTCATTAATCACTGTGAGCAAGTGACAGCCAGTTACAATAGGGGAACCTAAGCGTTACTCAAACACGTGTCTGAGTTAACATGACAAGGCAGGCAAAGGTGTCCAGGAGGGAGCAGAAACAGCATGGAGTAGGGAAGGGACTGGAGAAGGTATTGAGGAGTAGCACTGGAGAAGACTCTGAGGGCTAGCACTAGAGAAGATACTGAGGAGTAGCACTGGAGAAGATACTGAGGGCTAGCGCTAGAGAAGATACTCAGGAGTAGCACTGGAGAAGATTCTGAGGGGTAGCACTGGAGAAAATACTCAGGGGTAGCCCTGATGAACACACTCAGGGGTAGCACTGGAGAAGATACTCAGGGGTAGCACTGGGGAACACACTCAGGGGTAGCCCTGATGAACACACTCAGGGGTAGCCCTGATGAACACACTCAGGGGTAGCACTGGAGAAGATACTCAGGGGTAGCACTGGGGAACACACTCAGGGGTAGCCCTGATGAACACACTCAGGGGTAGCACTGGGGAGCACACTCAGGGGTAGCACTGGAGAAGATACTCAGGGGTAGCCCTGATGAGCACACTCAGGGGTAGCACTGGGGAGCACACTCAGGGGTAGCACTGGAGAAGATACTCAGGGGTAGCCCTGATGAGCACACTCAGGGGTAGCACTGGGGAGCACACTCAGGGGTAGCACTGGGGAACACACTCAGGGGTAGCACTGGGGAGCACACTCAGGGGTAGCACTGATGAACACACTCAGGGGTAGCCCTGATGAACACACTCAGGGGTAGCACTGGGGAACACACTCAGGGGTAGCACTGGGGAGCACACTCAGGGGTAGCACTGGGGAACACACTCAGGGGTAGCACTGATGAACACACTCAGGGGTAGCCCTGATGAACACACTCAGGGGTAGCACTGGGGAGCACACTCAGGGGTAGCACTGATGAACACACTCAGGGGTAGCACTGGGGAGCACACTCAGGGGTAGCACTGGAGAAGATACTCAGGGGTAGCACTGGGGAGCACACTCAGGGGTAGCACTGGGGAACACACTCAGGGGTAGCCCTGATGAACACACTCAGGGGTAGCACTGGAGAAGATACTCAGGGGTAGCCCTGATGAACACACTCAGGGGTAGCACTGGAGAAGATACTCAGGGGTAGCCCTGATGAGCACACTCAGGGGTAGCACTGGGGAGCACACTCAGGGGTAGCACTGGGGAACACACTCAGGGGTAGCACTGGAGAAGATACTCAGGGGTAGCCCTGATGAACACACTCAGGGGTAGCACTGGAGAAGATACTCAGGGGTAGCCCTGATGAGCACACTCAGGGGTAGCACTGGGGAGCACACTCAGGGGTAGCACTGGGGAACACACTCAGGGGTAGCACTGATGAACACACTCAGGGGTAGCACTGATGAACACACTCAGGGGTAGCACTGGGGAGCACACTCAGGGGTAGCACTGATGAACACACTCAGGGGTAGCACTGGGGAGCACACTCAGGGGTAGCACTGGGGAACACACTCAGGGGTAGCACTGGGGAGCACACTCAGGGGTAGCACTGGGGAGCACACTCAGGGGTAGCACTGATGAACACACTCAGGGGTAGCCCTGATGAACACACTCAGGGGTAGCACTGGGGAACACACTCAGGGGTAGCACTGATGAACACACTCAGGGGTAGCACTGGGGAACACACTCAGGGGTAGCACTGATGAACACACTCAGGGGTAGCACTGGGGAACACACTCAGGGGTAGCACTGATGAACACACTCAGGGGTAGCACTGGAGAAGATACTCAGGGGTAGCCCTGATGAACACACTCAGGGGTAGCACTGGGGAACACACTCAGGGGTAGCACTGGGGAGCACACTCAGGGGTAGCACTGATGAACACACTCAGGGGTAGCACTGGGGAGCACACTCAGGGGTAGCACTGGGGAACACACTCAGGGGTAGCACTGGGGAGCACACTCAGGGGTAGCACTGGGGAACACACTCAGGGGTAGCCCTGATGAACACACTCAGGGGTAGCACTGGGGAACACACTCAGGGGTAGCCCTGATGAACACACTCAGGGGTAGCACTGGGGAGCACACTCAGGGGTAGCACTGGGGAGCACACTCAGGGGTAGCACTGGGGAACACACTCAGGGGTAGCCCTGATGAACACACTCAGGGGTAGCACTGGAGAAGATACTCAGGGGTAGCCCTGATGAACACACTCAGGGGTAGCACTGGAGAAGATACTCAGGGGTAGCCCTGATGAGCACACTCAGGGGTAGCACTGGGGAGCACACTCAGGGGTAGCACTGGGGAACACACTCAGGGGTAGCACTGGGGAGCACACTCAGGGGTAGCACTGATGAACACACTCAGGGGTAGCACTGGAGAAGATACTCAGGGGTAGCCCTGATGAACACACTCAGGGGTAGCACTGGAGAAGATACTCAGGGGTAGCCCTGATGAGCACACTCAGGGGTAGCACTGGGGAACACACTCAGGGGTAGCACTGATGAACACACTCAGGGGTAGCCCTGGATAAGATACTCAGGGGTAGCCCTGATGAACACACTCAGGGGTAGCACTGGGGAACACACTCAGGGGTAGCACTGGGGAACACACTCAGGGGTAGCACTGATGAACACACTCAGGGGTAGCACTGATGAACACACTCAGGGGTAGCACTGGGGAGCACACTCAGGGGTAGCACTGGGGAACACACTCAGGGGTAGCACTGGGGAGCACACTCAGGGGTAGCACTGATGAACACACTCAGGGGTAGCACTGGGGAGCACACTCAGGGGTAGCACTGGGGAGCACACTCAGGGGTAGCACTGATGAACACACTCAGGGGTAGCACTGATGAACACACTCAGGGGTAGCACTGGGGAGCACACTCAGGGGTAGCACTGATGAACACACTCAGGGGTAGCACTGGGGAACACACTCAGGGATAGCACTGGGGAACACACTCAGGGGTAGCACTGATGAACACACTCAGGGGTAGCACTGGGGAACACACTCAGGGATAGCACTGATGAACACACTCAGGGGTAGCACTGATGAACACACTCAGGGGTAGCACTGGGGAGCACACTCAGGGGTAGCACTGGGGAGCACACTCAGGGGTAGCACTGATGAGCACACTCAGGGGTAGCACTGATGAACACACTCAGGGGTAGCACTGGGGAGCACACTCAGGGGTAGCACTGGGGAACACACTCAGGGATAGCACTGATGAACACACTCAGGGGTAGCCCTGATGAACACACTCAGGGGTAGCACTGGGGAGCACACTCAGGGGTAGCACTGATGAACACTCTCAGGGGTAGCACTGGGGAGCACACTCAGGGGTAGCACTGATGAACACACTCAGGGGTAGCCCTGATGAACACACTCAGGGGTAGCACTGGGGAGCACACTCAGGGGTAGCACTGATGAACACACTCAGGGGTAGCACTGGGGAGCACACTCAGGGGTAGCACTGGGGAACACACTCAGGGGTAGCACTGATGAACACACTCAGGGGTAGCACTGGGGAGCACACTCAGGGGTAGCACTGGGGAGCACACTCAGGGGTAGCACTGATGAACACACTCAGGGGTAGCACTGATGAACACACTCAGGGGTAGCACTGATGAACACACTCAGGGGTAGCGTTTGCTCACACTCCATCCCCTTCTTCCTGGCCTCGCCTTTGAAGCTCCTATCCCCTCAACTGTGCCAAAACTGGAGGTGTCTGATTTCTAGGTAGGCTTTCTCTGCTTGAGGGAGGAGTATCCCCTAATGTCATTTTCCTCAGAGCTGTTGTATCAGTCCTGTACTCCATGGGCACTGCTGCTCTCTGCATGCACCTACTGGTGTAAATCAGGAATAAATGGAAATCAGCAGTCACACTTTGGCATTGGGTCTAATTCCAAAGAGAACAAGGTCCTGACCTCAGGCAGTGAGATGATGCAGAACACAACAGCAGACAGAAGAGGGTGAATGGGCCTCAAATTCCTGTGTGCAAATCAGAGAAGCCTTGAGGTTGGAAGAAGCCTTTGGGGTCCTCACTCCAACCACTCACCTGAAGCATCAAAGCATTCTGAAGCATCAAAGTGTGTTTTATTCCCCAGGCTTCAACTCTGTGGAGGAGAAATGAGTTTGAAGTAGAGGTCAAGGCACACACCTGAGAGAACAAAGGATAAGAGAGAAGGACCTGGAGAGGAAGGGAACTGCAGCTGCTTGTTACCCCTGCTGTGTGAGAGCTGGCTCCTCATGGGACTCTGCAGCCTGGACTGAGGTTTCCTCACATGAAACCAAGACAGAGTTTTTAGCTCCATAAACACAAACCTCTGACCCTGGAGCTGAGAGAGAGCACTCCTGAGTAAGTGCCCAACTGGAGGCCAAACTGGTACAAACACATCCTAAAGAAGCTGCTTCTGGGGCTGTCCTGCTGGCTGGACATTGCAGAAGCATGAAGTGTCCCCAGGAGGTAGTTCCTGGCCAGGAATTAATTTCTGCTGCTTTCATTACAGGTTAAATGTTTGCCCTACTGGGCACGTGGCATAGATTCCTTCAGACTCACAGTTTGTGTTTGCTCTGCTCCCTGCTGTGTTGGTTGTGGATGTTTGCTGTGGCAGAGATCAGTTTCCTCTATTATCAGGGACAGAGAAGGGCTTGTGTTCAGCTGCCCCTGGGTGTTCTCCTTCCTCCTGCAGCTGATACAGATGCTGGACAGAAGTCAGGAAGATCAGCTGAGACAGAGCAGACCCCAGGTCCTGGCTCCTCAAGGAGCACCTCCAGCACAGACCTTTTCTGACTGGTAGCACTGTTCTGGCAGGTGATGGTTTGCAAGGAAAGCAAACTCAGGTTGGTTTTTTTTTTTTGTCACTGGCTTTCTCTTGTGTGTAAAGTTCTTGATTTTTGTGAGCTTGAAATGAAAAACAGCCTTGTTCAGCAGGGCAAATCTGTGCCTAACCATCTTGGTAGCTGTACCCTGAACCCTGTTTCCTCACATCCTAGGTTTCTAGAGCATTTGCAATTCACCCTGGTGCTCTGGGGAGTGGTGAAGCTGTGTTTGAACCTTTCAAAAGGGACTTGACAGCTGAAAGTAGTCATTTATGATCTGACCTAAACACCTCCAACCCAGACTGATCTTCACCTGAGGTAGATGCTATCTCTGTATGGTTTGTGTGCAGTATGGCTGTGACTCTGATCTTCACCAAACCACCATCACTGAGGATCTGAGCTGGTTTGAACTGTCATGGTTAGAGCTGCAAGTGGGTTTCTCACTTTAGCAATCCCTAAGGTGTGTCTTGACCTTCCCAAAGCCTCACTCTCCCCTGCCATTCAGTTTTATGCTTCAGTGTTTGTCCTTTCAGAGACTCACAGAATGGGTTGGATTGGAAAGGATGTTCAAGATCATCCAGCTCCAACCCCCTGCCATGACAGGGACACCTCCCACCAGCCCAGGTTGCTCAAGGCCTCATCCAACCTAGCCTTGAACACCTCCAGGGAGAGGATATCCACAACCTCCCTGGGTAGCCTGTTCCAGTGTCTCCCCAATCTCACTCTAAGGATTTTCTTCCTCATCTCCAGTTTAAATCTGCCCTCTTCAAGCTGCAATCCATTCCCTCTTGTCCTGTCACTACAAGCCCTTGTAAAAAGTCCCTTCCTGGCTTTCTTGTATCCTCCTTCAGGTACTGATAGCCCATGGTAGGCTGTGAGAGACAAGAAGACCCTGCCCAAAGCTCTCCAGCACAGCAGTACTTTCATCATTTACTTTTGATATTGGTCTGTTGTGATACTTGTTTATGAAGTCACTGATTAAAAATGGTGTGTCATGTCTTACCCTCACCCTGCTGCCTTCTGAAAGGAATGTTTGGCATTCCCAATGAGCCAGTGCATGTCCTGCTCTTTTCCTACCCCAGCCTGAGAGGAAATGCCAAACATTATGGTAATTATTTTCCAATGGAAATGCCAGACAAAAAGCATCTGTCTGAAGGAGAAGGCATAAGAGCAAAGAAGTTTGGGGTTCACAGTCATTCTTCTGTGTGATTTGTTGGCAGTAAGAAGTGCAAACCAGGTGGCACAAGTTCAGGCAGTGAATCAGTTGCTTCTCTTCCGAAGACACTGAAAACTACACTTTCCTGTTTACACCCAAGATGAAGGCAAGCTGTGTTGCACCATGGTGAGCTCCTTGGAGTCCTCCTTTATGGACCTCTCCTTATTTCTCCCAGCCATGGTATCAAGGGCAGCAGAGCAGTTGCCTGCGGACAGGGATCACAGAGGAGCCTTGCGTCCTTCAGACTCTGAACGTGTTTATCTGCAAAAGGCAGTGCTGGTACCTTGCATCTTTGCTGGTTTTCAGGGCCCTGTCCTCAAGTCTGTGTCCCATGGCTCATTCAAAATGAATCATCCCCCATTTGGGGGGCATCCAAAGGCCATTGTCATGTCGTTCTTACACTTGGAGGCAGGAACTTGGTAATGAGTTCCAGCAAGACAACAAAATCCTAGCCGCATCGTGTCGCAACCGCAGCATCTTGCACAGTGTCATCCTGGGAGCCCTGGGGAAGGCACTTCTGCATTCCTGACATGCAAGCAAGGGCCTTCATCTGGAAAGAGACTGCCTTCTTGGAGGACAGCTGGACAGCTTCCTGCTGAAGAGCAGCCCTCAGCACTGTAGACTCTCTAGTAAGGGAGAAGAATGGTTCTGCTCCAAGCAGGCAGTGTTACTCCTGTTCAGGCTCAGGTCCTGCTGCAGCTCATTAGTGGGGTCAGACTCATCATCTCTCCCTGTCAACATCAGTCATTGGATGCACTAGATCCTCTCTATGCAAACCCTAAAACTAACCCTAGAGCTGGGTTCGCTCAACCTGGAGAAGAGAAGGCTGAGGGGAGACCTTATTACCATGGACCAGTACATAAAGGGTGGCTACCAGGATGATAGAGACCCCATTTTCACAAGGACTGCCATGGAAAAGACAGGGGGTGATGGGGATGAGCTGGGGAGATTCCCATTGGGCTTTGATTCTTCAGGAGAACAGTTGGACACTGGAATCATCTCCCAAGGGAAGCAGTGGAGTCCCCTACCCTGGAGAGTTTGAAGCCTCAGCTTGACAGGCTGCTGGGCCAGCTCATTTCAACTCAACTGTTACCTAGAAAGGTTGGACCAGATGATGCTTGGGGTCCCTTCCACCCTGGCATTCTATGATTCTATGATTCTCTCTTTCAGCATCAAGCCAGCAGACACCTGCAAAAGTCAGGAATGGCAGAGACTGCTAACCAGGGTTTCTAGCAGTGCCTGCAGTCTCACAGAGGGCATCTCAGAGCCCTTGGTGCAGGGCTTGCAGCAGGCTGCAGGGCTCTGGCAGCAGCAAGCATCCCCTTTCCCTGGTTTGCAGAGCACCTAGCAGAAGGAGCCCCTTCTGTGAAGCTGAGATTTGCTCCCTGCCTCGGGAAAGCAAGGGGCAGCAGTGGTGACTCAGCCCCAGGGCGCTCTGCAGTGTCTAAGCCCTGGCTCTTCACAGCACCCAGCATGTCCACACCCTTCAGCACTCTTGCACAACCAGCAGCTACTTGCTTTTGTCCCAGGCAGGGAAGAGCAGAGGCCTGAATCACAAAGCTGAGATCTGAACCTGGATCTGAAGCTCCTGTTCCCAGGAGGGTATCTGGACACAGAGGTTTGTCAGAGGCTTGTCCCAAGGATATGAAATCACTGTATGAGAGGCAGAGAGAGATGGGCTGCAGAGTTAACATTCTGCAGGCAAGTGAGCAGCATGGCCCTGGGGATTTGAAGTCCTACTCCTGAACCTTCATGTGGGTACTTCAGGAAGTAGCCCTGATCTTCACATCTGCAACTGCTGTTGAAGTTGCCGGGTGTCTGAGAGAGCAACAATCCAGACAATTTCATTTTAGAAGTGCCCACATGAGTGCATGGAGTTGTTAGGAATGTTCCGCTTAAGGCAAGGTCCTTGTAAAAGAAAAATACAGGGATAAGCCAGGACCAAATCAGATTTATTGCACATGGAAGACTGAGAAACTCAGAGAGAAATCAATCACATGCCCCAAGTGTTAACCTGGGACCCAGGAGATTTCAGGCCAGCTCTTGGCTTTGGTGCAGAGATTTTGACTCTGGGATAGTTGATTAGGCAAAGCTCTCATCAGAGCTGAGGCTGTCCCCCTGAAAGGTTCTTCCAGAACAAATCACTTACCTCTGAAGATTTCAGTCTGATTTCTCTGTGCTGCAGAGCTGGCTGCAGAGCTTGGAGCTGCCCCTCTCCCAGGAGGCATCTGACTTCCCATGGCTTTTGCTAGAGGTTCAGAAAAAGAAACTCTCTGAAGCATGAAGCATGGAGGAAAAGTTTGAAAGGCCTTGAGAGCTGAGTGAGCGGTATTGGGTTTTATTACAGCAGACATGCACTTGAGAAAACAGGAGCAGAGGATTGCCATGGGTGATGGAATTGAAGTGTTGGCATGGTTCTTAGTCACCACAAGCACACGTATCAGACAGGAAAGTGAAACTTTCTTTTAGCAGAAGCAGGATTTGAGATACCAAGAGTAAAATGGTGATCTGAAAGACCTTGGAGAGAACCATAACTTCCATTCTGTCTGTTCTGTGTGGATGCTCCTTCTCTGGAGGCTGGATGAGACCTCGAACAAGCTGGGCTAGTGGAAGGTGTTCCTATGGCAGGGCGGTTGGAACTGGATGATCTTTAAGGTCCCTTCCAACCCAACCATTCTATGAACCTATGAAAAGCTGCAAACGATGGCTATGAGCTTATCTCTGACTTCAAGACCAGGTTAGGTGAGGCCTCGAGCAATCTGATCCAGTGAAGGTGTCCCTGCCCTCATCACATTTCATAAACTGAGAGAAGGAAAACAGGCAAGTGAGGTGTTTGCTCCACAGCTCAGGGGCAGGGAATTCAGCTGCAGGTGACACAGAGGCTCCCCCCCCAGCCTGGGTGCTTTCACAGCAGTGCCAGTTAGAGACAGCAGCCCGGAGCTGAACTTCCCACCAGCAGCTGACTCAGGCCACACTTCCCAGGGAGGATTTGCATGAGTGATTCCTCTTTTGCATTACTTGGCCCCACACATTGGTGGGGAGGAGGAGGGCCTGAAGTCACTGGAGTAATTTCCTTATCACACCTTTCACTTGTGTAAGCTGAGACATGTTTTTCCCCCTACCTCACACGCCTCAACGAGGTCCCCCAAAGTGGAAAACTCCTCCAGGATTTTCTTCCAGTATGTGACACAGGCAGGCTTTGTGCATCCAGCCATGTCCCACCACCCCTGCCAATTCCTTTCACCTGTGTGTGGTTCACCTGCTCTGTTGGCTTCAGAGCTGGAATGGTTCTGTTTCAGAAGGTGAGGAACAGGAACACATACTCAGCAGCTGATCATTTCATGGCCAGCAGAGCCCACAGGAATATTTTACCTGTAAAAGCCCAAGGTGAAGCATTCTATGAGCAGACACCAGACAAGAGTGGCAGGAGCCTCAAGTTCATAGCAAGTGGGCAAGGGGACAGAAGGTGGATATCAGAGCCCAGTCAGGACTGGCTGCTCACTAAGGGATGGGGAGCCAAGCACCATAACCCAGCAGGCAGGGCAGGGACCTCACTGCCCAGGCTCCCTCCTGCAGAACCCAACCAGAGATCACAGCCAGGTTCAACTAAGAGTCTGCATCACCAGGCAAACCCCAGCCAGAGAGCCAACTGACAGCTCAGGGCTTTGGATCCATGTGGCCCACAGCCAGGCAAAACCCACCAGAGACAAGTACTCCTCCAACATAGCTCAAGAGATGTGGAACCACCAAAACCAAGCTTAAATCGGCCTCTGGGGCTGTGGGGGTGTTTGGGAAGCTCAGCTGAGACTCCTCAGGGCTGTTGAGACCAACTGGTGCCCCCAGGCAGCCTCTCATGCAGTGACATCCCCAGTGCTGGAGATGCTGCTGCTAAAGGAGTTCAGTGAGGTCACTAAAGGGCTCAGCTGAAGGAGCAAAGCTGGGTAAGACTCAGCAGCCTGCCTGCCTTCAGCTCTAGACTGAAAAAAATGGAAACTGCACTTCTGTGACCTTTCTGGAGGGCTGATTTCTTCCCCAATCTGCTGAACTGCAATAATTCCTGAACAGCAAAGGAGCAGTACAGAGGATTTGCTTCCAGTGATGGCCCAGCAGTGAAGCCCTTTCTGAATCTCTTTGCCTTCCATCTTCAAAGAGGAGCTGAGCTGCAGAGACATGACCCTTCCTTTTGCCTCCAACAGATGCCCCTACACTCCTGTCTGAGGTTACCTGCTCCATGCTGGCTACAGAAAGGGTTTTAAATCACAAGTGATTGCCCTGGGCTTGATCTGGTGGCAACAGATGGTGGATAGAGGCAGCATGGTGTTAGCAACAGCACTGCACTGGTTTTGTCCTAGGGAAATTGCTTTTACTGTTGTAGAGAAAAAAAGAATGAGGAAGTGTTCCCCTCATGGGCATGCACAATGAAATTCAGTGTTTTCCCAGTGGTCTGGCATTTACTTTGGAACAAGATACAATAAGGCACTGGCAGGGCACACTGATAGCACCTGGAGTGTTCATAGAGTCACAGAATTATTCTGGTTGGAAAAGCCCTCCAAGATCATCCAGTCCAACCAGCAACCCAACCCCACCATGGCATGAAACCCTGGCCCCAAGCGCCATGGCCACACAGTTCTCGAACACCTCCAGGGATGGGGACTCCACCACCTCCCTGGGCAGCCTCTTCCAGTCCCTGACCACTCATGCAGCACAGAATTTTTCTTCATCTCCAGCCTCACCCTCCCCTGGCACAATTTCAGGTCACTGCCTCTCCTTCTATCACTTGAGACTATGGAGAAGAGCCCAACCCCCTCCTCACTGCAACCTCCTCTCAGGGAGCTGTAGAGAGGCTGAGGTCTCTCCTCAGCCTCCTCTTCTCCACACTGAACACCCCCAGGGTCCTCAGCTGCTCCTCTCCAGCTTTCTTCTCCAGCCCCTTCCCCAGCTCTGCTGCCCTTCACTGTTGTCAGTGAAGTGCCCCAGGAGTGTAGAGCAGCAGCTGAACCGAGCTGCTTGCCTCTGCTGTAGACTCTGAACTGCATCTTTAAAAGCTTCCCACTGTATTGTAAAGTTCTGCCCTACCACAGTGTCCAAACACAGCCTTAAAACTGTCCTCTTGAGCATCGCCCTGGGCAGGAGCAGACTGAACTGACACCCATGTGACTTTCAGACCTGGTGGCAAGGAGGAACTCATTTTGTTTTATGAGAAGCAGCACAATTTATGGGTCCTAGCCCGAAGGCAACCTGCAGCAATGAGTTCTGGCATGCCTGCAGGGAGCACCCAGCAAGCAGCTGAGGCTTCCCTTTGGAGCTGCATTTTTTCACTGCTCCTGGTGCCTGTTTTGCCCTCCCTTGGGTCCAGGCAGGTCCACACTTCCATCTGGAGGCCACGTCTGATACAGCAGCCCCTTGCCAATGCTCAGAGCCTGCTCTGGGTGATCTCCAATCCCAGATACGTGCATCCAGACCTCTGCTTTTCATGCTCACCCCACCTGACCATTACCCCTGTACAGGAAGGTTTTGCCTTTGTCCTGGAAAGAGAGAGTCCAGTGGAGGCTACAAAGGTGCTGAGGGGCCTGGAGCATCTCTGTGAGAAGCAAAGGCTGAGAGCCCTGGGGCTGTTGAGCCTGCAGAAGAGCAGCCCCAGAGAGCATCTGAGCAACGCTCAGCGGGAGCTAAAGGGTGAGGGTGGCAAGAGGATGGAGCCAGGCTCTTGTCAGTGGTGCTCAGGGACAGGACAAGGGGCACAAACTGGAACCCAGGAGGTTCCATCTGAACAGGATGTGAGGGTGCTGGAGCCCTGGAGCAGGCTGCCCAGAGTTCAGGGCAGTTCTTCTGACAAAATCCAAGAGCCACTTTGGTTCCCTCTCAGCTGGTCAATTAAAATCACAGACTTTGCAGGACAAATGGCAAGTTATGAGGCTCTAGTCCCAAACATCAGTGTGTGGACAGACACTGCCTTGAGAGAATTGCTGCCCTCCTGAGTGGATTTGATTAAAGCTGACAGCACATGGTCTAAGGTGTTCTTGCTCTGCAGAGACCCTGGCAGCCTGGAGATGTGAGCAGCTGGGCCACAGCTGCTGGGTGCAAGCAACAGGAAGCACCAGGAGCTGGGTGTCTTGCTCACTCCTTTCCTCATTTGCCACTGTTTGCTCTTTGGAGTGAGATGTGAAGAGCCGAAGGCAGTTTAAATGGAGATATCTGAACAGATGGCAGCGTCTGGAGAAGCAGTCCCAGGCGCCCTGCCAGACGGAGCAGGGCAAGAGCAGCCCTGGGTCGCTGCAGCAGGAGCCAGCAGGGGTCACTGCAAGCTCACCATGCAGGGCTGCAGACTGCCTGCTGGCCCAGCTGGCACTGACAGGCACCTACCCACTGCCTCCCTGCTCAGCACACCCCTTGGGCATCTCACCTGCTACAAACTCCTTAGCAAGGCACACTGGGCAGAGCTGGAGCGTGCAGCCACACTGAACCAAGAGCCCAAGGACCAAAGTAAAGTCCTCTGGTGCTATCACTGCCACTACCCAACACCCTAAAAAGTCCCTCCCCAGCTTTCTTGTAGCCCCCTTCAGATACTGGAAGGCCACAAGAAGGTCTCCTCAGAGCCTTCTCCTCTCCAAACTGAACAACCCCAACTGTCTCAGTCAGTCCTCATAGCAGAGGAGCTCCAGCCCTCTGCTCATCCTCGTGGCCCTTCTCTGGACACTCTCCAGACATCCGGATCCTTCTTGTAATAGAGGCCCCGGGACTGGATGCAGTACTCCAGGTGGGGTCTCACTAGAGTGGAGCAGAGGGGGAGAATCACCTCCCTTGACACTTCTCTTGGTGCAGCCCATTGCCTCCTGCAAGCCTGGTGCCTTCCACCCTGTGACATGTGCTGTAGAAGCTGGGACAACCCCATCCCAGAACCTGGATTTACATTTCCAGTTGGCAGCTGCTTCAGATTCTTCACATGTAAGGACAAGCATCCTGGCTGGAACAAGGTATGTCCTTCAGGGCTGAGAATGACAGTTTCAGATGGATCAAATTCCAGACTGGAAGACACACCCTCCAAACAACTGCACAGGGAAGAACATTTCCAGAGCTTCAGCATCTCCTGAACAGCTGTTGCCTCACACAGGGACAGGCAGAGCTCAGTTCAGATCAGATGGTGACTTTATACCTCACTGATCCATGTGCCTCCACTCTCAGATTCATAGGAGGGTTTGGGTTGGAAGGGACCTGAAAGCTCATCCAGTTCCAACCCCCCGCCATGAGCAGGGACACCTTCCACCAGCCCAGGTTGATCAAGGTCTCATCCAGCCTGGCCTTGAACACTTCCAGAGGGGACATCCACAGCCTCCCTGGACAACCTGTGCCAGTCTCTCCCCACCCTCACTCTAAGGAATTTCTTCCTCATCTCCACTCTCAATCTTCCCTCTCCCAGCTTAAAGCCATTGTCCCTTGTCCTGTCACTCCCAGCCCTTGTCAGAAGTCCCTCCCCAGCTCTCCTGGAGCCCCTTCAGGTACTGGAAGGCTGCTCTAAGGTCTCCCTGGAGCCTTCTCTTCTCCAGCCCCACCTCTGCCAGCCTGTCCCCAAGGGGGAGGTGCTCCAGCCCTCCTCTGGCTTTGCCTTGCCCAAGCACTGCTAGACCAGAAAGAGATTCCAGATGTCCTCCACAATGAGGCCAAATGTCACCCTTGTAACTCCCACACCCCCTGGGGTGGGTTGGGAGGGTGCTGGCCAGGCACTGGGAGGAGATGGATCCCCTCAGTCAGAGATGCTCTTGTTCAGCTCAGTGCCACTGGAATGCCACCGCCTCTGCCCACCAGCTGCCACCCAGCCTCACTGGGCTCCAGGACCCTGCTCAGGAGAGTCTGGGCCTTGGGCATCGAGTGAGAAGGCAGATGTGCTCCATGCAATGAGACACTCAGGAGAAGACCATGGCTATGACTCTGTAAGTACGGGAATGTGTTTACTCCTGGGGACACCCACGAGACAGCCAGGTGCCCGGAGGGGTTCCTTGAGCTGGTGATAGAGAAGCAGCCTTAAGGAAGGACAGCAGTGAGCAGAGCAGGCACTGGCAGTGTCTGGGGATGATCTGCAGCAGCACTGAGCAGAGTGTCTCAGTGTCAGAGGTGAACTTGCCAAAAGTGAGGAGTTTGAGGTCTCCCCAAACCAGACCCAGGGCAGATCCTCAGCGAGTCAGCCTGTGCATTCCCTCCTGCTCTGGTGCCCCTGTGAGGGCTTCAGGAGCAAATGAAAAACTGAATGCCATGGATGTCTGCAGATCATCTGCTCTCCTGCCTGGGCAGGCACTTCTCTCTTGGAGCAATTTGAAGGGGACACTCAGGGCTCTTGCTTGCTCAGGCAGGCAGTACTCTCTCTGGAGAAGCTTCAGATGTTGCTGGTTTGTTGCTCTTTCCCCAGCAGCTTGGTGCATCACTCCAGCTCCTTGTGCCTTCAGCCCACCATGCAGAATGTTGCACACAGAGCCACAGGGACACAATGTGAGGAATGTCTGCCCTGCACACACAGGAGTGTGGGCTGCACTCAGCATCCATAGCCCCTGCCCACCAGCACGGTGTGAGCCAAGGGCTGCTGTGGGAGGTCTTGGTTGTGGCTCCCAACCCAAAAACCAGGCTGGGGGGAAGGGGTTGTGCCATGAAGAAGCACATCTTGAAATCCATCTGAGGAAGCAATATCCCATGGTAAGCCTTGGATTTGAAGGGAGCCTGGGTCTGGCAGCCTTGTGTGGAGCTAACAAGGGCTGTGTGAGCTGGCTGGGTGTGGTGAGGTGGGGATTTTCCTCCTGGCTGAAGCTGTCTGACTTGCAGCTCTTTTGGACAGGGCAGTTCCCTCTGGTTCTGCCCTTTGTAAGATTTTGTAGCTCCAGGCAATGTAAACCCTTGTACAGCTTTCTGAAGCTCTGTGACATCAACAGGGTGACCTCGTGGGTGCAGGTGATCAATGCCAAGTCATCATACCTGACTGATCATGTTCTTGGTGCTTAGGTCACAGTGGCTGCTGAGGATAAAAGCAGTGACCTCTGCAAGCTGCTTTGCATGCAGGCAGAGGTCAGAACCTGGGGAGTTCCAGCTCATCAGATGATGTCAAAGCCCAGAGCCTTCAGCACAGGTACAGCTGCCAGCAGCAGCTCTGCTTCTGTTCTATCCCTTAAAGACCTGTGGCCCCCCACAGCTCACAGAGGGGCTGTGGCCCACGTTTAAAGCATTGCAGTGGAGCTGTGCATTGCTCAGATAATTATCTGAGCTAATCATCTGTTTCCTAGCTGCTGTTTTCCATGTTTATCTCTGGTGTCTGCAAAACATGTCCTGGCACACAAGTGTTGCTGTTGGCACTCTGGGGTGATGACAGAAAATAATCTTGCTGAAGAATGGGAGGTCCTCTGCAGGCTAGATCCAGCTGGTTTCAGTTCCTTCATTGGTTGCTATTCTGAATGCAATCCTCTGGTGGGCTGAGGATCAGCCTTTGCATTGCAGCAGCTGGCTCAGGAAGGCCAGGAAGAATTTCCCAGCTTTGGAGTTAATGATCTGAAATTGTCCAGAAGCAGCTGCTTGTAAGGAATCTTAGGGGGTTTCCTCCTCACTATAAAGCAGAGAAGTGTGTCCTGAGCCCATGTATGTCCTGTTCTGTCTGTCAAAACACTGCCCCTGAAGTCCAGCATCACCTTGCCATGGCCAGGCTGCTGCTTTGGTTGTGTGCTACCAAATCAGAGCAGGAAGCTCTTCATTTCTCCTGGTGGGAGAAGTTCTTCTGGCTTTAGCAGGCTGCTTGTTAATGATTTGAGGCTGAGTTACTAAACAGCTGAGCTCCAACTTCCAATTATTTATTAACTGGAAATGATTTGAAAATTAATCATGCAAGGAACCAGAAATGTAACAGAGCCTTTAAAGTCTGGGGGATCATCACATTCCCTGCCTGCTCTAATGAGATCAGCATTACCCTTTCAGTTAGGGGAGGAAATAGCCAGGTTGTGACTTGTTCTTAGCTTTCCAGGCATATAAACAATGTTTATTATGAAAGATGGGAAGAAAAAAACAACCAACCAACAAACCCCTGCTTTGTGCCTGATTTATTTGATGAAAGGAGCATTGGAGTTTGCAGTAACTCATTCCTGCTGGGTGCCCTTAAAGATTTCTCCCCCATGTGCTATCTATTCCTAATCTGCTCTGACCAGGCTCCATAAAAAACTTATCAGGTATTTGTGTGACTCAAATGGGATCAGAACTAGGAGGCTGGTAGGAGCAGGTCAAGTGTGAGAGTGAAAATCAGAAACCACACAGAGCCATGGTCACCAAGCTAGGGGAAAGACCAACACAGGTGGTTTGGCTGGGAAGCAGAACTCTGGGACTTTGTGGCCAACAGGTTTTTCCTGCTGTCTTAATACCTGAGATCCTTGCATGAGTCCAGGTAAGTTAAGGATTGGCTTTTAAATCTTGCAGACTTAAAGAAGCCATCCCTAAGCTTCAATTAAAGCTCTAACCTTGAATTAATCTGGAAAAAAGAAAACCTCTGTGGTTGGGAGTCAGGCTGAAGCTTGAGTTCCACTGAAAGGTTGGCACTGTGCTGCCCTGTTGTAAGCTGATAACATGGGGGGTTTAGACCTAAAAATACTCAGATACCTCCTGGAACCCAGCAGCTTTAGGGGTGTGTGTCCAGCAGGCTGGATACTTGTCAGATTTGGTGTTATCTTGGTGTAGAGGCTTGCAGGTGCCAGGCTGTGCTTGCTGTCTGATCAGGCAGAGTGCTCCATGGTCTGAGGCTGTGACAGGAAAAATCCCACCTCTGGCTTTAAACAAGGTTGTGGAGCTCCAGGGCTTGAGCTTATCTTGGAGCTCTAAGCTATCACAGCACAGAGCTTCTGTGCTGCTGTCAAGTGAGCAGAAAGCTGGTGGCTGTCTCTTTCTTGTGTGCTGAGGGAATTCTCCATGTTTATGAACAGGGAAATCCTCACTGCAGAGCAAAGTGGGATCCCAATATTAAGGATGTTCTGTTGGTTGTCCTGCAGTGAGTCCAGCTCTTGGAAGAAGTGCACCAGAGGTGGGTGTGTGTGTGTGATGTGAGCAGGAACTATGTATGGAGCTGCTTTGCCTCTCCTTAACATGAAACTGTATAAAGCAGAAGTTATAAATGAATTGATATCAATCCTGGTGTAAGAAAATGGCTTTGAAGGCAAATGTAGAATTTTTTTTTCATTCTCTTCTCTGTGGCCCAATAACTTCCAATTTCAGGCTTGCTCTTGTGCCTAAGTTGCCTGCCCTAAATGGGTGGGCAAAGAGTGGGAGCTTGGGTGGGTGTGTGTTGCTTCAGATGTTTTGCACAAGGAAATGTTGAAGCTGTGGAAGAGCTGCTGAGCTCTCTGACAGACATCTCCGAGTTGCCCAGTGAGTAACAGTGATAAGGCTTTGTACAGATAAGCACAACCTGACTCTGCAGCTGTATGGGATGAAGTGGTGGAGCTGTGCTGTCACCAGCTCCTGTGGTGCTATAAAGCCATACACGTAGGCAGGAGCTGATTGTGGCTGGTCACTCACCAAGCACCAAAGGTTGGTGTGTACCTGGGGGAGGAGAACTGCCCTTATCCTAGGGGCTTAGGGAAGAGGCAAGAGGTTGAAGCCCAGCAGAGGCTGTTTGGGGTGTGCCCTGTCAGCCAGTGATTCCCAGGAGTCAGCAGGCTGCCTCTGGTTGTGAAGTTCGAGATGAAAGCATGAAGTGGAGCCTCCCCGTAGGTGTGACCTGGCTGAGGCAGCTCCTGTCAGCGCTGGGGGAAGGAAGGTGGGGAGGTAAATATTCCCGACGTGCACCGAGCTCTGGGAGTGTCCCGGCCTTCCAGTGCTCCCACTTTCAGTACAGGGGCACCTACCAGCCTGGTGGGTCCCATGGAGTGGCAGAGGTAGCTGTCAGCCAGCGCTGTCATGCCTCTCCCAGGGCTCAGGGGAAGGGACCTGGAACTGCTGCTGGGCTGGTGTGCAGGTGAGTGAGGCACAGCTGGGGAGGCACAGGGAGCTTCTGCTGGGCTGGTGTGCAGGGGAGTGAGGCACAGCTGGGCAGGCACAGGGAGCTTCTGCTGGGCTGGTGTGCAGGGGAGTGAGGCACAGCTGGGCAGGCACAGGGAGCTTCTGCTGGGCTGGTGTGCAGGGGAGTGAGGCACAGCTGGGCAGGCACAGGGAGCTTCTGCTGGGCTGGTGTGCAGGGGAGTGAGGCACAGCTGGAGCCTCTCTGCTGTTGTACCTGGAGAAGGTACAGCAGGTCCTGTGCTCACCCAGGGCTCCGGGCAGATTCCTCTGGGACGATCGTGGTGCTGGAGGGAAGCAGAAATGCTCTGTCAAAAACTCATGGAAAGGTCCTCAGCCTGGAGGAGGCTTTAGTGAGGCTGTGGTGATTACCCTGGGCAGATAGTGGGGTAGGGGGCACAAGCCTTGGCTGCCCTTCAGGCAGGTGACCTTGCCTGCTTTTGGGCGGTAAAAGGGATCTTTGCCAAGGGAGCTGCAGCGGGGAGTGACTTGTGCTGGGAATGAGGGGTGAGGAGGTGCTGGGGTTCCGTGTGAGCCCTGCTCCAGCAGCTCTTTGTGAAGGGAGGGAGCTGCTCTGCCTCCCCCTCCATGCCTCGGGAAGCGGAGAGGCTGTGTTCCCAGAGCAACACCAACTCGCTTTCGGTTTTGGTTAGCAGAGCCCATCCCAAGGTGTGAGCAGCTAAGGACTGATAACATTGTTCTGCTGGAGCTCAGCTTCTGAAGGATGTGGCTAAGGCCTGAACTCATTGCACAGAAACAGATACTGGTCCCAATTTCTGCTGAAGACCAGACCCTCCTGCAGGTAGAAAATGACTCAGTGTATTGGGTGTGTGTGGTGAGATCTGAGTTAATGCAGCTAAGCCTTGTGCTTTCTATACAAGAAACTGACAAGTTCCCACCCTCCTGACTTGCAGTGGGCTTGGGACAGCTTTGGGAAGCACTGAGACAAAACCCCTAGGAAGTCCTTGGGGAGGTTTGGGGTTGCAGTGTCCCTTAGTTGTGGGAGCTCTGTGCAGCTCACTGCTCGCTCTGCAGCCCCCGCCGTGATGGATGGATGCACCAGAAAGCACATCCAGGCACATCCAGGTACGGAGCAAGGTGCTGCTTGGCTGCTTCTGCTGGGCTCAGCTCTGGATGTTCCTCTCCTTCAGCCCTCTGCTGCAGATGCTTTTTTTTACCCTTGTGTAAAAACCTGCCAGGCTCTTTACTGCTGCCTTTGCTTTGTCCTTCCTCTGCTGCCCTGTCCCTGTGCTGGCCCCTTGAGTACATACAGATCACTGTTCTTAAACAAGTCCTCTCCTCTGTCACTCCACAAAGACTTTTTCTTGGAAAATGTCTTTCAGGCAGGACATAAATCTGACAGGAAAGTGAAGTTCACTACCTGTGAGGTGTGCTGTGTGCCCTGATGTGAGCGACTCTCCTGCAGCTTTGGGGCTGTGCAGTGCTCTTTCCTTTGCCTTTTCCTCAGCTTCTCCAACAGCTGCAGCCTTCCTTCTTGCTCATTTTGCACCAGCTCCACTTATTTATTCTTGTCTTTCACACAGAATCACAGGCTCACAGGATGTTAGGGGTTGGAAGGGACCTCCAAAAGACATCAAGCTCAACCCCCCTGCAAGAGCAGGACCATAGAATCCAGCACAGGTTGCACAGGAACACATCCAGATGGGGCTTGAAAGTCTCCCAGAAGGATCCTTTCTGCTTCTTTGTTTTCCACCCAAAAGTAGTCCAGGCTTCAGCCAGTTTTCCTCCAAGTGTTAAGTTTCTTCTTAGTTAAGCCTCAGGTCAGCCAAGGTCCTGCTTTCAAAGCTTTACCTGAGGGAATTTTGCTGTTTTAGTCCAGTTTAATGTAAGGAAGGTCCTGGCTGACAGCAGGCAATCAGGAGACAGCTTTCAATAGATGGCCACAACCATACATTGTTGGGAGGGCTGGGAAAGGAGCACATTTTAGCTCAAATTAAAGGGGAGAAAGGGGGTAGAGGGGGTAACCCCAAGCAGCTCACACTTCACTTCTGTTTGCTTTCTGAAAAGAACAGGGAAGTAGCACAGACAGCATTATAATACTAGGAGGTTGACAGCAAATGCAACAGCTTGGGTGGCTTTATGGAGTGCTAGTGTAAACAGAGTGTCCCCTGTGGTGTCAGATCATTGTGCTGGGGAAGCCACTGCCTGCTCTTGACCCAGGGGTTTCAGGTTAACTGAAGAAAGGGCTGGCAGAAGGTCAGGGAGCATGGAGAAGGGCATCACCTCCAGGCTGAGCTGGTGCTGTGGGACTGTTGTGTGCAGGGCTGGTCACAGAGCTGAGGACGATGCAATAAGCATTTGTGCTTCTGCAGCAGCTGTAGAGAAAGGCCAGGCTGAGCTGAGAGTGAGGGGGAGCAGAGGGAGATCTTGGGGAGCAATTGCTGCCACCAGCTGCTCTTCCAGTTTGCCACTCAAATGCTGCAAAGGAAACCCCCAGGGGGTTTAGGACAGACTGAAGGTTTTGAAGACAAACGATTTCCTCGGAGGCACTCGGGATGGTAACAGAGCAGCAGCTGAGTGCTGCTCTCCTCTGTGTGTGTACAGATCACTGCTCTCAGGCTGCAGGGATCAGCCCTTCCTCTCACATCAATCACTGTAAAGCCAAACTCTGCTGAAGGGAACACAACCAGGAGCCGGGAAGCGCTGCTGGGGCTGGCTGTGGTCACTGCTCTGGTTGAGGAGTGTTGATTTTGTGCTGCAGGATGCAGTTCAGTGGCAGTGGTGGGACTGTGAGCTCTGGGTGAGTGCTTGGACTTGAGCTCAAGGGGCTCTGAGCAGTTCCATGGTTCTGTCTGGTAAAGTGTTTCCTGGCAGAGGGGGGGAAGCTGGAGTGGCTGCCCACTTATTCCAGTGCCAAGGTCCATCAGCTGCTCTGCGTCTCTTACAATGGCACAAGGAGGGTATTAGGCAATCACACCCCATGGGATGTCAAGGTGTGGCTGCTGGTTCCTGAGCTCCTTTGGAAGGCAGAGGAAGGACACCATTCCACTGGCCTGCAGCAGTCTCTCCCTTATACACAAATCCATCTCTGTGCAGAAGCCCCTGGGCTGGTTGGGCTTTCAGGGCTGCTTTTGCCTTGATGGTTGTCCCTCAAAGGCCAGAGGCTGTGTGGGATCCTTCCTGCTTTGGTGTGGTTTGTTTTGTTTTGTTTTTTTTTCCCAGGGATCCAGCACTGTTAGAAACCCCAGCTGCTCACCTGAAGCTCATTTTGGCAGTGCACTTGGGCTTTAGAGGTGGTGAAGACTTCCTGTGGGTTTGGGAGGTGAAGATAGACTCAGAGAATGGTCTGGGTTGGAAGGGACTTTCAAAGGTCATGGAGTCAGAGAATGGTCTGGGTTGGAAGGGACCTCCAAAGGTCATAGAGTCAGAGAATGGTCTGGGTTGGAAGGGACCTCCAAAGGTCATAGAGTCAGAGAATGGTCTGGGTTGGAAGGGACCTCCAAAGGTCATAGAGTCAGAGAATGGTCTGGGTTGGAAGGGACCTCCAAAGGTCATAGAGTCAGAGAATGGTCTGGGTTGGAAGGGACCTCCAAAGGTCATAGAGTCAGAGAATGGTCTGGGTTGGAAGGGACCTCCAAAGGTCATAGAGTCAGAGAATGGTCTGGGTTGGAAGGGACCTCCAGTGTCTCCCCACCCTCACTGTCAAGAATTTCTTCCTAATGTCCCGTCTAAATCTCCCCTCCTCAAGCTTTAATCCATTCCCCCTCATCCTATCACTTCAAACCCTTGTCAAAGGTGATGTGGTTTCCTGCAAACCCTCTCTTTTTTACTTTGGATAGAATCTAAGGAATGAGTTCATCTCCCCCACCTGTGTCATGCCACTCTTTGGGCTAAGGCTCAGTGTTGTGAGTGCAGCATCAGTTGTCCATCAGGAGTCTGAGTCCCTTCAGCTCCTTTCCTCAGTCTGCCTTTTCTTGTAGCACCTGAGGGGGAGTAAAGGCTGCCAAAGCTCCATGATGAAGCTCACTGAAGGATGCATTGTTGAAGTCTCCTGGGTCTGGCTTGCTGCCTACCCAGAGGGCTGGGCTGACTGTGTGGAGATCTGTGAATTATATTGCTCCATCATTTTAATTACAGCCTTGCTCTCTCTTTGAGGGCCCAGCTGCTTGCTCTGTGTGCTGCAGGACGCTGCCAATGATCAACACTTCTCTTGCTTAGTTTTACAAACCTGGTTGAGGGTGGTTAGCTGAGTCACTTCTTTGGAGCTAACCCTGGGCCATGCTCTGTCCTTAATTAACAGATGACTCCTAACCAGTTCTTGGGTTGCAGTCAAGCAAGTAGAGCATAACTGGAGTTGTGGAGTTGTCCTAAGAGTACTTGAGAAAGTCCTGGTGTGTGTAGTACCTGGGATTTAAGGTGCTGAGATACACTTGATGGGAAAGGCTCAGGGCTTTTTCTAGTGAGAATGGGGAACACCTGGGCAGTAATAAATACAGAGGAGTTAAAACATGGCATCAGTGGCCCTTAGCTTCAGAGTCCCAGCCTGGTCCACTTGGCAAGCTGAGGCTTTGTTGTGTCCCTTTAGAGACATGACTAGATATAATTTTGTATAACCTTCTCTTTAGGTTCATCTCTTCTGAATAAATGAAGAAAGTGACTATGAAAGCACAGCATCTGCCTTCCTTTTCCATCAATGAGGAGAAGTTCCTAACCAGGTAAAGTATTAAACAGCCCCCAACATTTCATGGCTTTGCTGCTTGCTTTCAAGTTACTCCCTGATTATTCATTGCCAGGGGAGCTTGTGAGAGCTGAGCCTGTGGCAGCAGTTCTTGCAACTGGCTCTTGAGTGTCTGCAGAGCAAAGCTGTCCTTCAGAGGGCTTCCAAAGCACAGAGCATTAAACCCCTTGGCCCGTGGGGTTTTCATGGGGTAGCACTCACAGAGGATCTTGAAATAAGGCTCCAGGCTGGGGAAGAAAACCTTCTTGTCTTTGAGACTGGTTGGAACTGATTGTGAGTTCCAGCGGCAGCAGGGATGGGCTCCAAACGCCAGCAGCGCTGTCGGTGCCTGCCCCGTTCGGGAGGGTGCCGGGGCTCTGCCCAAAGCTCGCAGGGGCAGGGTCGCAGCCCCCTCCCGGCGGCCGTTCCTGTTGTGCTGCTGCTGATTTTGGGCCCCGGTGCTGCTGGCAGGGCTGCTTAAGCTCTGTGCCCTTCCCTACACCTGGCATGCAAAGCGTTTGGAGCGTCCCGGATGAAGCAGTGGCTCTGGGGTTTTGTTCCTTTGTATTCTGCCCTCTTAGCGAAACCTGGATCCTGACCGAGGCCCTTTTGCATCACAGCCGTGGGTTCAAGTGCTGCTCAAGTTTCTCTGCCTTGCAAAACCCCCAAGGGGTTTCAAGAACCTCTAACATTCCATCTGCACCCAAGCTTGCTGCCAGTGCAGCTCCCAGGCTCTTGTCCCTCATCTCTACCTTGGATCTGTGCTCTGTTCCTCCTCTTCCAGTTGTGCCATGCAGACCTGCTGATGTGGCAAGCCTGCTGGTGGGGATTGCACAATGGCTGGATCAAAAGGCTGACCAAAGCATGTGGGATGATTTGGCTGGCTGAGCTACTGCGTCTTGAAGCATAACTGCCATAAATATCTGTGGATAAAGGCCTAGGGCTTGGGGAAAGGAGGAAGCAGGTGAATTGTCCTGAGTTAATCTTTCAAGTGGACCCATTCTTGCCTCTGGTTTGTCACACTTGACCTTGAGGCTCCCTTCTGTCCTGCCTTTGTTACTGAAGTGGTGAACCTGCAGTCAGTGCTACCTTTGGGGCTTGTCCTTAGGTTGTCCTAGCAGTTAGCTTTGACCTCTGTGAGCAGCTGTGTTTGGCTGTGGTCACAAAGCTGTGCCATGAGGAGCAGCCTTACAGCAGAGCAGCTGAGCTCTGAAGGTGTCAGCAGCTGCCTCTTGGTTAGGGCAGGCTTTGGGCACTGCTGGTGCAGATGTGCTCCAGCAAGGCAGTAAGGAGGCTGGGGCAGCTGCTCTGCCTTTCTGGGGCTAAAAAAGGCAAAGCATTTTCTAATGTCTGCAGTACACAAAGGCACATCAGGAGAGCTGCTGTTACATCTTGTGGTGTGGTTTGTCACTGCTGGCTGCCTTGCTGCAAGGGTGAAACCTGGGGGGATTTATTTGTGCAAACTTCTGTGGGAGCTGCTGGGAAGATTTTCTAGATGAGGCACAGAAACCAAGTCCAAACCTTTAGAGCTTGCCCTGAGAAAGGGAGCCAACCCTCACCACATCTCTGGGTGCTTCTAGCCTTGGATTTGTTTTCCCTCTGCAGCTGGCACAGACTCAGTACAACCCAAGTCCTTATTTATTCCTAATCCATCCCCAGGGAACTGATCTCCCCAACCCCTTACCTGGAAGCAGCTTGCACAGTAGCAGCTGGCAGCAGAGTGATTGCCAAAGGTTTTAGGCTGCACAGTGCCAAAGGACTCCTGCTTTGAGCACCTCACAAGCAGGGTCAGTGAGTCTGCCACAGCTTGGGTCACACAAAACCACAGCTCTTACCTGGCTGTTAATCTGGCTTTGCATCTGGGTGAGGCCTGTGTCCAGGATGTGTTTCATCTTGCTTCCTTCAGCCAGCATGATCCCAACTTCACTTGTCCCTGATTCATATCAGTTAAACTCTTGGTGGGATGAGCTGAACACAATCCCTGGCTCAGGAGGCACAGCCTGTGGTGAGCTGTTCCAGCACAGGGGAAGCAAAGCCTTTCACCAGCTCTAATAGGAGGAGCTAAGAGCCCAGTGACTTGAAGTGAATGTGAAAAATGCTGCTTTGGAGCCCATGAAGCCACTTCAAAACATCTGGGGTGTGTGTGTGTGGTAGGTTAACCAAGTGAATAGTTCACTGCCAGAGCAGTGGAAGGGAATGCAGTTAGCTGGAGTGGTGCAGTCCATGTCCTCATGTTACCTGCAGCTGCTGCACAATGCTCTGCATGTTGTCCTGGGTCACAGGCAGCCCCAGCATTGCTCTCTGTGTTCTTGGTGAGCTGACTGAAACAGTCAAATGTGATTTCAGCTCAGCATCACTCCCACGTGGTTTGGTTTTCAATGGCAGTGCTAAAAGTGACAGAGAATCATAGAATGGTCTGGGAAAGGACCTCCCAAGGTCACCCAGTCCAGCCCTTGCTGCAGTCAGCAGGGACATCCTCAAGTAGAGCAGGCTGCCCAGAGCCCTGTTGAGCCTCACCTTGACTATCTCCAGGGATGGGACCCCAACCACCTCCCTGGGCAACCTGTTCCAGTGTTCCACCACCCTTACTGTGCAGAACTTGTTCCTGACATCCACTCTAAATGTGCCCTTCTCTCATTTCAAACCATTGCCCCTGGTCCTATCTCCACAGGCCTTTGCAAACAGTCTCTCTCCATCCTTCTTGTAGCCCCCTCAGGTACTGGCAGGCTGCTATTAGGTTTCCCCAGAGCCTTCTCTTCTCCAGGCTAAACAACCCCAGCTCCTTCAGCCCCAGCTGGGACACCCTGGATTTGGGATGGTTTTTTTGCTTGGTTTTACTTAAAATGGGTGTAGGAGTTGTGCTTCTGATGGGCCATGGGTCTTGAACAGCTTGGGAAGGTCCCTGGAACTCACACTGAAGAGTTTGCAGGTGCTGCTGAGCTGTGGTTCAGCTGTCAGTGTCCCAATACAGACAAACCCAGGGAAACAGACACTGTTTGGAAACAAACTCAGGGTCTTCCCTCCCCACTGCAGGATTGCACTGAACCTTCATTGTCAGTCACCTCCTCTTGGATTGTCCATGAGGAAGAATTCAGGCACTGCTGTGTAACAGTTTCCCCTGCTTGATTACCTGTGCTGGTGGGAACTGCTGTCTTGAATGCCAGGCTAAATACTCTACATGGTGTGAAGAGCAGTTCTATGCCTGTCTCCTTCTGCTGGGGTGCTTTAGTGCTGACTGGGGGCCAGCAGCTGCTCAGCAGTAAACCAGGAGGTGCTTTTCCACAGCTCCAAAGCAATCACCCCCCAGCCTGTGCTTCTGCACCCTGGCATTTATGGTTTCCTGTTGCCAAGGGCTGCATGGGCAGGTCAGTGGTGGGGCTGTGCACATCTGTTAGCTCAGGTGGGAGTGGTGTTTGCATGGCTCAGAGCTGGGCTTGCCCTGCACTGTGCTTCCAGCCTGCTGGGATGCTGCTGCAGCTCTGCACACCCAGGGTTCCAGGAGCCTGGGTGGCCCAGGCTCTGCTGACATTTCCCAAGAGGTTTGGAAGTTGCAGTCAAAATGCAGTAACTGAAGTTCTTTCTTGCCAGACAAAGCTGCCAAACAGAGGAGGAGGAGGCTGTGGCCTCCCTGCGTGGTAGCTCTGATTTGGTTGTTTTGAAATGCCAACACATTTGAGATTTGAGGGCAGATGGAGAGTGGAGATTAGGAAGAAATTCTTGAGAGTGAGGGTGGGGAGACACTGGAACAGGTTGCTCAGGGAGGCTGTGGATGTCCCTCCCTGGAGGTGTTCAAGGCCAGGCTGGATGAGGCCTTGAGCAACCTGGGCTGGTGGAAGGTGTCCAGCCTCCAGGTGGCAGAGGGTTGGAACTGGATGATCTTGAAGGTCCCTTCCAACTCAACCCATTCTGTGAATCTTTGTTTCCTGTCTGTTGGCAGAGGCTCTCTCCATCTCCATCCTCTCTCCTCTGAGCAAAGTCTGGGTGCAAAGCTGGACACTGAGATGTGTTGTCTGGACATGGTATAGCTGTTCTGAAATGAGATCTGAAAGCCAAAACTCGATGAAAGCCATCCTGTGGGGACAAACTGAAGCAAGCTGCAGCCCTGGTGCTTGGGAGGCTTGTTCCTGGTTGCTGCTCCCTGCTGACTGCAACCAGTCCAAAGTACAAAGCTGTTCTGGGGCAGTGTCATTGATTACTCATGGTCTGGTGTGACTTTAATGTCCTCCGTGTATCAGGCCTTTAAAAAAGCACCCAAGGAGCAGCCCAGTGTCCTGACAAAGTTCCCCTGCTGGAGGCTGAGGTATTGATCCTTGCCCTGCCCCGGGGATGGTTGGTCTCACGTGTCCCCTGCTGCTAGCACCTGGCTCTTGGTGCTGGATGGGAATCCTTCTGTTGTGACCCATTCTGCTCTGCTCTGTTCCAGAGAGCAGCTCAATTCTCTTCTGAAGACTTACAACTCCTACTATTCTGATCAGGAAAACCTGCAGCTGTCACATAATCAGGTAAGGATCATAGAATTATGGAGTGGTTTTGGCTGGAAAAGGCCTCCAAGATCATTGAGGCCAACCTGCAACCCAACACCACCATTGCCCCAAGTGCCATGGCCACACATTTCTTGAACACTTCCAGGGATGTGGACTCCACCACCTCCCTGGGCAGCCTCTTCCAATCGCTGACAACTCTTGCAGTAAAGAATTTTTTCCTTATCTCTGACCTAACCCTCCCCTGGCACAATTTCAGGCCATTGCCCAACCCCCTCTTCACTGCAACCTCCTTTCAGGGAGCTGTAGAGAGCAATGAGGTCTCCCCTCAGCCTCCTCCATCCTAAACACCCCCAGCTCCCTCAGCTGCTCCTCCCCAGCCTTGTCCTCCAGACCCTTCAGCTCTGTATCTCCTCTGACCATCACCAGGATGTTTTCACTAACTGCTGCTTCCTCCAGCAGCTGTTCCTCCCCTTTACCACCTTCTTGGCACCCTGGCTGCAGAAGGTCAGCTTGTGTGAGTGGAGCAGAGAGGGTTTGCCTTGTAAGTGTGTGAGGCTGTGGACGTGGTGGCTGGAAAGCCTCCTGGTCAGAGCTGGGCTAATGCTGACAGCAGATCAGGTCAGCTGAGGCTTTGGCAAGAGCTGAGGTATGGAGATGACAAAGGCTCTCAAGGGACCTGTTCCAGAGCTGTGCTGGCCTCTTAGTGTCTCCCTGTTACTTTGAGGGCAAATCTGTTCCTTGGTGGTCACTCAGTGCTGCTGCTTCCCTCCCTGCTCCTTTGTTGCAGCCAGAAGGAGGCAAACCATTTGTTGAAGGGATCCTGTCCATCTCCTGGGGGGTCCGGCACCCCATCAGGCTGAAGATCCAGGATGAGAAGCAGCTTCCCTCTTTTGTCACCCTGAAGGCAGCAGAGGGTGTGGGGCTGTTCCCTGCTAAGAGGTAACCTGGGGGCTGCCAGCAGTGCCACCCTGAGCTGTGGGGTGGTGCTGGAGCCCCAGGGAGGCTGCGGCCAGTTTCCTTTTGCTGCTGAAAGGTGTGTGTGTGGGGAGAATGTAACCTGGCCAGCCAAGGATCACAGAGTGGTGGGGGTTGGAAGGGGCCTCTGGAGATTGAGTCCAACCCCCTGCCAGACCAGGGGCACCCAGGGCAGGTCGCACAGGAACACATCCAGATGGATCTTGAAAGTCTGCAGAGAAGGAGACTCCACAACCTCTCTGGGCAGCCTGCTGCAGGGCTCCAGCACCCTCTCACCATTAGGTGTTTCCTCATGGTGAGGTGGAGCCTCCTGTGCTCCAGCTTGTACCTGTTGTCCCTTGTCCTGTCACTGGGCACTACCCAAAAGAGCCTGGCCCCTTCCTCCTGACACCCACCCCTCAGATATTCATAGACATGGATAAGGTTTCCTCTCAGCCTTCTCCTCTCCAGGCTCAAAAACTCAAGCCAGGGGCAGATGTTGTCCTCTACCTTGCCCACATCTGCTGGTGCAGGGCACATGTGGCCTGCAGGACAGGGACAGGCTGCTGGCTCCAGTTGTGTTTAGCCTTTGATTTCTTGTGTCTGGAGATCTGGATCTTGAGTAAGCAGGAGCTCAGAGTCACAGCAGCTGGAGCTGCCCTGACATGCCTTCAGGTATGTGGAGCAGCTCCAGTGCTTGAGCTTGGATGAACTTTGCCATGCATGGAACACAACCAGGAGCTTTGGCACCTTCGTTGCAGCTGGGGAAATCTTGTTTGCAGTGGGCATAGGACACGAAGTGGTGACATTTCCTACCACTTGGGTTGTTCTGTCAGCAGTGAGTGGCCTGAGGCTCTGCTGGGGAGGTGCTGCAGTCAATTGTGGAAATATTGGCAGCAAGCTGAGGTTGAAACCAGGCTGGGTTAATTCCCTGCTCTGGTACAGAACTGGTTTGGATGGCATGAGGGGCAATGCAGTGACTTACAGTGAGAGTGGGGAGACACTGGAACAGGTTGCCTGGGGAGCTTGTGGATGTCCCCTCCCTGGAGGTGTTCAGGGCCAGGTGTCCCTGCCCATGGCAGGGGGTTGGAACTGGATGATTTTCAAGGTTCTGAACAAGGGTGGAAATTGCATGAATCCTGGAAATCCCTGAGCTGATGAGGAGCCCTCAGCTGTGGGTGTGTTTGGTCTCTCAGGGGCATGACACGCTGGGGGGAGTTTGATGACCTGCATCACATCAGTGGGGACACACTGAAGTCTGCTGAGGAAGAGCCAGGCCTGGAGAGAAGTGAGTGCTGGTTCACTGGTCACTGAGCTGTGCTGTGGCTCCTCTCCCATCCCCTCACACACAACAGTCCTCCCACCCAGAGCCTTCCCCCCGGGGTGCTGCTGAGGGGGCAGAGCAGGGCTGATGCAGTTGGGTTTCTCCAGGCCACCCCTGCTACGAGAGCCTCACGCTGCAGCCCCAGAGCCAGCAGGACCAGGACTGTGCCACCCTGCCCAGGACCCGCAGCGAGGCGGCCACGGTGCGCAGGAGGACCAGGGGGCCCACCATAGCCAGGAGGGAAGAGGAGACTCACAGGTTCTCAATCAATGGCCACTTCTACAACTATGAGGTAGGGAGGGCTCTGCTGTGTGCTTGCCAAGGCAACAGCTGTGGTGGGTGGCCTGTGAGCTGTGGTGGCTTACAGCTGCCCAGGACAGTCCTCATGCTCTGCTGCTTTGGTCCTAGACCTCAGTGTTCACTCCAGCTTTTGGATCAGAAACCAAGATAAGGATCAACAGCCAGATGAGGACAAGGCAGGTCATAGAGCAGCTGCTGAGAAAGTTCAAGGTAACTCCTCTTGAGGTAACTCCTGCCCCCTCCACAGAGGTGTTCAGGGCCAGGTTGGACAGGGTCTGGATGCTTGGAACAACCTGGGCTGGTGGGAGGTGTCACTGCCTGTGGCAGAGGGGTTGGAACTGGATGGTCTTGAAGGCCCTTTCCAACCTAAACCATCCTGTGAGTTTGTTTGCAGGAGCAAGTGCAGCTGTTCTGGGAATGTTAACTGGAGTGTAGTGGGAGAGGCAGAGAGTGCCTGGGGGAGGATGGTGCCAATCACAGAGGAGGCCACTTGGGCTGGCTTTATTTTACAAGCTTTTCACAGCAGTTTGGGTCTAGAGAGGTCCCCTTGGGTGTGTAGAAGGTCGTGAGGGCAGAACAACTCTGGAAATGGTCAGTGGAGGGGAAAAAAGAGGCTTAAGTTGGATATTAAGAAAAAATTCTTTGCTGCAAGAGTGGTCAGGAATTGGAACAGGCTGCCTAGGGAGGTGGTGGTGGAGTCCCCATCCCTGTAGGTGTTCCAGAAACCTGTGGAGATGGCACTTGGGGCCATGGTGGTGCTGGGTCGATGGTTGGATTGGATGCTCTGAGAGGGCTTTGCCAACCCGAACCACTCTGTGACCCCCGAGGCCAGCGGGCGAATGCCTGACGCCGTGTCCGTGCTGCCCTCCAGTGGTCAGTTCCCGCAACTGCGCTCCGCTCAAACCGAGCGGCTCTGGCAAAGCCCCGGGCCGGGCACACAGAACGCTCCGGAAAGCCAGAGGTAGTGCTCAGGATCACTAGGGCTGGTGAGGAGCAGCTGAGGGAGCTGGGATTGTTCAGTCTGGAGGAGAGGAGGCTGAGGGGAGACCTCATTGCTCTCTATAGCTCCCTGAAAGGAGGTTGCAGGGAAGTGTGAGTTGGTGTCTTCTCCCTAGTCTCAGGTGACAGAAGGAGAGGCAATGGCCTGAAATTGTACCAGGGGAGGGTTAAGTTGGAGATGAGGAAAAAATCTGTGCTGCAAGAGTGGTCAGGGATTGGGACAGGCTGCCCAGGGAGGTGGTGGAGTCCCCATCCCTGGAAATGTTCAAGAAATGTGTGGCCATGGCACTTGGGGACATGGTTTAGTGGCCGTGGTGGGGTTGGACTCTTTGAGGCATTTTCCAACCCAAGCTGCTCTATGGCTCTATACAACCCAGTGTCTTTTAACTCTTCCCCAGGCAGGACCCCACTCAGGCCTCGATCTGAGTGGAGGAGCAGAGAGCATCTGCTGGCAGTGGCCTGTTGGGTGTGTGACTAACTCCTGTTTGTGTCTGGCAGATAGAGAACAGCCCCCAGGAGTTTGCTCTTTACATCATCCACGCATCTGGAGGTGAGCTGGGCCCTGCTGCTGCCTCCCTGCAGCCCTGGGTGTCCTCTGTGTGAGCTGCTGAGGTGTGTGCTGGGACTCAGCACAGCCAGCTGGCCTTGTCTGCACACTGTAGGCATGGAGGGTGCTATTCTGAAGGCCTTTCTCCTGTAGTTGGCTGTTGGAGATGCCACACTCTGGCTGTGTGGTGCCAGGCTGCTGCTGCAGTGCTGGGGAGCATTTGCACTGACAGTTTGGGTCACCACCTGGGTCCCAGGTACCCAACTTGAAGCACTCATCTGCCAGTGAAAATGCTTCCTTCTGCAACAGCTGATTCCTGGTTTCTTAAGGAGAAAGGAAAAATGATCTCTGATGGAAGGAACAGCTGAAGGGATGGGCGAGAGAGCTGCCAGGCATGGACCTGACCTGGCACATCACAGGGCTGAAGACCCTGCAGTGGATTTTTGGTTGGAGGAGTGGGTCAAGCCTGGGGTCAGCCCCTTCAATGCTGTTGTGTGTTCTGAGCATCACAACGTTTCTTGTCCCTCCCAGAGAAGAAGCAGCTGAGGAGTGCAGACGTCCCCCTCCTGCACAGGCTCCTGCAGGGGCCCTCGGAGCAGGTGGCCAAGTTCTTCCTGATGGACAGGGACGTGGAGGAGATCAGCAGTGATGTATGTCTGCCCCAGCTCCAGGAGCTCAGTGGCTTTCCCAGTTAGTGCAGTTCCTGATGGGTGGTTCTTTGTCCTGCCAGGTTGCTCAGTACCTCCAGTTCCACCTTCCCTTTTTGGAATCGATCCTGCACAGGATAAATGAAGAGGAGCAGCAGGAGATCCAGCAGACAGTTGCAAGGTCAGTGGGAGTCAGATGAATCAGGTCACTTTGGGTCCAGGAGAACACATCCAGGTGTGGGTTTGTGGCAGGGGGCAGGCAGAACACTGCTCTGCCTGCTCAGGTGGGGACTTAATGCCCAGTTCTTGCTGTGCCTTCTCACTTGATGTCCCCTCCCTGGAGTTGTTCAGGCTGGATGGGGCCTTGAGCAACCTGGGCTAGTGGGAGGTGTCCCAGATGCTCTTTCAGGTCCCTTCCACCCCAAAGCATTCTGTGACTCGGGGAGCAGCATGCTAGGATTTGGGCTGAGCTTTTGCAGGTGTCTGTGGTGGTTAAGGACATTCCCTCCCTCTCTCCACCTCAGGTATGTGAAGGAGAAGACCCTGATACACCAGCACCTTCGCAGTCGAGCTGCTAAGAAAACAGAGACCACTGTCTGAGCTCAGCAGTCTGCTGGGGAGCCCCACTTGCTGCCTTGCCCAAGGGAAGCTTCTCTGTGGCCACGCTGTGGCTGAGGAGCACTTCAAGCACAGTGCTCGGAGTGCTGGAGCTTCTCCCGATAACTGCACAACCCATGCAGAGCCCACTGCTCCTCAGCCCTGGAATGCAGGCTGGGAACCACCCAAGAAGAGGCACTAGATCCTCCAAGGCAGATGCTGAACCTAGCTTAAAGCTTATGGAAGCACCCTCCTGAAAAGCATCAGGCTTTAAAATCCCCTGATGCAGAAGGCAGAACCCAGGAGCCCTGTCCAAGGAGCACATTTCCGTGGGCAGTGTTCACTGCACAGCAAGCAGGGACCTGGAGTGGGAGAGCTTCCTGCTGCTACAGACACTTTGAGTTGTGCTAGGAGGAAGCTTTCCAGCAGAGCTAAGTGGCCAGAGGTGCTTGTGTCCAAGACTGCAGGTAGGAGCTCACCTGGCTTCAGACACACACCTGTGCAAGAGCCTCAAGTCCCACTGGTTCCAGCCCAGGAGATGCCCAGCATGCTTAGGCTTTGAACTCCCACCAGGGCAACAGGAATGGAGGCTTCCCCCTTAGCAGCACCTCAGCATTTCAGGGTGGGAGGGTATTCAGGCACATCAACACTGCTGGATCTGCTCCTGGTGGCATCTCAGTGTTTGGAGCAAGGTTCTGTGGAGTTTTGTTCCTGTTTTCTGTTTACTGTTGGAAATGGGAATGCTGTGTGGAGAGGCTGAACCCCACAGCTGTGCTGGGCTTGGGTTGACAGAGGCTTTGGTGCAGGCTGGCCCCAGCTCCTGCCTGCCTGAGCTGTGCTCAGTGTTAAAGCTGATGTTGTAGAGATGTAAATAAACCCACCCTGGGAGTTTGTCTTTTTGCCCTGCTGTCTTGTGCTCTGCCTCGGGTGCCTTTGGCTTAGCAGGTCAGAGACACTACCAGGGAGCAAATCATGGGCAGAAAAGGCTTCCAGTACCTGAAAGGGGCTACAAGAAAGCTTTTTACAAGGGCTTCTAGTGACAGGATGAGGACCAATGGATTGGAGCTGGAAGAGAGCAGATTGAGACTGGAGATGAGGAAGAAATTGTTGCCAGTGAGGGTGGGCAGACACTGGCACAGGTTGCCCAGGGAGGCTGTGGATGCCCCCTCCCTGGAGGTGTTCAAGGCCAGGTTGGATGAGGCTCTGAACAAGCTGGGCTGGTGGGAGCTGTCCCTGCCCATGGCAGGGGGGTGGAACTGGATGATCTTCAAGGTCCCTTCCAACCCAACCCATTCTAGGAGTCTATGAAAACATTGCCTGGAAATCCCATGGAATAAATCTAATAAGCAAAGCTTCACCCTGCCTGAGCTGGTGTTAAGGGAACAGCAGTGACTCATGGGCATGAGATGAAATCAATGCCCAGGAGGTGTTCTCCAGTTGCTGGATGGAGTCATTTTTGCCATCTGATGCTAAGTACTTGAGTTTCTGTTTCTTCTGCTTGTGCTGCTGAGCAGGGACTGTGAGGTGCTGGGCAATGGCTCTGGAAGATGGCCTGGAGTCTGCTGGGGTTTAAGGGCAGTGGGGGCCAGCTGAGCCTTGCTGGGTGGCAGTTGGGTGAGTGTCTGGATGGATCATTTGGGACAGGCAAGCACAGGGGAGGGTTTATTGCAAGGCAGCCCTGGGTGCTCAACACAGCAGTGAGGAATGGAGGAGTGTGCTGCTGGGGTGGGGCTGATGGCTTGGACTCTGTTCAGGAAGTCAGCACCTGGAGAGTCTGCTTCACCTGAGCTGGTGCTGTGCAATCAGCACTGGGCTGCCAAGCCAAGCCTGGAAACCCAAACCACCTCCCATCCCAGAGGGCTGATCAGATCAGAAGGAGCCACAGACCCTCTCTGGCCTTGACCTGGTGTTCAGTTGCTGGTGCTGGTTTCCAGCTTGCACTGCATTTTGACTCAGTGAGAGGAGCCCCAGGTGAAGTCTGCACGCAGCTTTCTGCCCCGTGTTAATGAATCAGGTTTAATTGTGAGTGAGGCCAGCTGAGCACAGCCAGGTCTACAGCTGCACAGGGTTCTGTGTGGGGAGTTTGATGGCTTTCTGAGGCACCTTTTGCCTCCTTCAGGTAGCAGAGTGCTGGAGCTGCTGTGAAGCATCATGACCTCATCAGATGTGAGTAAAGAGCTACAGCAGTTCCCTCCTCTCTGGCGAACCCTGCTCCTGTTTGTTCTTCATGGACACTCAGAAAAGTTGTGCTTGCTGCTCAGCTGTGGAGCTTCCTTGGGGCAGCAGCTGGCTCCTGACATGCCATGGGAGCTCCTCATGCTGACAACAGCTTCTCACTTCTTTTTATCAGATCTGGACCCTGAAAAAAGCCAAAATATCCATGAACAGTAGGGTCAGGAAGGGAGGGACTGAGGATGGGTGAGTTGTGTGAGGAAGAGAGGGACCGAGGATGGGGGAGTTGTGTGAGGTTGGCAGCTCTAGGAGAGGTTTCCTCTCTGCCAGCTGTGCAGAGGCTCTGTGCAGGGTCCATCCATGTTCCCTCTTCACCAGCCCTCTGGCAGCTCTGTACCTGTGTCTGGAAGCAGGCCCCTGGGCTGCTCTCCCTGCAGCACTGCTCCCTCATGGTGGCGAAGGCAGCGGTGACTGAGGCCAGCTGTGCCTGGGAGATCTGGGGCTTGTACTTGAGCAGGGTGATCAGCATCCTGCAAGCAAAGCAACACCCCCTGGGAGCCTGGCACGGGGCTCCCAGGCACTCCTTCTGGAATGGGGTTGGAAAGGACCTCTGGAGGATCATCCAGTCCAACCCTGTGCCAGAGCAGGGTCACCCAGGGCAGGTCACTCTGGAGCACCTCCAGATGGGTCTTCAGAGCCTCCAGAGCCCAAGTGCTGCAAAGTCCCTGGGCTTTTACTGCCCACCCTCTGCTTCCAGCCCCCTTTTCATTTGCCATGCTTGCAGCAGAGAGCAAAGTCGTGTCCCATTCCCCTGGGAAGCTAACTCAAGGTTCAGGTTTGGAGCTGCCCCACCATGAACAAACCCTGCAGGTGGTTGCAGGGGACCCAGGACACTGTGGTCTTCCCACAGTACAAGGTAATGGCCAAAGAGGATTTCTTCTCTTGCAGTGGCTGTGTGTGGGGCTGCAGGCACGTGTCCTCTCAGCAAGGCAAGCAAACAGCTTTCCAGAGGCTGCAGGAACATGTGGGGTGTGGGCAAGGGGAGCACTGCCAGGGTAAGAGCAGGAGAGACAGAGGGCATGAGTACAACAGGCAGGGCTTACTCCTGCTTCCTGTGCTGCAGCTTCTCCTCCTGGCTGGTACAGAGGTCTTCATGGAAGGTGAAGAGCCCAGGAGTCAAGGACAAGGGCACAAAAGTCTCATCCATCTCCAGCTTCCCCAGGCAGGGCCTCCTGAAGGAGTAGGAGCTGCTGCAGCAGTGGCAGACTCCTGGGTTGATAGGATCCCTCAGGTGCCTTCTGCATATTTCTCCAAGCACCAGATCCAGCTTGACAGAGAGAGGTGGGGGAAAAAAGAGATTTTTAGGTTATGTGCTCCTTTTCAGAATCCCTGCAGTAAGATGCTGCTCTGAGGGCAGGGATAAAACCAGCCCAGGCTGCAGCTAAACCCTGTTGTGGGACAGAACCTGACTGTGGGCTGTCCTGTGCCCACAGAAGTGATGTGATGCCCTCACAAACCACCCCTTCTCCTCTTCAGGGTGTCTGTGGGTGCCTTCAGCTCTGGCAGAGGGACACTTGAGCCCTGCCATACTCACATTCTCCTCAGCACAAGGCAGCAGCTTCTCCTGGCTCAGCTGGCAGCATTTGGAGCCAATGGTGGTCATCTGCTTGGTGAACTTGATCAGCTCTGCAGATGTCAGCTGGGGCATCTTCTTGGTGAAGCTCATGAGAAGCCTGAAATGATCATAGAATCATAGAACTCAGTCAGGGTTGGAAGGGACCTCAAGGCTCAGCCAGTTCCAACCCCCTGCCATGGGCAGGGACACCTCACACTACAGCAGGTTGCTCACAGCCACCTCCAGCCTGGCTGCAAAAACCTCCAGGAATGAGGCTTCCACCCCTTCCCTGGGCAACCTGTGCCAGTCTCTCATCACCCTCATGGGGAAGAATTTCTTCCTCACATCCCCTCTGAACCTCCCCATTTCTATTTTTGTTCCATTCCCCTTAGCCTGTCATTATCTGCCACCCTTTGATGGTATTTTTGGTTCCAGCAGGCAGCAGTGAGCAAGCAGCTGCCTTTGCCTGTGCAAAGCTCCAGCCAGACCCCACAGAAGACTAATGAGCATGAGAGCAGGATTGAGCCTCAGGTCTGGGTGAGAGCTTCACTGGAAGCCTCCAGTTCCAGAGGTCTTGTAAAGATAAACCACAGAGCTGTTTTGGTTGGAGGAGCCCTCTAAGATCATTGAGTCCAGCTATTGACCTAAGACCACCATGGCCATCAAACCCTGTCCCCAAGTGCCATGGCCACAGGTTTCTTGAACCTCTCCAGGTGATGGGGACTCCACCATCCCCCTGGGTAACCTGTTCCAACCCTAATCTCCAACCTAACCCACCCCTGGCACAATTTGAGGCCGTTTCCTGAGGAGCACACAAAGCCCAGTCTGTCTCCCCAGAGAAGGCAGCTGAGGCCAGGCTGGATGTGGAGGTGTCCCTGAGGTCTCCACAGAGCAGTGTGGAGGTGTCTCTGAGGTTGCTCCCAAGCTTGAGCTCAGGCAGGTGCTTCATTAAGGTTGCAGACCAGGGCCAGAGCTGCTCCAGGAGGCTTGTGCCTGCATGCTGTGTTGGAACACACTGCCTGGCTCAGCTGCTTGGGCTTTGCTCTCTGCTGCAGTTAGAGTCTTGCCACAGCCAGGAATGCTTAGAGCTGCTGCAGGAGCTGCAGGCAGCCAAGCCTTTGCAAAAGGCATAGACACCACCTTTGGGCCAAAGGTATGGCTCTCTAAGTTACAGCTCACAGCTCAAAATGCAGCTCCAAAGCAGGAATGTCACAGCAAACACAGAGAGGAGATGGCTCAAGTTGTCACCTCACTGCCTCAGGAGCTGGCTAAGGCAGGAACCCCTGAGAGGCCACAATGAGAGGAAAAACTCCTGGAAGCTGTTAACTAATCAGTCCAAATAGTCAAGTGGTGGCTTTTAGCTTGGCTTTTGGACACGTGTGGCTTTGCTCCAGCCCAGGCAGTGCCCAGTGTGAGTGTCTGAGAAGTGCTCACTCATTCTGGAAGTAGTAATCCCCTTTCTCCTTGTAAATGTCACAGCTTGACTTCATCACACTCTCAGTCTCATAAATGTGCTTCTTCAGCTCCTCCTCCTGGGAAAGAAAAAGGAAAAAAAAAGAGAGGCTCATGGAGGAGTCTCTGTGCCAGCCTCCTGCATGCCAGAGAGCCCTGGGTGGCCATGGGCAGGGTGCTGGCTGCAGCCCAGCAGCACTCACCCCTCTGCTGCAGCAGTTCTCTGGGGCCCCACTCCTGCAGCACTCTTTCAGCAGCTCCTCGTAGCCCTTCCCGATTCTTAGAAGCATCTGAGCAGAAAACTCAGGGTGTCTCCTGGAGTACTCATACAGAAACCTGCCAGAGGTGGAGCACCGGGAGTCAGAGAGCTGCCAAACCACTGCCCTCAGGAGGTAAGGAGAGCTGGGGAGGTGGGGTCTGGTGGAGCAGGGAGGCTTTCCCAGCTTCCCAGGGCGTTCTGTGCCCCCAGCCTGGGATGGCCCTGAACAGGAGGTGGCTGAGGGAGCACAGCAGCCTCTGAGCCAGTCCTGTGCACCTCATGGTCCCAGCTCAGTGTGAGCTTGGATCAAGCCCAGCTTAGAGCTTTGCGGGGCTGAGGCTCTGGCTCTCTTTTCATTCCTACCTAAACCATACTGAAGGAATTTCCAGCTGCAGCCTGTGGGGTTCTTGCCCAGCTTTAGTCTCAGGGCTTCACTGCAGAAAGGAACATGGCCAGAGCAGAAGTCATGGGATGGACTGTGCTGGAAAAGCTCTTAAGGATCATCCAGTTCCAACCTACCTGCACCAATCCTCTTTGACTCAAGACAGGAGTCTCGCTCAAGTGTTTTGGAATTCCCACTCAGGAGCAGCTCAAAGCTGCTGGGATCAGAGCTGATGGTTCCTACAGTTCATGTGTTTCTTCTGCTCTGCCTCTGACATAACAGCCCTGCCCTGCCCTGTGTTTGTTCCCACTCCACCCCTCCTAGGGCTGGGAGATGCTTTGCTAGGATCAGCTTGCACAGCCCCATTCCTAGGTGCTCACAGGGCATCCCCAGTGGCATCTCCTGTCCTGAGCAGCCACCCTGCAGGGCAGAGCAGGTCCCACCTCACCTGGCTAAGTGTTTATCCTTTTCCTGGGCAAACTGCTGACACATTCTCTTGTCCTCTATGAACTCCCTGACGTGGGGGGACAGGCCTGCAGGTTTGTCATCATTCTCTGCATGAATGATGCATTCACTTCTCTGCAGCAGAGGCTTCTCACAGCACTGCTGGATTTTACTCGAGAGGATGTCTTGGTGGGTGCAGACGTAGTGCAGGATCTCCTCCTGGGAAGCCAAGGGGGAAAAAAAAGGTGTGGGGGGGAATTAAGGCAATTTTATCAGGGAGAACAAAAACCTGAGAGCAAGAGGGAGAGAGCTGCATGCAGGTTCTGCAGCCACAAAGGCTGAGCTGTACCCTGGCACTCATGCAGTCCAGCGTAGCCCCACGGCAGCAGGCCCTGTGCATGGCAGCCACATCCAGCACCAGCTTGCTGACAGTGCCAAAGTCAGCCCTGGGGAATTTTTGGCTTATCTGAGCAAGTTTCCTGCAAGGAAATAAGAAAGATTGCTGGTGGTTGTGTGCATGGGGTGAGGCTGAGGCAGCTGGCACCGTGGGCACGATGACCTGAGAGGACTCTGAGGGGTTCTAGGGGGGAGAAGGTATCCCAGCTGCTCAGCAAGGGTCTCTCTCTGCTCCCAAGATAAAGTCCCTCAAAGCCAAGAGCTGAGATTTTTCAGAGGTACCTAAGGACCTGAGGTGAGCTTCAGGTCACAGGTGAGTGTGAAATGCCAAGGGCTTGTAGTGATAGGATGAGGGACAGTGGATTGGAGCTGGAGATTAGGGAAAAATTCCTGACAGGGAGGGTGGAGAGACACTGGCACAGGTTACCCAGGGAGGCTGTGGATGTCCCCTCCCTGGAGGTGTTCAAGGCCAGGTTGGATGTGGCCTTGAGCAGCCTGGGCTGGTGGGAGGTGTCCCTGCCCATGGCAGGGGGTTGGAGCTGGATGAGCTTTCAGGTCCCTTCCAACCCATTCCCTGAATGTATGAAATCTGCATTTCCACTCCCTGGGGAGATGCTCCCAGTGACCTGCACACAGAGAGGAGGTGGCTGGGGGCCAGAGTCACTGCAGGCATGGAGCCACCCACAGCTACCACACAAGCTCCATCCAGTCCTCATCATACAGCAATGGCAACTCACAGGGCCTGGAGGGTCCTTTCTCCAAACTTCTCCAAGATCCCACAGGTGTGTTCCTGCCTCAGGCCTTCTTCTTTTATTGGCTTCATCACCTTTGGTGCCTGGCAGAAAGAAGATGCAGACCATGGAAGTGGAAGAGAAGGCAACATTTTACCCCAAAACTGCCAGCAATGACAATAATCAACCACCCTCGTGCTAAGAATTGTCAGGGCAAGGAATGTGACAGGAACAGAGAAAAACAGAGCCCAGGACAAGCCCAGTGCTGGGCACTGTGATTGCTTCCCCACCTGCTGACTGATGCTCCCTGGCCAAGTCCTCCCCAGCTTCTCTGCAGGGCATGACACATCCCATGGCATGGAACAGAGAGCCATGGAATGGTTTGGGTTGGAAGATACCTCTAAGCTTGAGTCCAACCCTCAGCCTAAGACCACCCTGGCCATCAAACCCTGTCCCCAAGTGCCATGACCACACATTAGTTGAGCACCTCCAGGGATGGGGACTCCACCACCTCAGAGGGCTGTTCCAAGCCAAACAATTCCACGACTCCAGCTGTAACTTTAATTTCAGCCTGTCCTTAACAAGGTGAACTCTGCTGCCAGCTCCAGCTGCTGGAGGGGGGCTGACTGCAGTCTGTTGTGTGGAGCTGCCATGAAGTACCTGTCTCTGAAAGCATTCCTGTGGGTCAGGAGTGGGGGCCCCAGTGGAGCTGCCATGAAGTACCTGTCTCTGAAAGCATTCCTGTGGGTCAGGAGTGGGGGCCCCAGTGCCCCTGCAGCAGCTCTTCATCATCTCCTCATAGCGGGCAGCCCCGGCCAGGACGCTTGGGACGTAGAGGAAAGGCTGCTGCCTGGAAACCTCGTAGATAAAGCTGGAACCAGGAGGGAAAGGCTCTGGTTTGGGAGCCCCTGCCACCCACCACCCTGCCATGCATGCAAGTGAGAGCTGCTAAGGGTGGGTGCCAGCTGGGTGGCTTTGTGTGTGCCCAGTGACAGGACAAGGGGCAGTGGGCACCAACTTGGCCATCAGAAGGTCCATCTGAACACGAGGAGGAACTTCTGTAATGTGAGGGTGCTGGAGCCCTGGAGCAGGCTGCCCAGAGAGGTGGTGGAGCCTCCACCTCTGGAGACATTCCCAACCCACCTGGCTGTGTTCCTTTATGACCATCTCTAGGTGCCCCTGCCCTGGCAGGGGGTTGGAGTGGGTGCTCTCCAGAGGTCCCTTCCAACCCCTGTTGGGTTTCTGTGGTCTTGTGGAGCATGAGTGCTTATCTTGGAGAGCTCTAATGGGGACTGCAAACTGAAGTCTCAAATCCTGCCAGCTCTGGCTTAGAGGCAGCCAAACTCCTGCTTGGCTTTTGCAGGGAGACCCTTGGCTTCAGGTGGGTCCTTTCCATAGGCCACAGTAAATTAAGGCAGATTGATTGACCTCCATCCAAAGCAGGAGGTGACAGAAGATGCCAGTTACAACCAGGTGAACCACAAAAATAATTCACCTTGGGGAATCAGAGCAAGTGGAAGATTGCAGAGGGTCTCAGGCTGGCTGATGCTGCATGGCAGGCTCCTGAACCCAGGAGTTATTTACTTACTGTGCTGTTAATGGCTGTGGATGCTGTGAGTAGTTTTTGCAGGCAGCTTCAGCATTTGGGCTGTCAAAAGGAGAAGTGAAAGCTCTGGAGGAGTTTTTCAGGGAGAGGAAGCAGTCATGTCTTTCAGGGTCCTTTTTAGCACAGCACTCAGAGAGCCTGGGCAGGTCTTCCTCCTGGCATATGGTGTTGAGGAAAATCCTGTCCTGTGAGGAAGAAGAGGAGTTCACTGGGGTGAGGAGCACAGGCTGAGCTCCTCTGAGCTCTCTGAGGAGGCTGCTTTAAGGCAGCAAGCCCCAGCCTGAATTCACTCTCCAAGTGCTGATTTCTCAAGCTCTGATCCCTGCTGTCATGCCCAGGTAGCCTGGGCAGCGAGGTGGCTTTCAAGCCCTCTGAACTCCCAGCACCACCCAGCCCCTATCCCCTGGGAACAGTCCCACAGGCTCCTTGCAGTTTGTGCTGCAGCTTGCAGGGCAGCAGGAGCTGTGCTTGCTGCTGCCAGCCAGGCTCCTGCAAGGGAAGGAGTCTCCTTTCTGGTTCCCCACGAAGCAGGGCTGGGGTCCAGCTGCCAGCCACAGCTCAGCTGGGAGCTGTTGTGATCCAGGCTTTGTTTCTGTGCCTAACAAGCCAGAAATAAGCCCTAGCAGGGACTGCCATTCATGATCCAAGCTGCCAGCTCCAAAAGAGCTGGAGCAAGCACCCCCAGAAACCAGGGGTGTGAGTTATGGGAGTGGAGCAGCTGCCTACCAGCAGCACAGCTCCTAGAAATATCTCCTTTGGCTTCTGAGCCACCAGCCACAGCAGCACAGCATTCTGAACCCGCTCGGGAACGATACAGGGCAGGGACTGCAGAAGGTGCTGTGGTGTCTGGGGTGGGGGCAGGAGAGGGGGAACAGCCTGGAGGATGAAGGAGGCAGTAAGGCCAAAGAGGCACACAGAGGGTCACTTGAGAATGGATTATTGCCTTGTTGGAGGAACAGCTGCCAGGGCTCTGAGCTCACACAGTCACAGAATGGAGCTCCAAGATTATTGAGTCCAATCAGACACCCAACCCCACCATGGCCCCAGGTGCCACGGCCACAGGTTTCTTGCACACCTCCAGGGATGGGGACTCCACAACCCCCCTGGGCAGCCTCTTGCACTCCCTGACCACTCTTCCAGCAAAGAAATTTTTCCTCCTCTCCAACCTAACCCTCCCCTGGCTCAATTTCAGGCATTCCCTTTCCTTCTACCACCTGAGACTAGAGAGAAGAGCCCAACCCCCAACTCATTCCACCCTCCTTGCAGGGTAGAGAGCAGCTTCTGAGAGCATTTGCCACAAGAGAAGCAAGAAGGATCTCACCAAGGGCTTCAGACACTCTGGGTTGTCCCTGCCCCCAGCAGTACAGCTTCTGGCAAGGGCTGTGACATCCTCAGCCATTTTCACTGCTTTGCCAAAGGAGCCTCCTTGCACATACTGAGCAAACATGACCATGGCACTGGAGAAGAACACAGCAGCAGCATTAAACCTCTGGCTGGAAATTAGCTGTGTCCCTTCCCTGGGTGAGACTGGGGACCGTTGTCTGCCCAGGCTGGGGAGGGCTGGCAGGGAGGGTGACTCCCCATGGGTGCCCAGCTGCAAGTCACAGAACCACAGTCTCACAGAATGGCAGGGGTTGGATCCAGAGATCTGCCAGTCCAACCCCCTGCCAGGGCAGGTCATCCAGGAATGCATCCAGGCAGGTTCTGGAGATCTCCAGGGAGGGAGACTCCACAACCTCTCTGGGCAGCCTTCTGCAGGGCTCCAGCACTCTCACAGCACAGAAGTTTCTCCTCATGCTGAGGTTCCAGTGTGTCTCCTATCACAGGACAGCACTGAAGAGAGCCTGGCCCCTTCTCCTTGCCCCTCACCCTGCAGATATTTATAAACATTTATAAAATCCCCTCTCAGCCTTCTCCTCTGCAGACTAACCAGCCCCAGGTCTCTCAGCCTGTCCTCATCACAGAGGTTCCAGTCCCTTCATCATCCTCATAGCCTGCTTTGGACTCTCTCCAGTATGTTCCTGTCCCTCTTGAACTGGAGAGCCCAGAATTGGACACAATACTTCTGATGTGGTCTCACTGGGGTACAGCAGAGGGGAAGGAGAACCTCCCTTGACCTGCTGGGAGGCCACACTCTCCTTGATGCCTCCCCAGAAGGTCATTGGTCTCAGCCACAAGGGCACATTGCTGTCCCATGGAGAACTGATGGTCCACCAGGCCCCCAAGGCATGCTGATGGCAGCAGACCTGCAGGCAGAAACCTTCCCTGGCCCACTCACATGGCTTTGAAATTCTCCTCCTGCAGCTGAGCAAAGCGTTGGGCAATGCTGGATCCCTCCTCTGGAAAACAAAACCATTTGAGCACAAAATGTTAGGGAATGCTTCACTGAACAGGTTTGGGGTGGGTTTGCTGCTGGTGTCTGGGGGTGAGAAGGCACAAGGCTGAACTTCCCCTGTGACTGAAGCATGAAGGAATTTCTACCCTGCACTGGAACAGGACCAGGAGGATTTCCCTGCCCAGCTCCAGTGGTGTGTCAGGAATGCACTGAACCTGGAGGCCACTCAGTGGCTCTGATGATGCACTTCCCACCAGTAAACCAGCACCTTCCAGGACACCTCTGAGCCTCAGCTGAGCTAGCTGAAGGTGAGCTTGGCCACTCTCTAGCTACAGAGGAAGGGTTTGCTGTGCTGCTGAAACCATTGAGGGCTGCACTGCTCTGCAGAGCTCCTCAAAACTTCAGAGCTGCATCCCTCTGTCCATGCTGGGACCTGGCCCAGGGGAAGGCAAATGTGTCCTCTCCATGGGAAGGTCCTGAGCAAATCATTTTTTTCATTGGCCACTGGGTCTCTATTGAGGCTTGTCAGAGAATATTCATTTCACAGTCATAGAACCAGAGAATTGTTTGGGTTGGAGAAGACCTCAGTCTTCAACCCAACACCACCATGGCCATCAAACCATGGCCCCAAGTGCCATGGCCACAAGATCCTTGAGCACCTCCAGGGATGGGGACTCCACCACCTCCCTGGGCAGCCTGTTCCAACCCTTGAGCAGGCACTCCAAGGGACCTGTTCCCATTTCAAGCTGCTGCAGTCTCAGCCTTGTGTTTGGTAAGGTGTAAAAGGCTCAAATGAGTCAAAGCAATGATCAGCTGCTCCCTCTGAGCAGTGCAGGAGTGACAGCTGAGGTGATAACAGGAGACAAGGACACAGCCATCAGCTGAGGTGGTAGCAGGGACAAAGACACAACCATCAGCTCTGTTTTTCACTCCTGGGCCATTCTATTGCATCTGCAAGTCCTAAAGAGGAAAGAAGTTGGCCACTGGTGACAATTTGTAGTGGAAAGGAGCACTCTTGGAGGTTCTCAGTTGTCACCTGGGTGAGGGGTGGTTGTTGTAGGCTCTCCAGGAGTTGGTGAAGAGGGAGAAAGAGCTCTCCAATAGCTCTGCAATAGCATAACTTAGCTGCTCTGAGCATCCACCTAAAGGTAGCATCACTTGGGACTTCTCTGCCTCACTTCCTTGTGGATATGCATGGAGCCTGGAACACCCACAGGCTGTCCTTCAGCAGGGGTTTGGAGTCCCTCAGAACAGGGGTGGATTGAATTCTCCTCCAGTACCCTTCCTCTCAGTGGTCACTGAGAGCCATCCTGCATGCTGCAGAGATTCTCAAGCTGCTGAGAGGCAGCACATCTAAGGGTGACCACAGAGAAACCATTCAGCTATGGATTTGTTGGATAACTTTGAATCCTAGAATTGTCAGGCTTGGAAGGGACCTCAAGGCTCAGCCAGTCCCAACCCCCCTGCCATGGGCAGGGACACCTCACACTACAGCAGGTTGCTCACAGCCACATCCAGCCTGGCTGCAAAAACCTCCAGGGATGAGGCTTCCACCACCTCCCTGGGCAACCTCTGCCAGGCTCTCACCACCCTCATGGGGAAGAATTTCTGCTTAACATCAATCTGAATCTCCCAACTTCTATTTTTGTTCCACCTCCCCCCCCCCCAGTCCTATCACTCCCTGACACCCTCAAAGCTTTCTTGTAGCCCCCTTCAGACACTGGAAGGCCACACTAACTTCTGACCCATCAGAAGATACCCAGTGGCCAAGTGAGCTACCAAAGCACCACGAGTGCAAGGCTGAGCCAGCAGCACCATCCAGAAGGCTAAAAATGAGAGGGATCCTTACCTGTGTCCTGGGAGCTTCTAGGCAGGGCTCTGACCACAGTGAGGCTCAGCACAAGCAGCAGATCAATTCTTGCTCTCCAGGTCATGCTGCCAGATTTGGGCAGGGGGCTGGGGTGGGCTGGGTTCCACCTGTGGAAGGCAGAAGGAGTGAAGGGGGCAAGAGCTGCTTTTATACTCTCCCAAAGGACTTCTGGTTAAAGAAAAGCCTTCTGCTGTCACACAGAAGGTTGGGGATAGCCCCCAGTGATTAGACAGGGTCCTGTTTGCTCAGGGTGCTGAGCTGAGCAGCTTGCTGCAGAGGCAGGACCTTGGAGAGGCTTTTTTTGTGTGTGTGTGTTGCTGAAGTTTAGGCAAACAGACTTAGCAGCCTTCAAACAAGAAGTTCAAACACTCCTTGGGCTTTTTACTGTGTGTGCTGATCTCATCCTGATCTCAGCCACTCAGGCACTTGTTCCAAAGGTGGTTGCTGTGCAGAAGGTGCCTTGAGAGCACAGTGCTGCCTGCAAACTCCCCAGCTGAGCCAGCAGCCTGATCCTCTTGCATCCCTCCTCCCTGTGCTTGCTCTCTCTTGCTCCCAAGGTGTTATGGGGGAAGAAGAAATTAAGTTCCCCCTCTAATATTGACAATTACCATCAAAATGGCTCTGAGTCTTGAAAGGAAATGTGGAGTGGCAGGGGGGGGGGGATTCCAGCTAGCACAGTGATTTTATTGACCTTCCAAAAGCCAAGCTGTCAGCATCAGCATGGTGAAAAATGACACATTTTGGGGTGGCAGAATGGCTTTGGAGAGCCACAGGTGTTGGCAGCAAAGAGGTAGTGGGGAAGGAGATGCATGCAGCCAGCAGGAAGGGGAGGAAATGGCCATGCTCCTCTTGGTCCCTGGGGCAGGAAGGGGGTGAGGGCTGGCTGTTCCCACAGACCATGGCATCAAAAGGAGAAAGGGTGCTGGGTAGGAAGCATGGCCAGGGAGAGCTGCACAGGCTGAGAGCTGGCTGCAGGCAAACCTCATCAAGTTCAAGAAGCACAAGGTCAGGGTCCTGCAGCTGGGGAGGAATAACAGCAGGCACCAGCACAGGTTAGGGCTGTCCTGCTGGAGAGCAGCTCCATGGAGAAAGGCCTTGGAGTGCTGGTGGGCAGCAAGTTCTGCATGGGACAGCAATGTGCCCTTGTGGCCAGGAGAGCCAAGGGGATCCTGGGGGGCAGCAAGGAAACTGGGGCCAGCAGGGCTAGGGAAGTTCTGCTCCCCCTCTGCCCTGCCCTGCTGAGACCACACCTTGACTATTGTGTCCAGTCTTGGGCTCCCCACTTCAAGAGAGACAGAGACCTGCTAGAGAGTCCAAGGGAGAGCCAGGAGGGTGGTTAGGGGAGTTGAGCATCTCCCCTGTGAAGAGAGACTGAGAGCCCTGGGGCTGTTTAGTCTGGAGAGGAGAAGGCTGAGAGGGATCTGATCAATGTCTATCAATAGCTGAGGGGTGGGGGGCAAGGGGAGGGGGCCAGGCTCTTTTGGGTGCTGCACAGTGATATGCCAAGGAACACCAGGTTCAAGCTTGAACAGAGAAGGTTCCACCTCAACATGAGGAGAAACTTCTTCATTGTGAGGTTGACAGAGCCCTGGAGCAGGCTGCCCAGGGGGGTTGTGGAGTCTCCTTCTCTGGAGCCTTTCCAACCCCACCTGGATGTGTTCCTGTGCAGACTGCCCTGGGTGCTCCTGCTCTGGCAGGGAGCTTGGACTCAATGATCTCTGGAGGTCCCTTCCAACCTCTAATGTTCTGTGATTCTGTGACCTGCTGGAGAAGCCAAATCAGCTCTGCCACATCTGAGAAGCTCCAGAGGAAAAGAAGAAATCTGCTGGGCAGATGAATGGATCCCCATCAGCTGGGGCACCCTCAGGGCACCTTTAAACACCTGGGCAGAGGCTCTGCAGGAGCCTTTCTGCCCTGCCAGGGGAGAGGGGAGCTGGTCTTTGCTGGCTGTTGCTTTTGGGGCTGTTCACCAGCTTCAGGTCTTGGGCTTGCTTTCACAGGAGGGTATTTCAGTGTTTCCTGCAAGGATTTATCTCAGACCTCAACAGCAGGACACATGTGAGGAAGAAGTTCTTCCCCATGAGAGTGGTGAGAGCCTGGAATGGGTTGCCCAGGGAGGTGGTTGAGGCCCCATCCCTGGAGGTGTTTAAGGCCAGGCTGGATGAGGCTCTGGCCAGCCTGATCTGGTGTGAGGTGTCCCTGCCCATGGCAGGGGGGTTGGAACTGGCTGAGCCTTGTGGTCCCTTCCAACCCTGACTGAGTCTATGAGTCTATGAGTCTATGAGTCTATGATTCCTGGCTGTGTGGGAGTGGTGGTCCAAGTGCTGTGAGCTGGGGTTGTGCTCAGCTCCTCTTGCTAAAGCACAGCACCACACATGCTGGGGCAGAATGGGCCAGCTCCAGCCTCACTCATCCTTGAGCTGTCATCACCTGAGGCTTTCCTAAAGCAGAGCTTTGTGTTTGGCCCCTGGGCTCTGCTTTGAAGCTTGCTGAAGGGCATGGAAAGCTTTCTCTGAAGATCAGGGTGACAATTGGCACTTGTTGCTGAATCTGTCCCTCCAAAACTGAAGGTGTGGCATGGGCCAGATGACACAAAGCTTCATAAGCTCAGCAAACCTTCCCTGCTGCTTGTAGCCTGGAGGCAGCAGAGGGAGGAAATCCAAGTTGTTCACTTGGTTGCTGCAGATGATTTCATGTCCTTTGGCTCTGCTGGGAGGGTAAGAAGTGCTGCTTTCAGCCCCTGCAAGTGACTCATGATAGCAAAATAATTCCTGAGCTCCTGTGTGACCTGGGGATCACTTCCTGAGTGGGGAGGTGTTGCCAGAAGTCCCTCATTTAATTCTGGTCTGACTAAGCCAGGCCTTGTTGTTTTGGCAAGGCTTTATCGGTGCAGGGATTAGCAGTCCCTGGGGCAGAGAGCCACAGAATGGTAGGGGTTGGAAGGAACCTCTGGAGATCCAAGCCAGGGTCACCTAGAGAAGGTCACACAGGAGCACATCCAGGTGGGTTGGGAATCTCTCCAGAGGGGACTCCACCACCTCTCTGGGCAGCCTGCTGCAGGGCTCCAGCACCCTTAAAAAAGTTCCTCCTCATGTTCTGATGGGAAGCCAGGCAGCTTGGGACATGATGTTAGAGAGTCTTGCTCCTCAGCCATTCCTCTGCTGGCAGGCACTGGGAAGCTGCAGGTGGTGTAACCCAAACCACAACTTGTCAGGCTGGAAGGAGCCCTTCCAAATTCTGTTAACTGGGAGGTGGTGAAGCCTGGCTGCTGTCTCTCTCTCTTTTTTTGGTTACTCCTAGGGGTTTCATTTAATCATAGAATCACCTGGTTGGAAAAGACCTTAAGGTCATCAAGTGCAGCCATAACCCAACATCTCCTGGCACACAACTGTTAGACCATGCCCCTGAGCTCCTCATCCAAACTGCTTCTAAAGCCCTCCAGGGATGGTGACTCCACCACTTCCCTGGGCAGCACGCCCAGTGCCTGCTGACCCTTTCTCCTGGCCCCCAGCTTAGCCTCCATTCATAGGATCATGGAATCAGTCAGGGTTGGAAGGGACCACAAGGATCATCCAGTTCCAACCCCCCTGCCATGGGCAGGGACACCTCACACCAGATCAGGCTGGCCAGAGCCTCATCCAGCCTGGCCTTAAACACCTCCAGGGATGGGGCCTCAACCACCTCCCTGGGCAACCCATTCCAGGCTCTCACCACTCTCATGGGGAAGAACTTCTTCCTCACATCCAGTTTGAATCTCCCCACTTGCCCTTCTCTGGACACTCTCCAGCATGTCCAGCTCCTTCTTGTAATAGGGGCTCCAGAACTGGACACAGTACTCCAGGTGGGGTCTCACCAGAGCTGAGCAGAGGGGGAGAATCACCTTCCTGGACCTGCTGGCCACACTTCTCTTGATGCAGCCCAGGCTGTGGTTGGCTCTCTGGGCTGCAAGTGCACACTGCTGGCTCCTGTTGAGCTCCTCATCCACCAGCACCCCCAAGTCCCTCTCCGCAGGGCTGCTCTCCAGTCCCTGCCTGGCTGGGGAGCAGCCACTGCCAGTTTGGCCCTGAGCCCCTGTCTCCAGCAGTGTTCAGCCTGTGGCTGAGGGAACACATCAGCACAGGAGGCAGGACAGCCTCTGGCAGTGCAGGTGGGAGCATGCCCAGGCCAGCACACCTACACACAGCCCCCAGGTGGCAACCAGCTGGCAACCAGCAACCCTGAGTCACCTGGCTGGCAAGGAAGCCACTCTCCTCACCTCCTTCCTGGCAGTGCTGCTCTCACCCTGCTCCTCTCTGGGCTTGTGAGGGGATTGGACGTGGCACTTGGTGCCATGGTTTAGATAGTCATGAGGTTTAGGGTGACAGGTTGGACTCGATGATCCTTGAGGTCTCTTCCAGCCTTCTTGATTCCTATTCTATTCTATTCTATTCTATTCTATTCTATTCTATTCTATTCTATTCTATTCTATTCTATTCTATTCTATTCTATTCTATTCTATTCTATTCTATTCTATTCTATTCTATTCTATTCTATTCTATTCTATTTGCTGCATGTTGGTGCTGGAGGGGCAGGTGGGTGGAAAGCAGCCTGGGGGCTCCCCAGGTCAAGAGAGACAGGGATCTGCTGGAGAGTCTAACAAAGAGCCAGGAGGGTGGTTAGGGGAGTTGAGCATCTCCCCTGTGAAGAGAGACTGAGAGCCCTGGGGCTGTTTAGTCTGGAGAGGAGAAGGCTGAGAGGGAGCTGATCAATGTCTATCAATAGCTGAGGGGTGGGGGGCAAGGGGAGGGGGCCAGGCTCTTTTGGGTGGTGCACAGCAATAAGCCAAGGAACAAGAGCTACAAGCTGGAGCTTGGAAGGTTTCAGCTCCACATGAGGAGAGACCTCTTTGCAGTGAGGGTGACAGAGCCCTGGAGCAGGCTGCCCAGAGGGGTTGTGGAGTCTCCTTCTCTGGAGCCTTTCCATCCCCACCTGGATGTGTTCCTGTGCAGAGTCCCCTGGGTGCTCCTGCTCTGGCAGGGGGGTTGGACTCGATGATCTCTGGAGGTCCCTTCCAACCTCTGATGTTCTGTGGTACTGTGAGGTGCTGTGCTTTGTATGGTCCCTGTGCAGGAAACTGACTGCAGGTGTCCCAGGAGGACTTCCCTGGGGGGTGTTGGCAGTGGCAGGCCTTGGCATGCCCACCCAGCAGGAAGCTTCCCTCCAGTCCAGGTCTGTGGCACAGAACTCCAGGTGGGTTAGCACCAACTGGCACACAGCAGTGTCCAGCTCAGGGCACTCCCAGCTGGGTCACCTCTGTGACTTGGGGGCTGAGTTGTACCCTGGGAGTTTTACTACTCAGGTTTCCACCCTGCCCTGCTCCCCCACTCCCACTTCATGCCAGGGCCCTGCCAGAAGCAAATGCCACCTGTTTTATTTATTTTTTTTTTTAAACAGGGGATAAAAGAAACATTCCAGTGACTCTAGGAGCTGTTGAGTACTTCAGAGCCTACATGCCAGGTAGTTCTGAGAGCATGAGGTGCACTACAACACCTGGAATGGGAGAAGCAAGCCCTCAGGTTTCTGTCCACCTCTGGCCCAGCCTCCCCTTCACTTCCTAAGCAAAACACTCTGACTTTTATCTGTGCTCCAAATCCCACCCTGGGGGGGTTGCAGCTGGAGTGGACACATCAAAGTCCAAAGGGTGACATTTACAGCCTGTCCTTGCCTTTATCTGGCACCTGGAGGTGTGATGGTGCAGCCAAGTGAAATGCACCCATGGCTGGGTGTCCAAACAAGTTATCTTGATACAAACACAAGCTCTGTTATCTGCACAGGGAGCACACGGGGGTTGCTCTGACCTGCTTACACAGCACATTGGAGCAAGGCACACAACTCACTCACCCACAGGTGACAGTCCCCAGACTTGGTGAGAAGATTCTTGGGCAGCATGTTCCAATCCCTGGCCACTCCTGCAGGAAAGAAATTTTCCAATCTAAAGGAAGATTTCTAAGCTAAACCTCCCCTGGTGCAGTTTGAGGCCATTCCCTCTTGTCCTGTCATAGTTACTTGGGAGAGGAGCCCAACAGTGCTCTCACTCTAACCTGTACCTGTGGACCTCCTCATCCATCCCACCAGATGCAATCAAAAAGGCCTCATGACACTTCCTGAGAGCAGAAGAGGACTAAACACTGGGGAGATATTTCAGAAGCTCAGGAATAAGCCGTGCCCCAAAGCCACTGCCTGCCACCAAGCTCTGGACATACTGAGAGCTGTGAGATCAGCATCACATGGAGCTGGAAGAACATTTTTGCTACCTGCTCTTTTTTCTCTTTTTTCTCTTTGCTTTGCCATGAGCTGTATGTAAGAGGCTCCAGGCACTCAGGTGACAACAGAAGCACACATTTAGGCCACAGCTAGCAGCCTTCTGACAAGAGATGCTCCAGAGTCATGCTATGAACCCCAGCTCCCAAATATCAGCCATGAATGCAGAGCACCTGGGGCCTAAAGGTCAGGACACTTCATCAGCCTCAGCGGGACCATGAGAAATCAAGAAGGGACATGGAAATGCCATGATCAGGAGGTCCCAGTCACCTAAAGATGACAAAAGCTTAAGGGATGGTCCTCCAAAGGCCACAACCAACACCCACTGGTTTAAAATAGCTTGCAGACAGGACAGCTGTTAATGAGTCAGAGTGTGGTAGAGGTAGGAAGAGGAGAAAATGGTTGAATAATTCAGGGATGAAGACAGCAAGGAGCTTAGGGCAGGTGGGAGGGGATTCTGATGGCTTCAGATGCTGTGGGCTCAGCTGAAAGAAATAAAGACTGAAGGGGAAGGGAGAAGGAAAGGGATGTAGCCCTTTTCCCTTCCAATGAGGAGCAGAGAAGGACAAAGACTTCACCTTCTGATCACCTCAGGGAAAGGAGCAGTGCTCTCTACCACTCCCTGGAAGGAGGCTGGAATGCAGTGGGTGTTGGTCTCTTCTCCTCAGTATCAGGACAGGCACTGGCCTGAAGTTGTGCCAGGGGAGGGTTAGGTTGGAGATGAGGAACAATTTCTGTGCTGCAAGAGTGGTCAGGGATTGGAACAGGCTGCCCAGGGAGGTGGTGGAGTCCCCATCCCTGGAGGTGTTCAAGAACTGTTTGGTCATGGCATTGGGGCCAGGGTTTGATGGCCATGGTGGGGTTGGGTTGCTGGTTGGACTGGATGATCTTGGAGGGCTTTGCCAGCCAAGACAATTCTGTGATTGCATGAAAAGTGTCTAAAAGCAGATCTGTTTGCCTGCAAGGACTTACAGGGGGATGTTTGATTTGTGGCTGATGTCAAAGAGATCTTTTCTCCATTTTTTCTTTTGCTAAGAGCTTGTTGCTAGGCATCTTGTTCAGGCTGAACAGTTCCTTTGCCCATTCTCCTTGGGTAATTATAATGCTGGAGTGTAGCATAAAATGAACCTGTGATGGACCTGGGGCATTAAAGGCTGGCTAAGCACCTTCCCACCCTTCATATTCTTTCATGTACAGACCTCCAAAGCAATCAATAAACACCCCCACCCCCCAGTGGAATCCCTGCCCCCTTTGTGCAGCAGAAGCTTTGCCTTCTAGTATGGACCAACAGCCAAGGACAGATGCAGGTTTATAAAGCTTTCTTTTGGTTTTTTTTTTTTTTTTTAATTTTTATCTTTTTAAAGTAATGGAATTGAAAAGTTTCTGGAAAAGCAAAACATGGAGGATTTATGAAACATTCATTCAATACCAAAGGACAAAAGGAAATGGCTGAGAGAAGTTAACACAGAAGTCTTTTTCTTCTTATTTTTCCTTTCCCACTGGCAACCTGGATGGGGGGGAAACAAAAAAAAAAAGATGATTTCATCAAGTGGCAGCATGCTTCAGCTGTAGTTAACAGCAGGTGGTGAGGCACCCACTGGGAAAAGCCAGAGGCTGGGGTTAGGGGGAAGCTGGATGCTCCTTTGGGTGGGAGGAGAGGGCAGGGCAGAGAGGGGTAGCTAAGCAGCTGGGTGCCCCCCTGTCTGTGCAGCATGGCTGCCACCTACCTTCTTTAGACACCAATTCCTAATGTGGCTCTGCTCTGGACTATCAGGTTTGCACCCTAGAGAAAGGAATACAAACAGCTGTGAGAGAGAGAACCAAGGCAGCAGCAACTATCAGAAACTCAGCTTGTGCCTGTGACAGTTTGAAGGGTAATGCCTGTGGTGTTCCCTCACCTTAAAACCCACCTGCTGGGGATTTTCTACTCTGCAAAGGCAGGAAAAAAACTTTTGGAGTGAATTAGAGACCAAAGAACTCTTTGTGAAGCCTCCCTAATATATTTCCCTATGCATTTGGTTATAGAAGAAAGGATTTGATCCCTAAGCAGTTTAAGATAATCCACTTTTGTGCTCCAAATGATCATGAGGAGGCTGCCATTTGTGCTTCCTGGCAGTGCCTTGTTCATGGCTGCAGGCAGACTTCTCACATGGCTCTTCCAGAGCCATGCTGAATGACTGACACGGGGCTGTGGCTGCTGAGTTAGAAAACAAGCAGTGACTGCTCCTAGGACAGCTGGAACTGCACTTCCCCTGCCAAGATACCCTCTAGATTTGCTCAGTGTCTCTGATAATTGATCCAGATGCAATCCTTCAGCGTCCTGTCAGAATCTGCAGCACAAGAGGAAGTTTCCATGTGCTGGAGATAACAGTTTAAATCCTACACACACCTTTCAGCTCTGGCTTGGAGATCCTCAGCTTTTCTGGACAAGGCCCTGAAGAACATTCTGTGCTCTAGAATTGCTTTGAGCAGATGACTGCATCACCTCCAGACCACCTTGCCACATGACACTGTTCACTGGCCACAGTCTGTGACTAACCTGTTCAGCCAAGATCTGTGTTATGTGCTACAGGACCACTTTCACAGTGTGTGGGGTCCCAGGCAGCTGCCAGTTTCCTCTATAGGTGGTCTGGGTTGGGTTTGGGCTTGGGCTTTTATTTTTTTTTTCCCTCCTGTTTGGTTCTGGTTTGGTTCTTAATTGGTTTGGGTTTTTTTTTGGTCTGGGTTATTTTTTGGTTTGGTTCTGGTTTTATTCTGATTTGGTTTAGGGTTGGTTTGGTTCTGGCATTTTTCTGGTTTGGTTTGAGGATTTTTGGTTTGGTTCCGGTTTAATTTTGGTGGGTTTTTTTATTTGGTTTGTTGTTTTGTTTTTGATTTGGTTATGGTATTATTCTGGTTTAATTTGGTTCTGGTTTAATGTGGGATTTTTTTATTTGGGTCTGATTTGGCTTGTTGGTTTTTTATTATTTGGTTCTGATATTATTCTGGTTTGGGAATTTTTGGTTTGGTTCTGGTTTAATTTTCTTTTTTTTTATTGATTTAGTTCTGATTTGGTTTGTTGTTTTGTTTTTGATTTGGTTCTGATATTATTCTGGTTTGAGGATTTTTGGTTTGGTTCTGGTTTAATTTTGGTGTTTTTTTTTCTTTTATTTGGTTCTGATTTGGGTTGTTTTGGTTTTTTATTTGGTTCTGATATTATTCTAGTTTAATTTGGTTCTGGTTTAATGCGGGATTTTTTTATTTGGGTCTGATTTGTTTTGTTGGTTTTTTATCATTTGGTTCTGATATTATTCTGGTTTAGGGATTTTTGGCTTGGTTCTGGTTTTTTTTTTTTTTTATTGATTTAGTTCTGATTTGGTTTGTTGTTTTGTTTTTGATTTGGTTCTGATATTATTATGGTTTGGGGATTTTTGGCTTGGTTCTGGCTTGGCTTGGTTTGGAGTTCTTTTGGTTTGGTCCTGGTATTATGCTGGTTTGGTTTGGGGCTTTTTGGTTTGGTTGGGAGTGTTTTGAAAGGAAATAGGAAATACCTCTTCCCCAAAGCATGTCTCAATGTTAGCTTGCTTGCAGCACTTGTCCACCATGGCTGTGAAACCATCAGCAATGGTCTTGATCTGCTCTTCTGTCATCTGGGGCTTGCGTTTGATGAGGTTGACAAGCAGCCTGAGAACAGAGCCAGGACACAAAGTTAAGGCTGCCTGTGATGATTTCATTTCCCACTTCAAATTCTGTGAAGGTACAGCTCAAGGTTGGCTGTTTTTTGTTTTCTGGCCAGGCCTAGGGGAGTCTGTGCCTCTTTGTGACTCCAACCTCCCACCTGCTCACTTCTTGTTACCACAGCTACAGGTGGGAAAACCATATTGAACTAATCCACCTGCTGTCCTCAGTCAGGAGATCCTAACCCTTGCTCTGGCAGTGGACCTAGATGAAACTGGTCAGCTAAAACACTGATTCTCTTTGAAGAAAACACCCCACTTGGCCTCTTCCAAACTGCCAGATGTTAAGCACTGAGAAGCTCCTCAAACACACAGCTCCACCTGCTTTTCTCTCTGTTGCTAAGGAAGTCCCAGGGAGGGAATGGGTTGAAGCTTGAGGAGGGTAGGCTGAGACTGGAGATTAGGAAGAAATTCTTGACACTGAGGGTGGGGAGACACTGAACAGGTTGCCCAGGGAGGTTGTGGCTGTCCCCTCCCTGGAGGTGTTCAAGGCCAGGTTGGATGAGGCCTTGAGCAACCTGTGCTGGTGGGAGGTGTCCCTGCCCATGTCAGGGGGATTGGGACTAGATGATCTTCAAGGTTCCTTCCAACCCAACCCATTCCATGAATTTATGAGCAGGGGGTTTGTATCGTCCTTCCACCACCCCTCTGAAGTGTTACACTCCAGAAGATTCTCTACAGGGTACTTCTTGTCACTCACTTCATCTGCCCTAACTCCCGTTCAGCAGGAGGAGCAGAGCACAATTTCTCATCAAAGTTGAACATCTCAGGGTCAAATGCTGGAGGCACATATTTGGTATCCACTCCCATGGCAGTGAAGCAGGGTCTCCTGTAGGCATAGGACTCGCTGCAGCAGCGGGAAACGTTGTCATTGATGGGGGAGGTCTGCTGTCTCTTGCACGTCTCCTGAATCACCACACTCAGCTGAAAAGAGAAGGAGCAAAGGACAAACTTTTAGTTTCTAATCAACAGACTGGAACAGGTTGCCCACGGAGGCTGTGGATGCCCCCTCCCTGGGAGGTATTCAAGGTTGGATCTAGGTTGGATGAGGTCTTGAGCAACCTGGGCTAGTGGGAGGTGTCCCTGCCCATGGCAGGGGTTTGGATCTGGATGATCTTGAGGGTCCCTTCCAACCCAAAACAGGTTGCCCAGGGAGGTTGCAGATGTCCCTTCCCTGGAGGCGTTCAAGGCCAGGTTGGATGAAGTCTTGAGCAACCTGTGCTGGTGGGAGGTGTCCCTGCCCATGGCAGGGGGTTGGGACTGGATGATCTTGAAGGTCCCTTCTAATCCAACCCATTCTATGAATCTATCCTTAGTTTGAGGTGGATGAAAAAAAACCGCAGCAAGTTCCCTGCCTCACCTGGGCTCAGCATTTTTGGGAGCAGAGGAAATCTCCAAGAGGAGCAGAGGGAATACCCAAGGTACTCACATATCCCTCAGAGCAAGGCAAACGTTCATCCTCAGGCAGCTGGCAGCACTTGGTGCCAATGCCTGTCATCTTCTTCCCCATCTGAAGCAAGGTGTCAGTTGGTACCTGAGGCATTTTCTTAGTGTAGCGGATCAGCAGCCTGAAAAAAGTCAGACCAAAAGGAGTCCCCTTGGGAGGATGCTCGACTCACCTGGGCCACCAGAGTCAAAACAGAAGTGAAAACCAAAGAGGTTTGCCCAGAGCTGCCAGGCTGCTAGCCTGCCCTCAGGAGAAGACTGCTCAGTGACACTCACGCTTTCAGGAAGTCTTCCTCGCCATGGGTTTTGAGCAGCTCACAGTTGGTGTTCACAACATCCCGAGTTTCTTTGATGAGTTTGTTTGCTTCCTCCTCCTGCAGACAAGTACCAATTTATCAGGAAGAAATTTATCTAAAGCCCTGCTGACAGTCACACAAATATCCCTTTCCATAGAGTCACAGAGTTGGAAGGGACCCCAGGGATCATCTGGTCCAAACCTCCCTAGGCAACAGCATGGCTGAAATGAGCTGGCCCAGCACCCTGTTGGGCTGAGGCTGAAAACTGACCAGTGGAGGGGACTCCACTCCTTCCCCTGGCAGATGATTCCAATGTCTGACTGTTCTCATGGTGACAAATGTTCTTCTTGGGAATCTTCCCAGCAGTAACTTATCCCCATCACCCCTTGTCTTTTCCAGGGGACTCCTTAGAGAAAAAGACTCTTGGAAGCCACCCTTCATGTGCTGGTCCATGCTAACAAGGTCTCCCCTCAGCCTTCTCTTCCCAAGGCTGAGCAAGCTCAGCTCTCTCAGCCTTTCCTCCACAAGGAGGAAACCTCTTCTAAATCTTTCCAGCTCTAAGATATCCATTTTGCCAGGCCAATCACTTCCATGTAGCCGGGATGGCATAGGGAGGACTTGATTCTCATGGGAGTCTCCAGTTCTACCAGAAATCCTGTTAAAAAGGCAGCAGGATTTGTGGCATTTCATTGAAATCCATTCCCCTGGGATCAGCCTCTCCAGGTGCTGTCTGCTTTGCCGGAGGAGCTTCTCAACCCAAATTGTTTCATGATAGGCACCACCTAAGCCCCGCAGTTCTCTGCAAACCAAGCTCTGCACTTACAGCATTGCTGTAGCACTCAGCAGGGTTGTCTGTTTTGCAGCACTTCTCCAGGAGTGTTTCATATCCCTTGGCGATCCTCAGGATCAGCTGGGTGGAGAACTCGGGGTGCCTTCGGGAGTATTCGTACAGAAACCTGCAAGGCAAGAGCATGGCTGAGAAACCAGGCTTGAGCCTACATGATGAGCAGCCTCTTCTCTGCACATCCAAGGGGTCAGTTTGTCCAGGGGTGCAAAAGGCACAGCCCAGAGCAGAAAGAGGCTATCTGCAGGGCCATCCCACTGCTTGGGACTACTTACTGTGACAGGAACTCGTCGTGGCCTGCCTCGAATTCTTTGCACACCTCCTTGTCTTGGATGTACCTATCCACCAGGGAAGGAAGGCCCTCAGGTTTGTCATCAAACTCTGCTTCCATGACACACCTGCTTCGTTCCACAATGGGCTTCTCACAGCAGTGCTGGATTTTGCTGGAGAAAACCTCGTGTTTAGCACAGAAAGCCTCCATCATCTTAGCCTGTGAAATGTAAAACCAGGTGAAGTAAGAACTTCAGTTGGTGATTTCACCTCCTCTCTTGATTTCAGTCTCTTCACTTTTCATTCAGGTCACTGGTTTACTTGGCACCTTCCTAAAGAAATGTTGTCCCCATACAAAGAGGAATAACCAGTGGGATGGGAGTATCCTGTGCATGTGAGCACCATGTTCATAGGTGCAAGGCAGGATGTGGTTCCCTCCCTGAGCTTAGAAACCTTCAGAGAACCAACTCTGGGAAAGCCAGGGATTGAGACTGGGGATTAGGAAGAAATTCTTGACAGTGAGGGTGGGGACACACTGGAACAGGTTGCTCTGTGTTGGATGACTCTTCCCTGGAGGTGTTCAAGGCCAGGCTGGATGAGGCCTTGAGCAATCTGGGCTAGTGGGAGGTGTCCCTGCCCATGGTAGGGGGTTGGAACTGGATGATCTTGATGGATCCTTCCAACCCAAACCATTCTGTGAATCTATGGAAGTCTGTCAGAAGGAGGCTTGACTCATCTTGTCAGTCCTGTCAGCAGCCCAGCTCTGAGAGAGGACAGAATATGAAAAGCCTCAGAGCTGGCCCAGCACTGGACACCAGCTGGTTTCAGAAGTGGGTCTAAGTTCCAGCCAGCCAGGCAACATTTAACTCCTTGCAGTTTCACTATTCCTCACATGCAAGCTGTTCTCTAGAGCTTGTCAGCACCACAGCACAAATTGCTCTCTTCCTAAACACCTCTCAAGTCTGCAGGCATGGTTGAAAAGGACTTGGCTTACCCTGTCATCCATGCACTCCACCATGTCCCCAGCACAGCACTCTTTGGAGACATCCTTAATCTCATGCACAACCTTCACAAGCTCTGTGAATGGAGCCTTGGGATATTTCTGGGCCAGGTGAGCAAGTTTGCTATGTGGAAATGAAGGTAAAAAAAACAACTTTGTTGTAAGGCTCTGTCTGGGACAGAAACCTTCCAGGTCACTGCAGAGGCCTGCAGGAAAGCTGGGAAGGGACTTTTGACATGGGATTGTTGTGATAGGACAAGAGGGAATGGATTGAGGCTGGAAGAGGGCAGATTGAGACTGGAGATGAGGAAGAAATTCTTGACAGTGAGGGTGGGGAGACACTGGAGCAGGTTGCCCAGGGAGGCTGTGGCTGCCCCTTCCCTGGAGGTGTTCAAGGGCAGCTTGGATGAGTCCTTGAGCAACCTGGCCTGGTGGGGGGTGTCCTTGCCTGTGGCAGGGGGTTGGAACTGGATCATCTTGAAGGTCCCTTCCAACCCAACCCATTCTATGATTCCATGATTAATTAGCACAGACACATGTAGTCCTAATTAGTTTTGAATCAAAGCTGACTGCATCTGGTGAGCTACTCCTGGGCAATCATAGAATTGTGTCAGTTGGAAACGACCTCTGAGATCATTGAGGCCACAGAATGCAAGCAGCTCTCTGTGTTTATTAATTGCAAAAATCATCCTGAACCCCAAAAATGCAGCTTTGACACCTGAGATTCTGCCACATTTGACTCTCTGGTTGCTTTAAGGTTCAAACTAGCAGCTTGGTTTGCTGATTAATGCTGTGCCTATCACCAAAAGCTGGGCATCAGTGGGGCAGAGCTTAGGCAGAAGGGGAAACAAAACACCCTGGAATCTCTGGTTCTGGGTGGGAATGCAACAGTTAAGCTCAGAGGTCAGTGCCAGCCTCGTGTTGAAAAACCAACCCACTGATCTCTCCTCTGTGGGACAATGATCCTCAGCCAAAAGCATGCTGGAGGTACCACCAGAGTAGTTTTCAAACTCCACACAGAGAAGAGAACTCTCCATGGTGGTTTTTCCCTTGACTAATCAGGTTTAGGTTAACTTTTCCCCTGGCTTTTACTAAAAATTAATTGGAACTTACTATGCTTGGAAAGTTCTGTCACCAAACCCCTCAAGGATTCCACAGCCATGCTGATGCACCAAACTGATTTTCTTGGCTTTCTCTTTGATGGTAGCTGCCTATAGGAACAGGATGAACATTGTTGAGGTGATTACATATGCTAGGCTGAGGAAAAAGCACACCCAGAAGCCCCCTCGCTGCAGACGTGTAGCAGATTCTGGTCCAGAGAGCTCTGCTGAAAAGCCAGCTGAGAACTCCTCAGGCAGTCCTAGGCAGTTCTCAATTAGTATTTAGCTTTACAAGCATTTAAATTTACCAGAGCTTGTAGTGATAGGGAATGGATAGAAACTTGAGGAGGGCAGATTGAGACTAGAGATTAGGAAGAAATTCTTCCTAATGAGGGTGGGGAGACACTGGAACAGGTTGCCCAGGGGGGCTGTGGATGTGTGCTTCCTGGAGGTGTTCAAGGCCAGGTTGGATGAGGCCTTGAGCAACATGGCAAGTGGGAGGTGTCCCTGCCCAGGCTGAGGGGCTGGAGCTGGCTGATCTTCAAGGTCCCTTCCAACCCACCCCATTCAATGACTCTGTGATTTGCTTGGGCAATGAATGGGGGAAGATTAGGAGAGACCTCTCACGGCTACACCTTGGACGTGGTGATGGCAGCTTAGGCTGCCAGGGGAGATCAGTCCTTCCTTTGTGCCCCTTTGGCTGCAGCTTACTGCAGATCAGAAATGCCAGGGGGTGTCAGTTGTCATCCAGAGGGCCACATCTGACTTACCTTTGCATCCAAGCAAGCACCAACATCGCTCTCTTGGCAGCAGCTCTGAAGTGCATGCTCATAGTCGACAGCCAGGCCAAGGATGTCTGGGGCATACATGAAGGGGTTTCTTCTTGCAATAGTGTAGATGAAACTGTAAAGGAAAAGGAAAATATAAGTTACATATTCCAATGACAACAGCAAATGGCCCCAAATCTCTTAGAGCTTCTACAACTTATTTCTAGTTCAGAAATGGAATCTCATTTCCTAACATAATGCCTCCTACTGCTCTCTTTCTTCATCCTTCCCAGTTACAAAGGGAGTAGTGTGGAGCTGAAGCAAGCAAATGATTGAATCAGTACTGGAAACACTGTGGCTCTTCAGGGATTTGAGGGGAAAAGCATCCTACAAGAAAGCTGGGGAGGGACTTTTGACAAGGGCTTGGAGTGACAGAATGAGGGGCAATGGCTTTGAGCTGGAAGAGGGAAGATTGGGAGTGGAGATTAGGAAGAAATTCTTGAGAGTGAGGGTGAGGAGACACTGGAACAGGTTGCCCATGGAGGTTGTGGTTGCCCCCTCCCTGGAGGTGTTCAGGGCCAGGTTAGATGAGGCCTTGAGCAATCTGGGCTGGAGGGAGGTGTCCCTGCCATGGCAGGGGGTTGGAACTGGATGATCTTGAAGATCCCTTCCAAGCCAAACCATTCCCTGAATCTCTGAATCTATGTTTAAATTGTGATCCCTTAAAGACCATTTTTAAATGGAAAAAACTTGCTCCAGCATGGAATGAAAACATGGCTTTAAACTAGAGAAGGACAGCTTTAGACTGGATATCAGGAAGAAGTTCTTCACCATGAGGGTGGTGGAACACTGGAACAGGTTGCCCAGGGAGGTGGTTGAGGCTCCTTCCCTGGAGATATTCAAGGTGAGGCTCGACGAGGCCCTGGGCAACCTGATCTAGTTGGGGGTGTCCCTGCTGACTGCAGGGAGGTTGGACTGGATAAGCTTTGGAGGTCCCTTCTGGCTGGACCATTCTATGATACTTAAGGACTGAGCAGCTGCAGACAGCAGGTTGAATACTTGAGTGCTTTGCCAACGTCCTGCACGTCCACAAGCTCAGCTTAGCTTGGGGACCCCTCTTCTGCAGGACTAACTACTTCAACCCAACCACTTAAAGAGCTCAGATGGCCGTTTGTCTTACTGTCCCAGCAGTGAGACCCTGTTGTCCTGGTACTGCTTGCATATGACATCAGCAGCTGGTCTCTCATAGGGCTGGACAAAGTCTGGCTGGGGCACTTTGAAGGAGAGGAAGCACTTGTTGCGTTCAGGGTCGGCCTTGGCGCAGCAGTCGGCCATGGCGCCGTAGGAGTCACGCAGCTTCTCCACTTGGCAGATCTCATCCAGGAAGATGGCAGGCTGTGAGGGGCAAGCAGAGGGTCAGGGTTACTGGGGACAGGCAGCCTGAGCCACATTCTGCTTATCCAGAATAGAAAAACCCAGCCTGGACAGCAGGACCCTGAATCAGAACGATCCCCTGGGTTCAGCACGATGGTATAAAGTTGAATGCGGTGTGGGCCAGCAGCAAAACTGCCTCAGTGCTTTAATGGGAAAAAAAAGCATTTTAATTATAATATAAAATACTCTGTGCAAGATGGAGAAGCTCCTTCTACTCATCTGACTAAACTGAATCTTCAGAAGTGAAGCAGGATTTGATACTCCACTTGAGGATCATGTGATAGGACGATAGGGAATGGGCTGGGGCTGGAAGAGGGCAGATTGAGATTGGAGATGATGAGGAACTTTTTGACAGTGAGGGTGGGGAGACACTGGAACTGGTTGTCCAGGGAGGCTGTGGATGTCCACTCCCTGGAGGTGTTCCAGGCCAGGCTGGATGAGGCCTTGAGCAAGCTGGGCTGGTGGGAGGTGTCCCTGCCCATGGCAGGGGGTTGGAACTGGATCATCTTTAAAGTCCCTTCCAACCCAACCCATCCTGTGAATCTCTGAATCTAAGAATCAGCTTAAGAAATCTTTAGGTAGAACTGATGAAGTGATGTCATTTGGTCTGAAGTTAGACCTCACAAGGACATAAGCACCTCATGTTCTGAAGGGCTGTGCTGAAGCTGTGAGGGCTCTTTACCTACCTGCAAACTTCTCTTGTTACCTGATCTTGAAGGAGTTTATTTTAAAACTTCAAGTACCTTAAAGTAGCACCCAAACCTTTTCAGGTCACCAAAGTGTGACCTGGCCACACACTCTGGTCACTTTATTACCTAGAGTTAGACCTGGATTTTCCAACTGGGGTATTTACACTAAATGCTAGCATGAACTTCCAGGAAATGCTAAACTTAATGTGCCAAGGTGTGGTGCTTGGGCTCTGGTGTAAGGCTACAGAGATCATTCAGGCCCTTCTGAAAGGCAGGCATTCAGAACCTGACAAAAATCAGTTGTTGCAGCACTAAAACGTGAGCATTGGCTGATGGCACCTGAAAGGATCAGGTAGAAATCCTCAGTGAGGATGATTCTGGTAGCTGCACAGAGTGAAGAGGAACACAACAGCCAAAGACTTGCTGCCTACCAGTGATTTCCCACAGTCAGGACCATCCTCATTGGCAGCACACTTCTGTGCCAGGTCAACCACATCCCTCACCAGCTTGGACAGTCCTTCATAAGAACACCTCTGGAGATACTGGGCAAATGTGATCATGGCACTGAAACACAAAGCAGAGTTGGGAATAATGAGATGAGCAACACAAGGGCCAAGGTTTTCCAGAGTGCCTCTGGATTCAGAGCTGTTTGTTCAGAGGCCATGCACAAACAGAGCACAGTGCCACGTCCTACAGCCTCCCTCTTCTTGCCTCCTTTCTCAAAAATGTCTTTATCCCTGCCTCCCAAGAACAAGAGCCTTGAGTAATAGAGTAGAAATCAAAGCAGAAAGGGCTTGGATTCGAGTTCTCTGCCCATATTTAGCAGCATATTCTTAAATGCCACCAACTGAGTTGCTTTTTGCCAGTCACAAGTGATGATCTTCATGCTGCCTTCCTTCAGAAGCTCTTAGGTTCCTGCCAGAGCCCTCTGCTGTTCTGAACAGATTGGAATTGTCTCAACCAATCTGCTGCAGGCTTGGTTTTTGAGGTTGTTGGGTTGTTTGGGTGGTTTGTTTTTTGTAGTATCTCAAGCCAGCATAATTCTTCTCCATCCTAAAGTTATCCAAGCTATGCTACTCATGCCTGTCTCCATCCTAAAGTTATCTATTCCAGCCTGCTTTCTTTTCACATATGGAGCAGAGGGCTTTTTTTTTTTTTTTTTGTGAGGCTTGCAGGGAATTCCTCCTTCAGAGAGCAAGGAACCCATCAGGACTTTTGCAGCTCTTAGTGTATGTGCAGACTTTGTAGACTAACAGTGAGAAGTGCCATGCTTCAGGCAGCCCTCGCTAGTCCCTGCAGTGTGTTTCTGTGGTCCTTTTCTTCCCTGCCCATTATCAACAGTGATGGAAACCAAGCAGAAAATCCACTTACACAGCCTTGAATGTCTCCTCCTTCAGATTATTGTAGCGGTGGGCAATCTCACTCTTGTGTTCTAGGGAGAAAAGCAGAGGATGATGATGGTCACTGCCACATGGGCTGTGCTACATCCTGAGCTTTCTGAAGGAAACCCAAGCACCTGACTTTTAGGATTCTAGCAGAACATTCACCTCTCTAAGCACAAACTCAATGCAGATAGTCAAAATGCCTGCTGCAGGGTTAGCAAAGCTGTCCCCTGCACAGCCATACCTGCAAATAAAGGAGTGCAGAGCAGGCAGCAGCAAAAAAGGTCACTTTTTGAACACAGAATTGTTAACTTGTCAGGCTTATATTCTTGTTCCACCCAGTGCACATCACCTGTGCTCTTCATCAAAGCAGATAAATCCCTTCCCTTGGGCCTGAAGGCCACAGACCCAGGTTGCAGGCTACACCTTGCCCTTGGCAGGAAGGCTCCCACAAGATCTCCCCAACAGGCCCTGAGCCCTGTGGCCACAGTGCTGAGTAAGGCAGAATGGGGCAGTGGTTTTGTGCTAGAAACACAACTCAGGAGCACTTAGCAAAGACAAAGAGCAATTCCTTCACCTGCTGAAATAAACCTGCTTTGATAAAAAGGGAGTTAGGACAGAAAAATATAATTTAAGGACTTCTGCTGCTGTTCACTAGCAGAGGGATGTCACCAAACACTTGCCCAGTCAAGTTGTCCTGAATGTTCTACCTGGCTGTCTCCTCATTTAGTTTCTTTTCAGGTCAATCAGTTTTCCTTTTTTCTCTTCTCTTCTCTTTAGCTCAGGCTTGCAAGAATCATTTGTTCCATTGCAGAAAAGACATTAAATTGACATGAAAAAAGACTGCAAAGCCAACAAAAGAGGCATTTCTTACCTGCACTTCGAGCAACTCTTTGCAGATTCCAGGATCTGGCAGAACTTAAGAGGAGGATAAATGAAATTAATGTTACCCACTTCATGGCTGCAAATTATGAGGTGGGGTGATGTTGATCAGAAGCTCTAGGAAGATTGAATGAAAGCTTTTGCTTATATACATTTAACTCCCTGTGGCTGTAAAAAATTAACCAGGGAGCTGGCATTTGTAGATTTCCATTTGGCCTGCAGAAGATTACAAAATGAGGCCTGTCCTTGCCAGAAATGAATTTGATATGATTTGTTTATTATGTGTTACCCTGGGCCTTTCTGTCCTGAAAAGGTCGAACCTTCCAGCACCCAAATAGATAAAGTTTTGCGTAAATTTCCTTATCAAATGGCAAACAAAGGAGTTCAAGGCATCAGACAAAAAAGTCATTGGGGTCTGAGCTTACAGCTGGGTGGGTTTTGTCTGCTTTTACTTCAAAGGCAAAGCAGGTTGGGTTTGGACAGTAGCAGTTCACCCAGACAGGGCTCAGTCCACCTCTTGCTTGTAAATCAGGGAACTTTCATTTGAAATCACTTGACTGGGATGGGATGGGATGGGATGGAGATGATTGAGTCCTGCATCCAGTTCTGGAGTCCTATTACAGGAAAGATGTGGATGTGCTGGAGCACATCCAGAGAAGGGCCATGAGGATGAGCAGAGGAGCTCCTCTCCTGTGAAGACAGACTGAGAGAGTTGGGGTTGTTCAGCCTGGAGAAGAGGAGGCTTCAAGGAGACCTTCTTGTGTCTTTCCAGTATCTGAAGGGGGCTACAAGAAAGCTGGGGAGGGACTTTTTTTAGGGTGTCAGGGAGTGACAGGACTGGGGGGAATGGAACAAAACTGGAAGTGGGGGGATTCAGATTGGATGTTAGGAAGAAATTCTTCCTCATGAGGGTGGTGAGGGACTGGCACAGGTTGCCCAGGGAGGTGGTGGAAGCCTCATCCCTGGAGGGTTTTGCAGCCAGGCTGGATGTGGCTGTGAGCAACCTGCTGTGGTGTGAGGTGTCCCTGCCCATGGCAGGGGGGTTGGAACTGGCTGAGCCTTGAGGTCCCCTCCAACGCTGACAATTCTGTGAGATGAGATGAATCCTTGATATCAAAGAAAGAGGTTGGTAAAATACAGTGATGAGCACAAAGCAGCAGCACCTCCAGTTTCAGTTATCTTCCAAATTCTTAAGAAACAGAAGGTTAAAGAGTGGAAAGGGTGCTGGGGAACTGGAATCTCCCAGTCCATGGAGCAGGAGGAGTCCTTGCAGAGAACAGCTCTGCGTCAATGAGTTGCAAGTGACACTTTTACTCTAAGACTGCATCTCACTCCACATTTTGGGCCATGCATTTTGGGTACCACCCAAGAGGAAGAGCTGAAGTCCTGCATCTGGGGAAGAACAACCCCATGGATCAGTACAGTCTGGGGGCTGATCTGCTGGAGACCAGCTCTGGGGGAAAGGACCTGGGAGTTCTGGTGGACAACAGGATGACCATGAGTCACCCTAACCCTAATGGCATCCTGGGGTGCATCAAGCAGGTCGTGGGAGGTTCTCCCCCAACTCTACTCTGCACTGCTGAGGCCACATCTGAAGTATTGAGTCCAGTTCTGGCCTCCCCAGCCCAAGAAGGACAGGGACTTGCTGGAGAGGGGACAGCAAAGGGCTGCAGAGATGCTGAGGGGACTGGAACAGCTCTGATGAGGAGAGACTGAGAGAATTTGGGCTGTTTAGGGCTGCAGAGATGCTGAGGGGTCTGGAGCAGCTCTGATGAGGAGAAACTGAGAGAATTTGGGCTGTTTAGTGCTGCAGAGATGCTGAGGGGACTGGAACAGCTCTGATGAGGAGAGACTGAGAGGATTGGGGGTGTTTAGGCTGGAAAAGAGCAGCCTGGGGGGAATCTCATCAATGCTGATCAATACTTCCAGGGTGGGTGGCAGGAGGATGGCACCAGGCTTGGTTCAGTGGTGCCCAGTGACAGGACAAGAGGCAATGGACACCAGCTTGACCCTCAGAAGTTCCATCTAAACATGAGGAGGAACTTCTGTAATGTGAGGGTGCTGGAGCCCTGGAGCAGGCTGCCCAGAGAGGTGGTGGAGCCTCCATCTCTGGAGACATTCCCAACCCACCTGGCTGTGCTCCTGTGTGACCTTCTCTAGGTGACCCTGGCTTGGCAGTGGGGTTGGAGTGGATGATCTCCAGAGGTCCCTTCCAATCCCTACCATGCTGTGACTCTGAGAACAAAGTGATCCACTTTGTATCTACTCTCACTTTGCACAGCATGCTCAGGTGGAACATAAAATGATGCATCCTTTTTCCCCCAGGTCAGTTACTCTTGGAATTTCTGTCCTTTGGTCCCCTGCATCTGGGATGACACCAGCTACCTTCTGTAGCTTTGGACACAGATGTGTGTGTAAATGCATTCCTCTTAGGGAGCAGTGGATCAGTTCCTCCCTGTAGGAGCAGGACAGCTCTGTGGGGAGTCTGCTCCATGCATATGGAAAAGGTGGGAATGGGAAGCTGAGGATAATGTGGAATATTGTTAAGCAAACAGCAGCAGTGGAGTTCAGCTCTATCTCTCAGTGGTTGTATGAAATGTTGGCATGAGGTACAGGACAGACAACAGAAGATATCTGGAGATAAACATGGACCCTGTATTCCAGACTTACACATTAACTCCAGGGGAGCAGCAGGGTTCTTGCTAACACTGCACAATGCTGCAGGGGAAAATTCCAGCCAGCTTCCATGATACAAAGAGAGACTCTTCCTGGTGCTCAACTGCAGCTGACAGACAATACTTCCTCTCCCAGCCCTTAGCTGTCACCTCCTGAAGTCTGCTTTGGTACAGCCTGAGAATATGTCCAGAGCTGTGCTAAGGCATCATTTGCCACCACCACGTTTTGTCATCACCTGGGCAGTGCTCCAGCCTGGTTCCCTTTGGCAGTCCCTTTATGGCTGTCAAGAAGACTTCTCGGTGTGTGCTTGTACCTCCCTACCTGCTCAGGTTGGAAAGGAGAGGCTCAGGACACAGGTAAACAAACTGACACACACAGGGAAGCTATGTTCTGCTTTTCCAGTGGGTCAGAAGGTACTTGTCAGGCTGCTGAGCTACCTCCTTGCATGCATTTCACCTGAGATCTTGGGAAAAATGTTGCTAAGCCTCAGAATCCACCATTCTCCCCCTCTCACCAGTGCAAGCTGTGAACAGGAGTTCCCAAACCCAGCATGCTGATGTATCCCAACAGCAGGCATTTAAGAAACTCTGCAAAAAAATGTAGTAATTAATTGCCAGGTAGTCTTCAGCCATTTTGAGGCTTCCAGGTTAACCCTAAAGCTCCACATTTTAGTGAGGGGCTCTTCTCTGACAGAGGGATGTGGTCAGTCAGGCCAAGTTCAGCCTGAAGTGTTTAACCAACCCTTCCCTGGGATTTTGCCAGGCTAAAGCAGCACAGGTCTGCAAGGGCCACCTCTCTTCCCAGTGTTCTCCAGAAAGTGGGGATATGGCAAAAACCACCTGCAAAGAATCCCTGTTTCTGACATAGGAACAAAAGCTGGGGGCTTTTCTGCAAGCTTGGCCATCCTCCACCACCCTTCATGGAAGAGTTATCCACATAACCTTGAGATCCCAACACAGAGCCTTGGTCCTTTGCATCACTAACCAGAAGGCTGCCTTGCACTTACTGAGACCTCAGGAGCAGGCTGGGGACAGTGCAAGCAGCTCCTATGAATCTCCTTCTGTGACCTCATCTAAGGGTTGTGTGACTGTTCACAGAGAGCAGAAAGGACTTTCTGAAGGACCAGGTGCATTGCCTGCACAATCAGTTGTCCTGGATGACCATGAGTCTCCCTCTCTGGAGATATTCAAACCCTGCCTGGATGTGTTCCTGTGTGATCTGCTCTAGGTGATCCTGCTCTGGCAGGGGGGTTGGACTGGATGAGCTTTGGGGGTCCCTTCCAACCCCTAACACTCTGTGATTCTGTGGTGAGCCAATCTCGTGGCCAAGAAGGGTAATGGTCTCCTGGGAGGCATCAAGAAGTGTGGCCAGCAGGTCAAGGTAGATTCTCCTCCCCCTGTACTCTGCCCTGGTGCTTTGTGTCCAGTTCTGGGGTCCCCAGTTCAAGAGGGAGAGGAATATACTGGAGAGAGTCCAAGGAAGGCTATGAGGATGATGAAGGGACTGGAACAGCTCTGTGGTGAGGAAAGATGAGAGACCTGGGGCTGGTTAGTGTGGAGAAGAGAAGGTTGAGAGGGGATTTTATGAATGTTTGCAAATATCTAAATGGTTCTAGGCAAGAAGGCTCTTTTCAGTGGGACAAGTGGCAATGGACACAAAGTGGAACCCAAGAAGTTCCACCTCAATATGAGGAAAAACATTGCTGTGAGGATGCCCAGAGAGGTTGTGGAGTCTCCTCTAGAGCATTTCAAGACCCATCTGGATGTGTTCCTGTGTGACCTGCCTGAGGTGGTCCTGCCTTGGCAGGGGGCTTGGTCTGGATGATCTCTGGAGATACCTTCCAAGCCCTAGCATTCTAAGATTCTTTTTCCAGTCCTGTGCCTACAGATCTGTGCCTCAGCTGTTATTTTCTCTCCTCTGGGCAGCAGGCATTCTTTGCTAACAGCAAGGCTCAGGGCTAGCTCTGGCCACATGGGCAGGACCCATCCTTTCCCTCCCTGCTGCATTGTGTTTGCTATTCTTATCGCTGCTGTTTGCCTCCCCAACATCTCCAACAGATCCAAGGCTTTTGTTTGAATAGAGATGGGCTCAGAGATATACAGTGAGCCAGAAGGCCCATCAGATGGGCAGCCAGACACAGGGCAAGGACTGGACCACTGCAGCAGAACTGGCAGAGACCTGCTAAGGTGTGGCTGACAGCATTCCACCACAGGGCTTATATAGTTTCTGGGCACCCCCTCAGTTCTGCTGCTTAGCCATTTGTCTTGGGGGTTCAGCTACACATCTGCAGTTTTATAGAGCTCCCTCTCATTAAAATCAGCATTTTTCCATCAAGCAGAATAACTATTCATAGTCTCAACTGCAGCTAAATAATTCAAACATCTCTTTCCAATAAGTTCAGTTTGGGATTTACTGTCCTAACTGTGTAGCCCTTTGCTGGAACAGACTCAAGACCACAAATCTGTATCCTCAACACCTGAGGAATTCTGCAAACCTGAACCTCATGCCAAAATCCAGGATACAGACAAAAGCAGCCAGAACATGCAGAAAGTTCTCAGCCAGGGTAAAATGCAGACCTGAGTGCCCCCTCTCTGCTTTCTCTCTCTCTCACCAGGCTCACCTGCAGTGCAGACATTACTCAAGTGATGCAGGAAAGCATCCTGAAACAAAAAGAATTTTCTTACATGTGTGAAGAGGCTTTGTCCCTGTGTTGTCACCTGTGGTGGGTGCATGCTTTGCATGCTGCAAAGTTAAGTTTGAATGTGGTCCCCTGGCTGCATAATTTACCATGATACCTCCCAAAGGCCATCTCAGCACATGCAGATACACTTAGGAAGGACTCTGCTTTTTAAAGCCTTCCCTTTAAGAGTTTATTGCTTAGAGGTGGAAACCTTACAAGTCACTGGAGAGGGACTACAAGAAAGCTGGGAAGAGACTTTTTGACAAGGAAGGGCTTGTAGTGATAGGAGGAGAGGGAATGGAGTGAGGCTGGAAAAGGGCAGATTTAGATGGGAGATAAGGAAGAAATTCTTGACAGTGAGGGTGAGGAGACACTGCAACAGGTTATCCAGGGAGGTTATCCCCTCCCTGGAGGTGTTCCAGGCCAGGTTGGATGAGCACCCTGGTCTAGTGGGAGGTGTCCCTGCCCATGGCAGAGGATTGGAACTGGATCATCTTCAAGGTCCCTTCCAACCCAACCCATTCTATGACTGGTTTGAGAGAAGTGCACATCTGCCTAGCAAGCAGATGCAGGGGAGCATTACCCTAGGTGCAGCCTCCTCAGTCCACAAGGTCCTCATCACAAAGAACCTCTTGCTGCAGGATCTTTTGTAAAGACCTTTCCTGTGCTCTCTGCCATGGTGTGGCTGCTGTTTGCTTCCTTATACCACTGTCAGTGCAGATTTTTTGTTTTGTTTTCTGTCTCTTACATAATTCCAAAGACCTGGGGGCCTTTGGAATCCAGAACATTCACTTGTGCCCTAGAAACTTTTCAGCACTTGCTTTCCAATTTCCATGCTGTTGCTCCTCAGGTTCTGCAGCCTCTTTTCTGAGTTTTCTGATCCAAATCTTTTTTGCTGTTGATCTCACATCTCCACAGGAGCTCATCTCCTCAGTGGCTGCTTCTCCTCTTCTTGAAGGTGCCCTTTAAAACTAGCTGGCCTAGCTGATAGGGGTGGCACCATCTGCATTCTATGAGTGTGTTTTTCCAATAGCACACAAAGCACTGATTTTATTTAACTCTGGTTTGATTTCTGAGCTTCATTCCCCACCAGTTTTGACCTGGTTTTCATGGCCTCCCATGCTTGCTAAACTCTAATTGATTTTTATTGCTACTCATAGATTCAGAGAATGATTTAGGTTGGAAGAGACCTTGAAGATCATCCAGTTCCAACCCCCTGCCATGGGCAGGGAGACTTCCTACTAGAGCAGGTTGCTCAAGGCCTCACCCAACCTGGCCTTGAAGATAGGTCTAGCTGGGAGCTACTTTATGGATTTCTACCAATCTTCAAAGATCTGCTCTAATTCTGGAAATTCTCTACTTTTCTCCAGCCTGGCTCTTTCATGGCTGGTTTGTTTCTGACAGCTAAGAAATGGCATTCAACCTCCAAGAAACTGTTGGTGGCTCCATGTCTGGCAAAATGAGGCTGCAGTCAACTGTAGCTTGCTGGTCTCTGGCGGCAGAGAAGACCCATTCAGTGAACACAGCTCAGTCAAGAGCTCAAGCTTTAGTTTGGGATGAGATTCTTGATATTTCTTCCCTAGGCTTGATGCACTTCAGGCTTAGCCATGAAAGAGACACTGAAAACTTGTGAGGAAGGGCTGGAAACATTTGAAGAGTTTTTGTTTGTTTGTTTTGAGTTCTTTTGAGGCTTTTATCTGTGACCTCCAATTCTTAAAACCATGGCTACAAACTGGAGTCCCTGACAGTGGAGAGTTTGAAGCCTCAGCTTGACAGGGTGCTGGGCCAGCTCCTTTCACCTGGACTGTTACCTACAAAGGATGGTCCTTGGGGTCCCTTCCCAGTTGGCATTCTGTAAGCAGGTGTACTGGCTAACCTCAGAAGTGAACTAGTGATTTATCTGCTAGAACCAGAAGAAAAGCAAGTGGAAAATGATGATTCTGGGAGCCATTGGTATTGTTCCCAACTTGGAATACTTTCAGAGCTGTAAAAATTGCTGGGTGTCTGCCGGGGCTGCAGGACTTGCGGACAATGTCTGGGATTTCACACAGAGTGTCCCTCTTCTGCAGCTGACACACCCAGATGTTCCTGCAGTGCTGGTGGCCTTTGCTCCTCAGCAGTGCTGACACTCTTACTTTGCCCTGTTTGTCATTTAGTTTCGTTGTAAACTCACAGTTTTTCCATTCTGGCCTAAAAAACTGCAGAGCTAATAAATATTTCCTCTTCCATGGCCATCTCCATAGAAACAGAATCTGTGTTGCTGCTGGAATTGTTCTCTGATTCTGGGCTGGTTTGTCTGCTATGTCCTTTGGATTTCCTCTTGTTGGGTTGCTCCTTGGGAAGAGGAGTTCAGCGGTTTGAGAGAACTTGTAAATGTTCCAGTATTAAGGAGAAAAAGAGAGTGGTCCTAGGAGAAAGAGAGTGATCCTGTTCTTATTCCTTCCTCCATCTCTGAGGAAGCAATTTGTGAAGGCAAAACCCTCACAGCTTTAGAAAAATCATAGAATGGCTCAGGTTGGAAGGGACTTCAGAGATCATCCACTCCAACCCCCTTCAAAGGGCAGGGACACCTCAACTAGACTCAGCTGCTCAAGGCCTCATCCAACCTGGCCTTGCATACCCCCGGGGAGGAGGCAGCCACAGCCTCCCTGGTAGCCTCCTCCAGAGTCTCTCTACTCTTGTAGGGAAGAACTTCTTCCTCAGCTCCAGTCTAACCCTCCTCTCCCTCAGCTTCAAACCATTCCCCCTTGGCCTGGCTCTAGACACCCTCAGGAAATGTCCCTCTGCAGCCTTCCTGCAGGATCCCTTCAGCTATTGGAAGGCAGCTCTAAGGTCCCCTTGGAGTCTTCTCTTCTCACACCCTCAGCTCCCTCAGCCTGGCCTCACAGCAGAGCTGCTCCAGCCCTTGGATCATCTTTGTGGCCTCCTCTGGACTCACTCCAGCAGCTCTGTGTCCTTCTGCTGGGGACACCAGAACTGGAGGCAGGATTGGAGGTGAGGTCTCAGCAGAGCAGAGCCAAGGGGCAGAATCCCCTCTCCTGCCCTGCTGCTCACACTCCTCTGGCTGCAGCCCAGCACACAGCTGCCTGCTGGGCTGCGTGAGGGCACTGCTGGCTCATGGGGAGCTGCTCAGCAACTGACACCCCCAAGTCTCTTTCTTCAGGGCTGCTCTCAACCCACTCTGCACCCAGGCTGGATTTGTGCCTGGGGTTGGCCAGACCCAATGTTCTTTAGATGTTCTTCAGTTGTTCCTCTTTACCTGTGTTTGTTACAATTCAATTCTGGAAACCTGGGCTTCCCAATGTAAAGGCAAGGACTAAACATAGGAAGAAGCAGAGGAAATGTTGCTCGTTTATTTTGTTTGGGGTTTTTATTTTGCTTGTTTTGTTTGTTTTATTTTTGTCTGTTTTATTTCTGTCTGTAGTGCTTGCAGACTCTGCTTTCCAAAGGAGACAAAAGTTTTGGTGCACTTAATTTGAGAGGCTCCAGGAAGAGCTGATTTTAAAAGACAGGTTCCTGAGTACAGTCCAAGGATCAGAAAATCTTCACCTGAGACCACAAAATGTACTTAAGCATAGCAATAATCCAGGTGGTTCATGTGGTTCTCTAGAGAAGTAGTAAAAAGATTGCTCCAGATGGTGCCATCAGAGGAAAGCAAGAGGTAGATGTGTGGCTTTGCAAAGCCTCAATAGCTGTGTTGGGTTGTTTTTGGTTTTTTTTTCAGTTTGAATGAAACCCAAGAATCCTCCTCAAGTCCTGTTAAGAAATATTAACAAACTCTTTGCACAGGAAGCTTTTGGTGTTGTCCTTTGGATCAATCAGCTGTGGGCCACACTCTCTAGGCCATTCCTCTGTAGTGCCCTCCAGCCCCTGCTGGCAGTCCTTGACATTTGTTCTGCCAGGCAAGCAGAATCACCAGCTGTCTGCAGGGTTCAGAAACAACTCATGGAATTAAATGAACAGGTTGAATTTAGAGTTGCCCTTATCTGGATCCATGGGGTTTTAAGTGAATCTTAGGGTTCTGACTCTTCTCCATCACTGTGAGTGCTGGAAACAGAGTAGGATTTGTCTTACTTGGCTTCAGTCGTCTTCAACACAGGCACCTCACTACAGGTACACAACACCACACCCCAATACAGGCACAGAAAACCTCAACTGGAGCACTGCATCCAGTCTGGGGGACCCAATGCAAGAAGGACATGGACCTGTTGGAGCTGCTCTACAGAAAGCCATAAAAATGATCTGAGGGCTGGAGGACAGGCTGAGAGTGTTGGGGTTGTACAGCTTGGAGAAGAGAAGGCTCTGGGGAGACCTCAGAGCACCCTTCCAGTAAGAAAGATGGGAACAGACTTTTGAGCAGAGCCTGCTGTGACAGGACAAGGGATGATGGCTTGAAATGGAGAGAGTTTAGATTTGGATTAGATACTAGGAAGAAATGCTGTGCAGTGAGAGTGGGGAGACAGCAGCCTCTCCCCAGAGCTCAGGCAGGAGGAGCATGCCACCTGCTGTTACCAAACCTCTGCTGCACAGAGAGGCCATGGAGCTCAGTGTGGAGTGACCAAAACTCTTTCTGTGGGCAGATTTGCCTTTTCCCACCCTCACAAGCTCAGCCAGCAGACAGCTCCAGGGCCCATGTGCATTTTGACTTACTGCAAGCCCTCCTTCAAGCTCTAGCTGGTGGTACTTCCTCGTGTAGAAACAAATCATGTTATGATTGAGCAGAAAGAATGCCAGGGGGCAAAAGGGAAATTAACCTCATTGTCCTGAAATTCTCATGGGAAAGGGCACTGATTCCAAAACACAAGGCAGCACCTGGCTTTGGTGCTGCACCTGGCTCATAGACTCACAGAATGGTTTGGGTTGGGGGGGGGCCTTGAAAATCATCTAGTTCCAACACCCCCCTGCTGGTGTTCGAGTCATTGGCACTGTAAAGGTCACACAAGGAAAAAAAATACATCCCTGCTTAGCCTGCTGGAAATAAATGACAAAAAGAATCACTTTAGATGCATTGTTGAATGGAAAAAAAATATTTTTAGGACATACATGTTTGAGAATTAAATCACAGAATCATAGAATGGCTTAGGATGGAAGGGGCCTCAGAAATAATCTACCAAACCTCTTCAAAGGGCAGGGACACCTCTCAGCTAGACTCAGCTGCTCAAGGCCTCATCCACCCTGGCCTTCAACACCCCCAGGGAGCAGGCAGCCATGGCCTCCCCAGGCAGCCTCCTCTGGAGTCTCAGCACCCTTGTATGGGAGAACTTTTTCCTAAACTCCAGTCTAGCCTTGTGCTCCCTCAGCTTCAAACCATTCCCCCTTGGCCTGGCTCTAGACACCCTCAGGAAAAGTCTCTCTGCAGCCTTCCTGCAGGATACCTTCAGGTACTGGAAGACAGCTGTAAGGTCCCCCCAGAGTCTTCTCTTCTCCAGGCTGAACACCCCCAGCTCCTTCAGCCTGTCCTCATCCAGCCCTTGGATCATCTTTGTGGCCTCCTCTGGACTCACTCCAGCAGCCCTGTGTCCTTCTGATGGGACACCAGAACTGGAGGCAGGATTGGAGGTGAGGTCTCAGCAGAGCAGAGTCAAGAGGCAGAGTCCCCTCTGTTGCCCTGCTGCCCACACTCCTCTGGCTGCAGCCTAATCCTAAATGCTTTAGTAAAATCCTAAAAGGACTTTTAGGGCATATATGCTTAAGAATTGAATGGTTTAGTAAAATTTCATTTCCAGAATGTTGGGAAAAGTAAGAATATGTCCTTTTGTGATTGGTGGCCCTCAGTGCTGCCTGGTTTCAGTTGGATTGCCAGCTTTGAGCTCCATCTGCTGTGTCAAAATCAAATAACAGCAAGAGTCATCCTCCCTGTGGTTTGATTTGTTTTGTTTTGTTTCCTTAAACTGTATCCCGAGCTCCCCCTAAAAGAGGAGATCAGGAATCAGCAAGATACCGCTGTTGCCAAATGGCATTGGAGCTGCTTCCTGAGATATCAAAGGAATTTCTTGCATTGCCTTCACTGAAAACCACGTTCCACACAGAGATTCCCACCCCTTTTCTTGCCCAGAAATAATCTTCCCTGGGAGCAGAAATATTTTTCTATGCACACTTTATATGAAGATAGAAGACAAGAACTCAAACTTTGTTGTTCTCTGCTGTTCAGAGAGCTGCCTGCATGAAGTTGTCCCAGCAGCTCAGCACAAAGAGGAGCAACTTCAAGGATTCATTTCAGAATTAATCAATTGTTTACTTACAAAGTGGTTACTATAGGACTTAGCCTTGTGGGGTGGCAGGACTTGAGCAAAACATCAAAAGGAAGAAAGGTTTAACCTCCTCACTGATCCCTGCGTAGCCCACAGGGGATCCCACCTTAAATGTCAGTACTAAACCCCACACAGGTGGGTTTGGCTTCAGAGGTCTCACTCACAGGGTTGGGTTACTTCTCTCTGGTTTCCAATTTGTCCTGGTTTTATTTTATTTTATTTTATTTTATTTTATTTTATTTTATTTTATTTTATTTTAATTTTCTACAGCACTTGAAAAGGATCAGAGAGCAACCACGGACACTAAACCCTGGCCCCAAGTGCCATGGCCACAGGTTTCTTATACACCTCCAGGGATGGGGACTTCACCTCCTCCCTGGGCAGCCTCTTCCAATCCCTGGCCACTCTTGCAGCAAAGAAAGGTTTCCTAATCTCTAGCCTAACCTTCCCTTGGCACAATTTCAGGCCATTTCCTCTCCTCCTATCCCCTGAGACTATGGAGAAGAGACCAACCCCCACCTCACTGCAACCTCCTTTCAGGGAACTGTAGAGAGCAATGAGGTCTCCCCTCAGCCTCCTCTTCTCCACACTAAACAACCCCAGTTCCCTCAGGTGCTCCTCACCAGACCCTTCACCAGCATCCTTACCCTTCTCTGGACAATGCTGAAACAGAAGTCACAGCTCAAAGGGATAATGAAGGATTTTTTTTTTTTCCTTTCAAGATTTCCTGCAGCTTTATGCTAGCAACAAGCCCACAGATCATAAGTTAACACAAAAAATTGTATTTTTTTAGGTATCATTTCCCTGATGAGGGCCCAGACTGACTTCCTTTGCTCTGTAATTCGTCACCTAAGAGCCCTGTGAACAGGAAATACACCTTTGGATCATGCACCCCTAAGAAAACTGGAGGACAGGAAAAATTATCTTAATGATTTACTCTTCCATTATGAGCCTGTCCTGATGATTCTCATGGTATTGACAAGAGTGTTTTTTGGGGGGGGTTCTAAATATACAGCAATGTTATGCACCCAGGAGAAGTTTCACACCTTCCCAAGGGGTCCTCTCCTTCAAACCATCACAAGACTCGTAGATGACTTTTGCGAGCAGATTTTTACCCATGAGAAAACCAAACAAATCCAACATCAAGCTGCTCAAAAGACCAAAAGTGCCTTTTTTACTGCTGTGCTCACAAGGGGCTCAATGGTGATAGAGAGAGCAGGTAAAAACTGTACAAAAAAAAAAAAAAAGAGGGAAACACCTTGCTTTACCCTGCAAGATTAGAAGGAGCAACTCTTTGATCAGGACAGAGGTCACCATCATAAAAAAAGCAGAACAAATAGGCCTCAGATAGGCCATGCTGCCTGTGCCAACAATGTGGTGCTTTGTAGCTGCTCCAGCTGATTCCGGGCTTGGGAACACAATGCGGTGATAAAAACACCATTAGCAAGAAACTGGACTCAAAACATCTCCTCTAAGCCTAACAGCTGACATGGAAGCAGTGTGCAAGTGCTGTAGGCCAGAATTAAAATGCAGATGATTTAACCCAGTTGAAGGGGCCCAGATCAGCTCAGGGGCAGACCAACCCTTACATGTAATTTCCCAACCTTATGCTGTACCAGGAAGGGATGGAGAGGGCAACTCCTTGCTAACAGCTCAAAGGGTAAAATCCAGTCCTGCAACCGCCCTTCCTGAATCCAGGGGTTGGATTTGGTGCACTTGGACAATCTGTTCCTCTGCCAGGCTGCTCCTACAGCCAAAGAAATCTAAGGCATGTTTTGTTTAAAGGAGTCAGTTACCTCTTGCATCAAATCATGAAGCCCAGGTCAGTTTTCCAGGCTTATCACTTGAAAAGTGACATCACACACATTCCTTGACTCTCAGGTGATAAGGCTGAGGTTACCTGTATGATTCTATGACTGAAAGAGTTCTGGCACACTGGCACAAGCTGCCCGGGGAGCTGGTTGAATCCCAATCCCTGGAGGTGTTTCAAAGAGGCAGCGATGTGGTGCTGAGGGACATGGTTTAGCACCAACTTTGCTAGAGCTAGAGAATGATTGGACCTGATGATCTTAAAGGCCTTTTTTTTCAACCAAAATGATTCTATGAAATGATTCTACACCCACTTAAAAATCTCTTTGCTGCCTGTTGTGACTACAGCTAATAACACTTACTTAATTTGTGCTTGCATCTTGACATAAACCGGCAAAAATCACTGCCACAGGAGGACAAAAGTATTATTCTCACTCATCTGCTGTCCCACCTCTTGTGCTGCTTTGTTTGAGATCTCTGTGCAGTCAAAGCACGAAGTAGTAGGTAGCTGGCTGGGAAATTCAGTTTATTCCTCCTGGATCACATCAAACTGTCATCTGGAGGTATTTTATAAAGGTGGTGTTCAGTTTCGACCTCAGACCTGAAGATCACAGGTTAAGATCTACAATTACAGCTGCATGTAACTTTCTAGTGGTGCAGTTACCACTAATGCAGGGATGTCTGCAGGCATGTAACAAGAGGTTCTGTTGCAAGGTTCTGTACAGTGGCGACTTGTTGGCAAACGGTGGTTTGTTTCGATAAGGAGCATCAGTTCTCTGAGAATATTCTTTGTCCCTCACTCCAAGAAGGACACTGAGGGGCTGGAGTGTGTCCAGACGGCAACCAAGCTGGTGAAGGGTCTGGAGAAGAGGTCTGGTGAGGAGCAGCTAAGGTACCTGGGGTGGTTTAGTCTGCAGTAGAGGAGGCTGAGGGGAGTCCTCAGTGCAAATATAGATTTTGTGCTTTCACGACGCTGGCAAGCCCAGGCCTCAGCTTGTGTGCCTGCCGTTTCCTGAGAGGTTCGCATCCCACGGCACCCGCTCGCATACACACCCAGGCCGAGCGGTGCTTGGCGAGGCCCAGTCCCAGCGCTCTGGCTGAAGCAGCTCAACGCCAGGCACAGCCGCAGGCGCGGCCTCCCCCGACCCGAGCCCTGCCAAACCGCCGCCTCTGCTGCTTCAGGCTGCAGCACGGCCCGGCCGGGAAGGGGCCGCACCAGTCGCTCGGCAGCAGCCCCGCGGCGAGGGGCCGAGGCGGGAAGCGGCCGCAGGGGCGCCGCCGCGGCGGGTGATGACGTCTGGGCAGTTCCGGCGCGGCGAGCGGGGCACGCAGGGAAGGGGCCGCCGCCGGGAGGGCGCCGCGACGGAGCGGGCGCGGGGAGGGGCGGGCGAGAGCGGCGCGGGACCGAGCAGAGGCGAGGCCGGGCGGCGACAGCGGGGCAGAGCGTGGGCGCGACGGCGGTTGTTGGCGGTGGGAGCGGCGTCCGCCGTTGACGGCTGGTGCCGCTGCTGAAGGCGGCGGCAACGACAAGTATCGCGAGAGGTGGCGCGGCGCCGGCGCTAGAGGTGACCGAGACAGCGGCGGCCCCGGGTACCTCCTCCTCTTTCCTCACCGGGAGCCGGTGCTCAGCGAGGCGAATCGGCGGCCATGGAGAAAGCGGCCGGCGCGGCGGCAGTAGTGGCGGTGGCTGAGGGAGGCGGTGACGGCGGCGACGCCGGGAGCGCCACGGCGGGGCCCGGTCCCCCCGAGGGGCAGAACGGCGGCGCCGGCAGCTCGCCGCCGTCGTGCCCGCCCGGGGCGGCGGCGGCGGGGCCGCGGGGGCTGGTGCGGGTGTGCGACCTCCTACTGAAGAAGAAGGCACCGGCCAAGGCGAAGCGGAACGGGCGGGCGGGCCGGCCGGCCAGCAGCAGCGAGAGCGGCGGCGGCGGCAGCGAGAGCAGTAACAACGGCAGCGAGGAGGAGGAGGAGGAGGAAGATGAGGAAGAAGAGGAAGAAGAAGAGGTCTCTGAGGTACTGAGGAGACAGGTTCCGGCGGGGAGGCTGCGGGGACTGTGGAGGGGCGATACCCGAGGAGGCAAGGCCCCGGCGGCGAGGCCCGGGGGGTTGCCCTACTGATCCGGTTTCATAATTGCTGCCTGCTCCCGCCTCCCGCGGGGCCCTGCCGCAGAGGCAGGAAGGGGGCAGCACCGCGCCGACCGGCTCCGGCCTCGTGGCGGGGCGGGACCGGACCGGGGGGCCGAGGCCTAACTGGGCCTTCCCGGCTGTACCCCCAGCACCTCCCGCCTCGGTAAAGGCTGCGGGAGCGGCCATTAGTGCTCTCCCGCCCGGTTTCGTGGCGGGGGAGCGGGGGGGAATCTCCAGGGTTACAGGTGGATCCTGGCGTGGTCCGCCGGCAGCGGCGTGGAGGGGAGCCGGGGGGCGCCCCCGTGGGTCGCCGGTTCCCTGGGCAGCTCAGCCGGCAGCGGCCTTCCTCTGGTTCTGGGCACGTGTGGGTTTTGTGGGGAAGGGAAGGGCCGAAGAAACGTTGCAGGTGTCCCTCGGCACCGTGTTTTGTGTCCACACGTGGAATTCGGATTGGAACCGGGAGCAGGAGAGCGTAAGGGTGGGAGTACTGCTGAGGACCGTGGAGCTAGGCCCGAGCTCTGGGTGTGCTGCTAGAGAGCTCCCACTCCTGGGAACTGGGTGGTCGTGGGAAGCAGCTGAAGGTGTAGCTGAAGTGGTGGCTGCCCTAGGGCATGGGGTACTCCTCTCATCCCATCCAGCAGCTTCCCCTGTGATGCTGGAAGAAGCACAAGGAAGCAGTTTTCACCTGCTCTGGTGTAATGTGAGGTTTCTCAGGTAGGTGTTGCTAGGAAAAAAAACCAAGCTGGACGTGAAGCCCCTTTCTCATTTGCGTACATAGCCCCACAGAGTTGCTTTGCTGAGTGGCTTGCATTCTCGAAGCTAAGCTGTGGTGTCCCCAGAAAACTCCACTTCAAGTTTGTAAGCTGTTCTCTGAACTCAATTTCTAAGCAGTCTGGCTTTTAAGTTGTATATCTACTTTTGGGCTCAAAATTAAAACGAGCAGGAAGAAAGGGAAGGAAGAGCCTGGTACATCTAAGGAAGGGCTGGGCTGAGATGCTGATAGGTTTTTCCACGGTTAAGAAGCATTCTGTTTCTAAAGAAGTTGATAAAAGAAGGGTTTTGTCCAGCTTCTGTGAGGTAAATTGCACACAATATGCCTCAATTAACAAGTAATTATGCGTGGTGGTTTGTTCCTGTAGTGTTTGTTTTTAGGGAAGTGAATAACATGTAGGTAGAAGGTTCTGGGGTGTAAAACTTACAGGCTAGGCAGCCCTGGTTGCACACAGTCCTGATGATTCTTGAGGAGCTCTCTTAGTCTTGAGCAGAGTCCACGGAGTGTTGCTGTGTGGCAAAGGGAGAAGGCCCTTTAATGACTTAGCAGATGTATTGATTAAGCACTGGGATGAGTTGTGTGTGGTGGCAACTTTGAACAGAAATTGTGTAAAGTGAGATTTATTGGCAAAATTGCAGGCAGATTGATTTTTGTGGTCTGTAGCCATGCTTCTGTGGCTTCTTACTGAGAGCTTTCTAATGGTAGAGTGCACATAGTGTGATGGGAAAAGCAGAGACAACCAAGGTTTGTGTGTAGGCTTAGGTGAGGTGAGCCTTGGCTCCCACACTGTGCCTTGCATAGCCATAGCTACCTATTTAATATGCTTTGAAGGAGGAAAAAAACCCAAATGATTATTAAATTATCATGAGTTGGCAGCAGAAAACAACTTTTTTTTTGTTTTGTTTTGGACAGAATGCTATGTGCTGTAGATATCAATAGCTGGGAATGTAGTTTTGCATCTGGAAGCTTCCCTGACAAGTTTTATCTTATTTATGAAGGCTTTCCTAGCCTAGGTGGTCTGAGATTAAATATTAAGCAGGGGTGAGTGATAAATGAGTTAATAATGCTGTGGTCATGAAGTTCAGGATGGCATACATTTTGTCATGCTTCAGCTTCATCCAAAGCAATCTTTTTTTCTTGGTTATTTAGGGTGCTTGTAAACAAAAACTGTTTTAGCCTTTTTCCCACTGGCTTGAGGATGAAATGCTGTAGAATGGGCACAGCTGAAATCACAGTTTTTAGGAATGTGACTGATTCATGGGGCAGAGGATTTAACATCAGAGTGGTTACCAGCAGCTCCTGAGGAAGAAATGAGTTTTAGGTGTTCTCAGCAAAAGGGAGGTTTCCTTGTCTGAAAGGAAATGTTTAAGTTTGCCTTTAGAAGCCTTAAAAAAAAAACCCAAAACAAACCCAAACATTTGTTTCTTCTGTGGGGATTTTCATTTGGAGGTTAATTTTATTTTTAGGTCACATTTGAGCTGTGCAGAGCTTGTGTGGCTTTCAGCAATTGGATTGAAGTCCTCTGACCAGGGGCAGTCTGGAAGGCACATAAAATGAGAAAACACAAAGAAATTGAAGAGTATGGGTTTGCTGTAAATGAAAACCCATGTGGAAATACTGCATAAGATGCTGTTCCCTCCTCACTGCCCACTTCATTGTCTCTGTAAACTTAAGAGAGTTTGTCTTAGGCTATTTTTTGCCCTTCCCATGCTTAGTACATTAAGACTTCTCTAATCTCTGAAACGGAGCACTTCTAGATTTGACTGCTAAGGAGACAGGAGTACAGCAGTCCAAGGAGCTATAATGGGAAGCCTGGCAGATACTAAATCACCAAACCCCCAGGAGTGGAAGGACATTGTTTGGCTCAGTTGTTGCTGAGCTGATGGAATGGAATAAAAAGTGGTAATCAGATGTTTTCATCTCAGCCTGCTTCTAAACCCCATTAGAAAGCACATGCACTGGCTCGAGCTCTGGGAGGAGTTTCAATTGAAATTTCATACCAACATCTTGGTGAGCACCTACCACGATGCCCATGGCAACCTGGGAGGGTGCTGTTTGATTTTGTTGCTTGCCAAACCCCCAGGATTCTAGGTAATGTGCCCCAGTTTTGTTTTCAAATGGCAAATTGTCTTCTCCCTAATCAAAACGTGGCAATTCTCTTCAGAACACAGGAAGGGGAATCTTAAAAGTACCAGACAAATGACAGTGAAGTTGCATACTGGGGAGGCAGGGGGAGTGTCAGCTTGCATGCTTCCTGCTGGAATTCTGACCTGAGTTCACAGCAGAACTGTGGAGGTTTCATAGGGGTGGTCCCTGAAGCTGTCTGAGGAGCTGTGTAGGGCCACTTTCATCAGGTGATGACTCACAGAGAGGGTGAGTTCAGGCAGAAATCAGGGGCAGAGGCACACATGGAAAATTTGATGGGTTGACAGGTTGGATATTTGAGTGTGAGGTGAAGGTGCACCTCAGATCTCAATCAGAATTGTGTCAGGAGTGTTGCTGAAGGCAGCCAAATTCCTATTACACAGAATCACAGAATGTCAGGGGCTGGAAGGGACCTTGAAAGCTCATCCAGTCCAACCCCCCTGCCAGAGCAGGGTCACCTAGAGCAGATCACACAGGAACACATCCAGGTGGGTCTGAATCTCCACAACCCCCCTGGGCAGCCTGTTCAAACGTTCTGTCACCCTCACAGTGAAAAAATTCTTCCTCATGTTCACATGGAGCTTCCTCTGCCTCAACTTCCACCATTGCCCCTTGTGCTGTCATTGGGCATCACTCACCAGAGCCTGGCTCCAGCCTCTTGGCACTCACCCTGCACATCTTTATCAACATTAATGAGGTCACCCCTCAGTCATTGCATCCCTCTTGGGAAGGTGCTTTTTGCTTTTGAGTGGGGCTTTGTGCACCCCCTAGTTAGCCGGGTTTATTGATAGCCAATAGGTGGAACTGATATGAAGAAAACCACTCTTAATGTGTGCCTTAGGTCAAGTCAAAGGTCTCTTTTCTGAACTAGTTAAAAGATTTTCAGGATATAAGCCAAAAAAAAAAAAAATCCGGAAGGTAAGAGGCTAGATGAATGAAAGCTGCCGTATTGAGTGAATCTTAGGAATGTTTTTGTTGTTTTCTCTTCTTTTGGCTGAAAATGTGATTTAAGAGTTCTGATCAAATCTAGATATGTGCAGGTTTCTTGAAAATGTTCTTGTATGTGCTGCTTTTTTGAGGCATTTGGCTTCAGGGAGTAGTGAAACAGTGTAAAAAATGAGCAAGGAGCAAGCTGCTACTGAAAAATCTGATGTCTAGAGTTCATTAGAACTTCTTAGTCAACACTTTAATTGTTTAATAAAACTCTTTACAAGCCTACTTCAGCCCTTAGAACTTCCAGGATGTTTGCTGCTGGCAGTGAAGTTGGTAATTGTTTTTTCCTAATATCATCTCCATTTGATGAGTTTGTATGTGGAGTTTTCTCCTTGAGCAACAAGTCCTGTGATGAGCAGGTGTAGATCAGGCTTGGATTTGTCTGTGTTTCTTTTCTTTCTTTTATTATTTCTGCCTGGTGTGGCTCCTGGGTTCTCACATAACGTGCAGACTGACTTCCTTACCATAACTCTCAGCAGTGTGAGCTGTACCTGAAAACACTCTGCTATGCTAAGGATGTTTTTAAGTTGTTTTGGCTGTTTCTTCAGCATTCTTGTTTTTATTTGGCCTCACAGCTGCTTTAAATAAAAGTCCCTTTTTGTTTTTTCAGCTGCCATTGGATTAGCAATGGAGCTGAAGTAGTAAGATGAGGTAAATAAAAGGCCAGAACACCACCAGTCCTCTTGATGCAGAAGAAGCTACTCTTCTTTAGCTTCAGATACAAGGTGTTAAGCTGAAAGCTTGGGTGTGCTGGTGTGATTTCAAGTGTCACAGGCACATGGTTGTAATGCTTGAGTTGCCAAAGGCTTTAACAGCTTAGGTGTTAAAGCAAGCTGCTGATTTGAGTTTATTTTATAGCTGCTTTTGATTTTAAAATCCCAACCATCTTAATTAGAATCCTGGAGTGAGACCTTTGGATTCTGCAGGGCTGCTGAAGAGCCAGGACGATACATCCTCTGTACTACCGCTCTTTTCATCCCCTTGTGTCTTCAAAGATAGGACTGAACCTGCAGCTTGTTGGTGTGTGACATCCTGATGTGTACAGTTCAGTCTCACATTCTGCCATGGTCACACTGGAATTCTTTTCTTTGTGTCTGCTTGGGTGGTTTTTCACCTGTGCCATTTTCACAGAATCCCAGAGTGCCAGGTTAGAAGGGACCCCAAGGACCATCTGGTCCAACCTTTCTAGGTAGCATTCTGGTTGCAGTGAGCTGGTCCAGCACTCAGCCAGGCTGAGGCTTAAAACTGACCAGTGCAAAAACCCAAACTTGTGTAAGGCCTCAGCTCATTTTGTCCTTTTCCTCATCAGTACAGTTACTGCAACATACAGCCTGGGGTAGCAACCTTCCATCAGTTGAAGTGATGTGCCTGAGAACACAGGGGAGGCCCAGCAGGGTCTGTGCAGACTTCTCTTCCATCTCTAGAAAGAACCTTCTCATGACACTTCAGAAATGCCAGTTCTCAACCTGTGTGTTGTGGACACTCAACACCAAACTTGCACTTACAGAAGAGATCTGAACTGGGCTGGTGCTACAGCTGAGTTTTTGGCTTTGTCTTGTGAGGGATAGGGCAAATGTGATGTGATAGACCTGTGAAGAGCTAGCATCTATGGAGATCCATAGAATCAGAGATGGCCTGGAAGTGTGACAGGGTGTTTCCCCCAAATCCCTGAAATAGCAGGGCTGACAGAGCTGTTGGGAGGTGAATCCACAATGGTGAAACCTGCTGTAGCTGCCCGTAGGAAGCTTTAGCCAAAAACATCCTTTCATGATTGTTTCCTAGAGTAGGTTCCAGCAAAATCAGTCTGGAGAACTGGAATAATGACTTGGCTGGCTGCACTGTTCCCTGCCAAGCACCCTTCAGTCATCACTGGCATCACCTTGAGTGGCATGTTTCCACTTACCTAAGAGAATGACCTTACTAGAGTTCGTATGATAGGAGATCCAGTGTCCTGGTAACTGGCTGAGGTGGTAAGCAAAGATTCTAGTGGTGTCTTCACAGGTTCACAGAATGGTTTGGGTTAGAAGGGACCTTGAAGATCATTTAGATCCAACCCCCTGCCACAGGCAGGGACACCTCCCATTAGCTCATGTTGCTCAAGGCCTCTTCACGTGCGTGGCAAAGAATGCAGGGATGCAGAGCTGAAAAATAGTGCATTCTTATTCCCTATATCTTCAAGATGGTTGTAGTCTGCTCTGTGGAACTGGTGACATCTGGGTTTTCAAAGAAGTCTCCTGTGCAAAATGAGCACTGCAGAAGGTGGAGTTAGGTATTGGTGGCACTGCATGAACTTGTTTACTTCCTCAGATACTTCTCCAGGAAATGTCTTTATAAACATCACTGGTGTGCAGGCTGGAGCCAGACACCCCCTATCTGAAGCTGGTAATTTAGTTCTTTAAAGAGAATGATTTTTTTTCTCTGGAAGAGATTTAGCTGAGAGAATTTCTTTATCTGTCAGCTTTGAAGGCAAATGGGATTGTGGCTGTTTGTTTATTTTCACTCTCCATTTTAAAAACAAAACTATTTGTTGTTTGTTTAGGATATAGCTGGTTTGGAAATTGAATTTAGGCACTGAAAAAAACCCAAAAAGAATCAATGTTGCGGTTCCAAGATGAGTGAGGAGGCTTTGTTCCTGGGGTTACAGAAATGAGCTCTCTTAACTTGGAGTTAAAAAAGAAAACTCCACAAATTAGCGATTAGATTCTTAGGCCATTTGAGGCAAAAGCTGTGGCTGCCTTCACAGACATTCTGCTTGCTATTTTTTTTTCCTTTCTGAAATGATGATGTGCTCTCTAAGGTCTCTTCCAACTTAAGCCATTCTATGATTCTGGCATTTTAGGTGACCAAGTTGAATGTGGAGCTGCTGGAGCAGGTCCAGAGGAGGCCATGAAGGTGATGAGGGGGCTGGAGAACCTCCCCTATGAGAGAGTTAGGGCTGTTCAGCCTGAAGAAGAGAACGCTCCAGGGAGAACTCAGAGCAACCTTCCAGTACCTGAAGGGGTTCCAGGAGAGCTGGGGAGGGACTATTTACAAGGGCTGGGAGTGACAGGATGAGAGAAAATGGCTTTGAGCTGGAACAGGGAAGATTTAGACTGGAGATGAGGAAGGAATTCTTGACACTGAGGGTGGGGAGACACTGGCACAGGTTGCCCAGGGAGGCTGTGGACGCCTCTTCCCTAGGGGTGTTCAAGGCCAAGTTGGATGTGTCCTTGAGCAACCTGGACTGGTGGGAGGTGTTCCTGCCCGTGGCAGGGAGTTGGAACTGGCTGGTCTTGAAGATCCCTTCCAACCCAACCCAATCTAAGAATTGATATCTTGAAACTGTCCTTCATCCATAGAGCTTCAGTACCTGTGTGAGACATTTGTGTCATGTCATTAACTTTGGATGCTTCAAGGAGGAGTATTAATTGTGTGGGTGAGGTGCTAGCAGATGGTTTGGATGAGGTCCTATAACACATGTACTTATGGAAATAAAAAGCCTTCCTTAACCTGTGGTTAGCCTCACACTGCTGTCAGTGTCTTGGTGTCCACGTGCACCTTCTGGTGATCTCTCTACAGTCCTTGTGCAGCATCAGCAGAAGTATTTCAAAAAGCAACCCCCAAATGTCCTTGGCCAAGGAAGAGCAGCATTGCTTCTGTTGTCACCAAGCAGTTAGTGCTTTGTGTTACTGGTTACTCAGAGGTCATCTCAGTATTCCAGGTGGTTTTTTTAGCCATGTTTTCCCTCCCCTCTGCAATCCTAAGCTTGGAAGTATCTGAGGAGCTGAAGCCATGTGGAGGCATTACTTAACTGTTGTGTCACCTTATTTTCACGTGAGCTTGTAGCTATATAGCAGGCTGAAAAGCAGCCACCAAGCCAAGCATGCCTTTAATATATCTCTGTTGTTGCTTGCAGCCTTTTCTTTGGCTGAATGTTGTAATTATGATGATTTTGTTTGCGTTACCCACAGCAGTTTTTGACAAATTGAAATTGCTGCTGTTTGATGTGCAGGTGGTTTTCCTCTGCTTGTATCTGAGCTGAATCCTCAAGTCTTGGGAGCAGAATGGTGTATTCTAGGAAATGGGCTGAAATAAACCTTGATTTCATTTATTTATTTTTGTTTTCCCCCCTGCCCTACCCCAGTGTCTTAGGTCTTTGTTGTGTTAGTCATCAAGAATGGATAATGTGTCCAAATACACAGCTGTTCAGATGCTAGAAAGCAGAACTAGGAAAAAGTTTGGAGTATTAAGAAGTACATCTTGCTATTTGGAATGTCACTTCGGGGTTTTGACTTCCATTCTCCTCAGCTTCAACTCAAAACTGTCAAAAGTGTCTGGATTCTTTGGTTTAGCTTAAAATTGAAGGCATCTTTCACACAATAAAACAGCTTCTTTCTAGAGCTAAGGAAGCTGCCTTATGTTTGACTTCAGATTCTTTTCCTCTTGCCCTAATTAAAAAGGAATGCTTATTTCTAAGCCTCTGTATCTGTCCTTTGCAGGGACTGTTTTGTGGATTCCAGCCTCAGCAGAAGGGGAACATCTGAAACCTGTCTAGGGTAGGGAGTTATTCAGAGATAAGAGGAGGAAGGTTGTTTTTATCCTCCCATTTTTTCCCCACACACAAGAATAGAACTGAGCAGTTTAGGGAGAGGCTGGAGGCCACTAGTCCATCTGTGCCTGGCCAGGTATCTGGTGATTCACACATTTTCCTGTCCCTGAACGTGACCATTTCAAAACTTCAGGTGTTTCTTCTCTTTTGTTAAGTCTTATCCTGAAACCCTTTGCCAGCAGAATTTTCCTTTTGATGCTGTTCTGCAAATGTGAATTGTTCTCCTCCACAGCATGGTGAACAATGCTTTAATGAAGTTGAAGATCTCAAGTGATGATGTGATTTTTAACTTTTTTCTTTCCTCCCTCAAGTGCTTGGTGCTGTTCAGCCTCTGTGTCAGCGTGGGTACGGATCCCACTGAAGTGGAGAGAATTGGGCTGGTAGGAAGGTTACACTGAACACAGTGCTGCCAAAAAAAAGGCATTAATTGCTCCTGCCAGCCACTTGGGAAGTGATCTGGTTGGAAACCCCTCAGCAACAGGAAAAGGGTGTTTACAGTTGATCTGCTCCTTGATCCAGTTGGTCAGGCGGTGGCACAAGAGCTTGTGCTGACACAGCGAAGAGCCAGGAACTTGGGCAGGGAAGAGGGCTGAGGGCTGCCTGTTTTGGTGGAACTATTCATTTAAATGCCTGTCAAAGAAACACTTGCATTGTCTGAGAGGACTGGAGTTAAGAATGGCACAAGTTTGGGAGAATTCTTGTATTAAAGGGCAAAAGAGCCCTTTTGACACCACCTCTGGGTCTGCTGGTTGAAAGTGGCTGGGCACAGTCCTGGAAAGATGAATCAAATGGGCATTTCTTTTTGTGTGTGTAGCTTTCAAACTTAAAACCTTCTGGAGATTAAATCAGCTCTGACTGCTTTTTGTCTCACAGAATCACAGAAACATTCAGGTTGGAAAAGAGCCTCAGGATCACCAAGTCCAACCATTAACCCTACTCTACAAGGTTCACCCCTAAACCATATCCCTAAGCACCACATCCAAATGACCTTTAAACACATCCAGGGTTGGCAACTCAACCACCTCCCTGAATGTTTAATGTCTTTGATGTTTAAGGTCCTTGAAAGCAGCATATTAAGGACAGGGAGAAAAAGAGGAGTTGAGGCAGTGTTCTCTTCAAACATTGCCCCATGGAGTATCACCATCACCACTTGTGTGTCACTTGGTGCCATGCAGCAGAGGAGTCACTTTGTGCACTGGCTAGCAGAGGATAGTCACAAAGCCCAGGTGTGATCAGTGAGGTGCTGGTGACACAAATAACCAAGCTTGCTCAAAGAAAAAGAGCACTTTCAACCTAGCAGTCTGCTGGCTGGGTGAACATATGCCTTCCGTCCATCTCCCTCACTAACAGAAGTGAAAGTTGGCATGGCAGCCTGCTGGTATTTTTGTGAGGCAGCAGCTCCACAGAGGAGCTCCTCACTGATAAATATAGTGGCAAGGTTGATGTGCTCAACTTGGAAAAAGGGCTTTTCTGGAGCCTGGGGTGGGGGGAATGTTTATGCTTCTGTGTAAAATAACTCCAAATGCACTGGTGCCTGGGGGCTGGGAACAGTGCACTGGGGCCAGGATGGGGCTTTTGAAACATTTTAGCACATGCTCAGCTGGGTTCTGCAAAAATGTTTAGGCTATGGGATGGCACAATGTGATGATTTGATTTGAAGCCAGGAGTGGGGGAATCTCTTCCTCTGAGCTCTCCCCCTCTGTCTGTTTAGCCAGGTGAGTGGCCTGTGATCTGTCTGAAAGGTGGTAAAAAGCAGGTGCAAAGGGGGAGAAAGCTGTTCAGTTTTTTTTGTTCAGTTGGGGTTTATTTTGAGTCTGGAACTGAGGTGGTGTATCATCTCAGGACATGCCTTGGGACTTGATATGCCCTCTTCAGCCAAGAGTTGATGAAAAGGCTCTGCCAAGTGCAGGGTTTGTTATGAAAGTTGATATGGATGCTAATTCCTCCTGGGCTTTGGAACTGTTGTGTGCTGCTCTGCCCCAGCATTGCTTAGTCATGTCAGTGTGTGGCCAAACCTAGGGCAGGTTGTAAATCTCTTTGCCTTCTGCAACTTTATCAACCTTACTGGTTTGGAAGAAGGTTTGAGACCTTGAGCAGCCTGGACTAGTGGGAGGTGTCCTTGCCCATGGCAGGGGGTTGGAACTGGATGATCTTCAAGGTCACTTCCAACTTAAACCATGCTATGAATGCTGTGAGTTCTGCCGTGTGGTCCCCAGTCTGTCATGATTGTCTGATGGAACAAGAAGTGAACAATCATATTAAAAGAACACAGAGAACACAGAAGTCTCTCATTGTTTCTGTTCAGGTTGTGTGTTTTTCCTTCTTCAGCCTTTCCTGACAGCTTGCTCTCTCTTAAATTCCAGGCTTGGTGTTTCTGGCAATGAATGGAGTAGGTTTTCTTGCTGGTGTAGTCTATGATCTTGCAGATGCCAGTTAATAACTCTGAGAGTTTTGTAAAAGCAACAACCATGAAGTGCATTGTTAGGGATCCTGCTTGTTTCCATAACAGTTAGGACAGGTCTCCACATCTGCTATTGCAGTTCATTACAAACATCCTGCCTGAGTTTAGAGCTGCTGGAACAGCTGTCTGCTTCACAACTGGGGAGACAGAGGCACGTCCCAGCTTAGAATGTGACAGGGAAGTATTTTCTATCAGTGTTCACCTAATTGGATTATTGTGCATAGAAGAAAATGATGGACAAAGCCACTTAAAGAGGAGGAAGAGACTTTGTTCTAGAAAGCAGCTTGCTCTGGTTGAAAGATGCTGAACTCTGCAGGGGATGCATTTGTACTTCAGCTATTCCAGAACTTCCAGTGGCTTACAGCAGGTACCTGCAAAAAGTGCTTAGATTGAAAACACTGCAGAAGTTCCAGGGTGTATTCACACAAGAACAGAAGTTCATGCAAGTTCAGAAGAACCAGAAGTAAGGAACTAGCCTCCTGCATGTTGCATTCAGTCTTTTTTATGGCTGCTGAGTCTTGTGGTGCTGCTTGTTTGGTGTTTTCTGTGGCTGCCTAGCCTGAGCTGCCAACAATGCCTTGTGTTCCAGCAGGTATAGGAGAAAGTGGCTGTATTTGGGAGCTTGCATACCAGTATCAACTAGGTGAAAACCAAGAGCAGGCTCTCCTGAAGGAGGCATGTTCCCCTTGCATATTGGAGTGCACAGAGCATATCTTAAACGAGGATGGTTTTGACCATGTGCTCAGATTTTCACATACTAATGTGAAGATATCTTGGCTCAGTACCTGTCTTGGAATTTGAGAGGTGTTAGTGTGAATGTTGTTGGACTGGACATGACTCCTGCACGTGAGAAATGATCACTCTTTGCTCACAGGCTGCTGGCATTACAGCTTCCCTGTCACCAGTAGCTCATGTGGAACGAGGATGATTTTAATTTTGTTTGCAGAAGGATCCTCCCTGTTCCAAATTGTTGTCTTTGCTGAACACATTCCCCATCTTTCTTGGGTTTCCAAACCATATTTCTGGACTGCATTGAAAGTTCTTGCACTGAAGGCTTGGAATTTAATAATACCCAGTGCAAACACAGACTACTTACAACAGAGAACTTAAAGGAAGTTCTTCTGTAGACAGCTTGCTCCTCTTAGGCAAAAGTTTGTGCCAGTAATCATACACCTGATGAAAACCCTTTTGGAAGTGCTTCTGTGCTGCTGTGTTCTTTTGCCTCACTTCTGCAGCACTGTTGGCTGCATTGGAGTTTGCTTTGGTTAGTACCTCCACAGCAAAATCATAGGGGCTCTGTTGATAGGAGACACTGGAGAGAGGATAAGGTGGAACTGCAGGAATGTATCTTGACACAGTTGCTTTTTAATGATGTTCTAATTCAGTTCATCTTCAGGGCAGTGCTGTGGATACTTTCTTGCCTCCCCGCTCCATGCTTGCAGAGCTGACTTCCAAACTAGGGCTGATGTAAGCACTTGCTGGGGAAGGAGGCTCTTTGCTGCTCAGAAGGGCTTCTCCCTGTCGCTGCTCCCCTGCTAGGCTATAGTTGGATGTCAGTTTTGTTTGGGCACAGATGAAGACTTTATTTCACAAATATTCTTACACTGTACATCTACTTTGTGTGGAGATTGGTGGTGTGAGAACAAGAGGCTGCTAATAGATTTAAGGACATTAACTTAGAACTTGAGTGTTGCAGTGTCAGAGCTGCCTTTTGACATCCCTTCTCTTCAGAGATCCTGGAAGAGGTGCTGCAAGCTGAATGCTGTTGCTTTGAGCTTAGGAGTGCTGTTGGTGAATCCTTATTTGCTAAGCTTCCTGGCGTTATGGTGCTAACGTTTTTCAGTTGTGGAAGTGATTGCTGGAATGAGAAATCTGTGATGAAATGGTAATGCAATGTGAAAGCTGAAATCCCCGAACCGATCCTGGCAGGAGATAATAGCTGTTTGAAAAGAGGTCTCTGGATATGGAGCTGTCACCTTCCCTGATCCCACCAGAACCTGATAGTTCCTGCAGGCTGCCAAGTCTCCTTTGCTCTGGCTCAGAGCTTCTGCTGAGGGGGAACAGATCTGAGGAGGGCTGTGAAGGGAATCGGGCAGCTCTATTCCATCAGTCAGGTCATAAACATCAGAGCCTGCTGTCAACAGCCACTCTTCAAACCTTTTTAGTTTTATGCAGCCTTTCCAGTCGACATAAAAAACTTGGGATGTGTTTATCTTGGCACTTTCAAAGGCAGTTATGTGCAGACACCTTTCAGAGATGCTAGTTTCCTTGGAGCTCTGGAAGACCTAGCTCTCAAGAATACCACGTGAAGGCTTCTTAAGGAAAAGAATTTCATCCTGTCCAGCTTTGTATGCCGACCAAAATGAGTAAGACTGAATGAACAGAATGGATGTGGCAGAAGAGTCTGGAATGCCTTGCTGCTGCCCGATCCCAAGTGAAGACAGAAAGGGAAGGATTTATCTTGGGAGAAGTTTGGGTTTTGAGTGGGAAATAATCTTGGATGGTCAAAAAGAAGTTGTCAGAGAGTTGTTACAGAAGGAAAAAAAAAGCGTGGATTCCTTGTGGAAGTTTCCTTATGGGAGTAACAGAGCTGAAACAAGGACTGTGAGGATGGGCAGCATCTTGTAATTGTAAAACTCAGTGCTCCACTGCAGCTTTGGGCACAGAAGTCTGAAATACTCAGAGACACTGAATTAAAAGGATAAAGAAGTTTAAAAAAAAGGAATAAAAGGATAACTTAAAATTGGTACATTCTTATCAGGTTAAAGCCTGCCATCCCAGTAATAAAAATTGAAGGAATGAAGTAGATTTCTGAGGTTTGAAAGTCACTAAAGCACTGTGGAGATGGGATTGCTGTGGGAAGCAAAAGCATCCTGTGTGAAAAGAGAAAAATCAGGTGAGGGGCAGCACCTTGGGATTTTTTGCTTGGCTTTGGATTTTTGGCTTGGGTTTTCTGCAGTCACTAGCATTGAGGGCAAGGAGTTTGGATCTGTCTGGAGAGAGAAACTGAAACAGTGGGTTTAAAGCCATGTTTTGGTGTTGACATTGAACTAAGGGAACTTACAAAGTACACCGAGTGATAACTGATGGGAGATGCTGAGAAGTAGAGGTGTAATAAGATTCTTGCATTCAAAAAAATCCCAAGATGAAGATATGAGAAGTAGCAGGGAAATTTAGTGGTTATCTGAACCTGCTGCTGATACATTGATGGAAGGTGTGTGCACAGATGAGGATGTGTGCCTGTCTCTGGAGCAGTGTGTACCCTCTGGGTGTCTGTTTTGGGGAAACACTCAGGGCTGACTTAGCTGTAGAGGGTTGTGAAAAACTCTGTTTTTACTCAAAAGAGCAGATAGGAAGAACTTGGCTTAGTCCAACGAAATGAAGGTGTGTGGGAGGATCATCACTCCCTAAAAAAGGCAGAAATGGACCCAACACACAGCTGAAAGCCAGGAGGAGGAGGAGATGAGTGCTGGGTGGTGGATAATTGTAGTGTGTCACTTGGAGTTGTTTACCCGTTAGTGTCTCCCAGTTAACTTATGTTTCTTTCTGCCACCCCAACCCCCCCGTTTTTTTTTCCCCTGCTGTGCTATCTTTAAGGTAATTTTAATACAGAACAGTGTCAGTAACTGCATCTGGTTTTGAGGGACACCAGCTTCCTATTTTTTTTTTCAAAGAGATTGATCCCTTTAGAGCATTGTTTTGATGATCTGCAGCCACTAAGCCAGAATAAAGGAAGCCCAGGCTACAAAAAATTGTCCCTCAGTATGTGTAATGCCTGATGAAGACATTTGGGGTTTGGTGGTAATTTTGTGGGTGATTTCTTCTCTAAGGCATGGCTTTTGCTCTCCTCTTGAGCAGTAATAGGAGTGCATCTAGAATGGCTTGAGTGCCATGGAGCCTTTCAGACACAGGTTTGAAGTAGTCTTTGATGCAGTTATCTAAAGATCCCTTACACCGTTGAAAGTCTCTCTGACATATAAACAACTGCTCCCGTGTCTTGCTGTGGTTTTCTAGAAGGGGAAACTTGCTCATTTGAAAGCTGTAATGATGGAAGCTTCCCCTTTGTGGATGAGTTTTCTGATTAGAGATAACCTATCTAATCCATGGGAAATGTTAATCTTCTCTTTGCAAGTGCATCCTGTCCCATTCAGCACGTTCAAATATGATTGGTGCCTCAGTGCGGGGAGGACTCTGGGGGAATTTTGGCCTCTTGGTGCTTTACACTTAGCAGAAAATTGGAATGGCACAGGATCATGGCTGGAAACCCACCTTGCTTTTTGGTCTTAGATGCCTCAGGAACTTTTTGATTTTTATCTGAGGTCATCTTGTTAGGACTCTGCCTACTGCTGGGAAGAGAAATGCTTGGAAAAGCCGTGTTGAAGAGGGTAACAGACAGAGTGATACTTTGTACTGTATTGAAGGGCTATTTTGAACTGTTTTTCCACCTCAGAATTAGTTGTTTTTCTTAGTGATGAATGTGCCTCCTGGTTCTGCTGAATAAGGTGTTAGCATCTGTGTGGGATGCAGTTTAAACCACCAACCTTGACACTGAGCTCTGTGGCTCTGAAAACACACACACAAAAAAGTGTGTTTATATGCTTTGGGGCAGTTGGTGACCAGTACTGCTCGATCAGCTGGAAATAGATAACAATGTGCTTTTGTGATATAAGAGTGGGAATTGTCTGATCAGTTGTTCAAATGCTTACATTTCTGGGTATCAAATGCTTACATTTCAGAATCTCTCTCGGATCAATTGGAGGAGAGCTTCTGCTCAGGGTGATGTAACCAGAGCTCAGAATTCCTGGGGCTCTGTGGTGCTAGAAGATGGTGTGAAGAACCTTCTTAAACTGTCCACTGGCTCTTGAGCACTTAGCCCCACTCCTTCATCCTGCAGGAACCACTGTGTCCTTACAGATGGTTTTCTTTTCCCTTTGGTCAAATCAGATGCTTTCCACTTAGGTTTAGTTCCCAGTGCTGTAGCATACAGTAAACTAATACTGCACTTGAATGAAAAATAATTGCTGAAGGGGCAAAACAAATCTTCACTTAATGATACTACAAGAGGCTGAGGCCTGGGACTCTTCAGCCTGGAAAAAAAGACAGAGGATGTTATAAATGTATATAAATAGCTAAAGGTTGAGAGGATAGGGCTGGGCTCTTCTGTGGTGGCCAGAGCTAGGACAAAGGGCAGTAGGTACAAATGAGCACAAGAGGTTCCACTTGAACTTAACAAGAAACTTCTTTACTGTGAGGGTTCTGGAGCAGGCTGCCCAGGGAGGTGATGGATTCTCCTCTGGAGATGTTCCAAACCCACCTGGATATGTTTCTGTGTGACCTGCCCTAGGTGATCCTGCTTTGGTTCTTTCCAACCCCTACTGTTCTAGGATTCTAAACCAGTCTTGGTTTGTATCATTCCTGGCTTTGGCTTTCACAGAACACTATCTCAGCATTCCCCTTGGTCTAACAAGCACAAAATTGGACTTTTTCCCCCCTCCATTCTTAAGCATCGCTATGCTAAGTTTGTCTCCTCAAGCTGCACTTCAAGTGTTTATCCTCCCACCTTCTATGTGGGGAGTGTTTTTGTATTTGAGCTTTCAGAATGTAATAAGAAAACATGATGGATGTGGATGACATGGACAGCTGTATTGTTTCAAGGGACCTCTTGCTCAGAAAAGCCTGCTTTTAGTAGTGGACAGTAATAGAGGAGAGCACTGACTAGGTCATGGCCTTCAGAGAAACGCAAAAGCTTATTTCAGACAGAAGCTATGATGGTTCCAAAAAATAACATGGTTTTTTTTTTTCCTAAAAAACAGCTAATTGAAGGAATTTGTAGAGCTGGACTTGAAAGCAAGGAAGAAGTGGATTTTTGTTCACCTGTGCAAAACTTCTTCAAGATCTATTTCTTGATGTGTGTTTTACAGCCCAAAATCACACAGCAGAAGTATGAGAAATGAATCCTGGATATCTAAAGAGTTTATCTGAGGCTTTTCTCCCTGGAAAACTTGTTCTGCAGGAGGGCAATGGAAGCCTCTCTTCAGGTCTTCATTTCGGTGGTGTCAAGTGTTGGGAAAAGGCCTTTTGGAATTTGGTATTCTAGACTATAGATCTTTTGCAGCACTAAATGAAGTGGTGGATGTAATCTGGCAGCTGAGTGCCTGCAGCAGAGAGATGCTGCTGAAGATGGGCTGGGAGAGGGGAGGAGGTGAAGGAACAGAGTGGCACAAAGTGGGTTGGAGTACTGGGATTGTGAGTGTGCAAGCAAACCAATGCTGAGTGTGACTTGCTTGGTGGAGTATTGAGTTGGTGAGCTCCTTTTCTGTCCTCCTTGCTCACACCTAGAACCTGACACCTTGTGGTGCAGCACACCTTGAGGAGCTCGGGATCATTCTTTCCCTTAGGGTTTTGTAAATGAAGTTAGGTTGTTGCAGACAGAACTCTCCCCTGCCTTCCAGGTGGGATGGGAAATGGCTGAGCTCTGGAGGTGAGCTTGCTGCTTGTCCTCCAAATCGTGTGCTTGTTTTGTGACAGTGGAGGAGATGATGCTGTTGGGTTTGCTTTGTGTGGGACCGACAACCTCTTTTGTTCCTGTGCTGGGCTGTCTTCCTATTTGAAAACGTTTGGAGTGTTGTCACATCTAAGTGTTAAGTCGTGTGTGCTGGGCTGCTTTTGGTGTGCTGAACGGTATCTCCTCATCCTCTGCGCTGCTGGGGAGTCTGGAGACAGGAGTGGTGTGTGGGAGGTGGTGGCTGCTATATACAAAGAAATCCTTCAGGTTGGCAGGACTTGGGCTGAGATTTGTGTGGAGCTGCCTGGCTGCATGATCAATGGCAAGGCGTTGCTAAGGGTATTAGCAATGCTGACCTACAAGTGCTGCTGCAGGGGAGCCATGGAACTCTGTCCTCTGATTTCTTGCACGAAAGTTTTCCTACGGAAAGCAAACCGTGGCTGTAGATGTCTGGGTGATTCATTTCCCTCATGCAGCTAAGACTTTAATGGCCATGGTGGTGCTCGGTCAATGGTCAGACTCGATGATCTTGGAGGTCTTTTCCAACCATAACAATTCTATGATTCTACAACTTCTATGAATCTTCTTGATGACCTAGCTTCAGATTGCCAAGATTGCACTTCCTTTTCTTTTTTTTTTTTCCCCTCTTCCCTCCTCCCCCCCTTTTTTTTCTTTTCCTTTATTATCTTTCTTTCTTCTTTTCCTGACTTTTTTCCCTTGGATTCTATTATTTCTATTTTCCTGGATCTTATTTTTTGTTTTCCCCCTGGATTCTTTTTTCTCCCTCCCTGGATTCTTTTTTCTCCCTCCCTGGATTCTTTTTTCTCCCTCCCTGGATTCTTTTTTCTCCCTCCCTGGATTCTTTTTTCTCCCTCCCTGGATTCTTTTTTCTCCCTCCCTGGATTCTTCCCCCCCCCCCCCCCTTTACTCCCTGAGTATTTTTTTTTCCTGGATATTCTCTCTCTTTCAATACTTTACTATTTTTTCCCATTTCTTCTTTATTTTTTAATTATTATTATTTTTTAACTTTTCCTTTATTTTTCCCCTCTTTTTCCCCCGGCAGGCAGTGCCCGGCGCCCCCCGCCCCGCGTTGGTAGGTGCCCGCCCCGCGCCGTGTGGAACGCTCCATTTCCTCTTCCCCTGCTGACAGCGGGGGGGGAGTGAGCGTGCGGCTGCCGGCAGCGCGTCCGTCCGTCCGTCCGCGCCGGCGGAGGGCGGCAGGGAAGGGGGGCATGGCGGGGCGGTGAGGCCGGGCGCAGGCGGCGGGGCCGCCATGGAGGCGTACGTGCTGGAGGACATCCTGGAGGTAGGGCCGGGCCGGGGCCGCAGAACAAAGCGGAGCGCGGGGTCGGCGGGGGGAGAGGCGGCGGCGCCGAGCCCCGGGGAAGGGCCCGGGCGCGGACGCGCCGAGCCGGGGGCCTGCCGGGAGCCCTCCCGCTCGCTCCCTGCCGCCGTGCGGAGCAAGCAGGGCCCCGCGGAGGCTGGTGCTGGCCGCGGCCGCGCACTCGGGGCCTAGGTCGGGGCCGGGCCTCCTCCCGGCACGGCGGCGGGGGGCCTGGCCGGGCTGGGTTTGTGTGCTCGGCGGGGACCCGGCTACCGGAGCGGTGCTGGCGAGGGGAGAGGAGAGGCCGCCTGCGCCTACAGGGCGCTGTGGGAGCCTTCGGTGCCTTCTGGATCGCGGTGCCCAGGGCTGACACTGCAGTGAGGCTGCCCAGCCTCAGCCCCGCCGCACAGCGCCTGCCTCCTGCTGCTCCTTGCTCCTTTTCGCCGGTGTCTTGCCCCAGGTGCGTGTTGGGCTTGTGGGTTTGCTACTGCCCAGCTCCCAGCTGCCTCCAGCACAGCCTTGCTTTGATTCCTCTGCATTATGAAATAAATGACATTTTCCCTTCTGGGGAGTGACACTCAAAAATGCTCTCTCAGCCAAAGAAGAGACCTGCCTGGGAATCACAAAGTGAAACTTCTGCTCAAATGGACACAGATCTCTATGCCAGATTATATTTTCGTAGATTCATAGAGTCATTGAATGGTTTGGGTTGGAAGGGACCTTAAAGATCATCCAGTTCCAACCCCCTGCCATGGGCAGGGACACCTCCTGCCAGCCCAGCTTGCTCAAGGTCTCATTTGCTCAAATAGTTGAAGGAAATAGCTCTTCTTGTTGTCTTTCTTGTGGGTTTCATAGTCTTGCAAGCAAAACAGTGATTACATTGGCAGGTGACTTCTCAGAATATTTGCACATGTTCTTCATTGTCACAAGAACCTGCTGCTGTTCACACAACAGAGAGCTTTCAGTGATGCTTGGCCTAGAGATTGGTTCCTTCTTGGCCATGCTTAGGTTGCTATAAAATTCTAAGTTGTCAAATCACAGAATGGCAGGGGTTGGAAGAGTCCCTCTGAAGATCACGTCCAACTTCCCTGCCAAAGCAGGGTCACCTAGGGCAGGTCACACAGGAGCATGTCCAGATGGGCTTTGAAAGTCTCCAGGGAAGGAGATTAGTGCCACCTTCCTTGTGAGCCTTTGAACTGTTCAACAAATTACATCCAGAATGTTAACACAACTTATTAACCAGCAAGAAACTGGTACAGATAATGTGAAGAAGACATTTTTACCAGTATCCATGGGGCTGGTTTTCTGTGGTGAGATAGGAAGACCAGAAGTGAGCTGGGCTTTCTGCCATCTGACAGATAATTCACTAATTCTTTCATTGTAACTACAGTTGTCATCTGCAGCTCCATAGTATGTGAAATTAATTCACAGAATGGGTTGGGAGGGACCTTCAAGTTCCAACCCCCCTGACATGGGCAGGGACACCTCCCAGCAGCCCAGGTGGCTCAAGGCCTCACCCAACCTGGCCTTGAACACCTCCAGGGAGGGGGCATCCACAGCCTCCCTGGACAACCTGTTCAGTGTCTCCCCACCCTCAGTGTCAAGAATTTCTTCCTAATCTCCAGTCTCAACCTGCTTTCTTCCAGCATCAAGAATGTCTTATCCTCTAAACTGGTTATAATTTAAAACAGGGGGGAAAGGGAGGGGTTTGTAGCATGCTTGTTGAGGTAATGTAGAGGCTGAGGCTGAGCTTGTGTTTGAGGTCCTGACTGCAAAAGGTGAGTGGCTGCTTGTGGGGCACAAATCACTTGTGAGTTAGGGTGGGGAGCAGTTCAGTAACTCACTGTTGACATCATCTAGCTTGCCCTAATGTGAAGGCTGCTTCCTTGGGGAGAGGAAGAACTGAGATGAGGTGAAAGCAGAATCTCTGCTTGTTTCATTCCTGGGGTTGCAGCACTCTGGTGGAAGTCTTTTTCCCCAGTCCTCTCCTAGCAGAGGGTAAAACTTAAAACCACTCTTCAGCATGTTTAATGCAGCTGCAGGCAGAGATGGCCACCAGCCTAGAGGATTTCACGTGGCATCCTGGCTGCCCTGTGCTTGCACCACCTTCAAAGGAGGTGTCCTTAATGCAGATCTTGAGCTGGCTTTGCTGCTCTCAGCTGAAGATGGGCATTCTCTTGGCTCTTTTGCTGGAATCTGGAGTTGGATGTGTTCTGTGGAAATGCAGCTGAATAAAATGGAAGAACCAGGGGGTTAATCTGCAGTCAGCTTCTGCTCGTTTGGTTCTTCTGATAGGTGTATCTTGGCCAGACTTCTGTGTTGATGGGTGACCTAGCTGGCAGCAAGGCTTTGTTGTTGGTGTAACCTTGCAGGTTTGGGCTAGTATGTGCTAGTGAAGGAGCAATTATGCTCCAGGAGACCTTGGTGTGGCATTCAGAGAGAGCCATAAACCTGCAGCTGTGGTTTTGATGCTTGAGCTAGTCCAGAGAAGCATTTTCTGGGTTGGGAGGAGGGGAGGCATGTTTTGTCTTGATAGATGTGGTCTGTGTTGTTGTGCTCAGCTTGGACTAAGGGCACAGAAATCCATTTAGGGAGCTTATGGCAGCAGAGGGATGCATTTCTATTCCCTGTGTTGATTTGAGACCTTGCAAGAGAAGCAACCATGTCTTCTGACCTTCAGGTTCTCCACAAGCTTGGTTGTGCTTGACTTCGGGGAAGCAGATGGGAGTAGAATGCCAGAGCACATGTGGCAGTTTCTTCATGGACTTACTGAGTGCAGTTAAACTCAATTCCCTTCAACTTTCTAGCTGAAGGTCATTACCTCACCTACCTTAAGCTGAGGCTCCAAATCACTGTGCTGTGGTGTGCTGTGTTCTTGGTGTGCTGTGGAGAGTGGTCCCTACCTGCAGGAGTTGTTATTGATTCTGTACGAGCGCCATGGGCCTATTTAATAACCCCCAAGATCCCACCTTGCTGCTTGGTGTGGAGCTGCCCTTGGTGTTGGTAAGAGGTGGTATCAAAGGGTCAGGTCTTACATCTTCAGTTGTCCAGTGGGGACAGTGGAGCAGGCCTCCTGTGGTGACCAGAAGCTTTATGCAGAGCAGAGCCAGCCCAGCCTGAGCACAGGGGTGCTTGATGAGGCAGTAATGGGAGCAAGAGCAGCTGTTAAATAGAAGAATAATGCCTGCAGTGCATGTTTGGAGATCAGAGAGGCCTCTGCCATGCAATTTATTGTTTTTTAACAGGCCAATGCTTTTAATATTTATAAACATAGCAGTCTCTTGGTCTGAAGATTAAAATCAGGGATCTATTACAGTATTCCTGTGCTGGGCATTAGGAGCTTTCCCATGTTCCAGCTCCTAAACAGGCTAATCCTTTCCCTGTTTTCTTTCTCATAGTTTCTCTTGCTAATCTTGTCTGCTTTACTTCCTATCTCTTTTTCCCCTCTTTAAAAAAGTTCACCTAGATGAAGTCACTTTGGCTACTGATGTGCTTCAGCATTTCCTAGTGATTCAATGCAGTTGTTCATATATTGTCTGGCTGAAAAAAAACTTCCCCCTCAAGTGTTATTTTCAATTCTACTGCTAGTTATTTTCAAGACTATTACCACAACTAGTGGTATTAATTGTATTAAGGCTCTAAGTCTGGGTTGCCTTTAGTCCCCTATCCCCAAGTAATGAGCACTGGGAGCTTGGGTCCCTAACTAGGTGCGAGGTAGTAGGTATAGAGATTACTCTGAAGAACTCTTGAGTTAAGGGTTCTTAAGGAAAGAGGAAGAGGACCCCTGCTTCAAGGCTGTGAGGTTTAACAGGGTTTGTTGAAGCAAGGCAGCAAGAACACAGCGTGGAGTACTGCACGAGCTGGCCTCTTGCTTGCTGTGAAGTTGTGCTGTTGTCTGATGGTCTGCAGCAGAAATGCCCTTTTTATCAGGATCTGTGTTCTACCAAAGACTAGGTGGCACTTCTCTTTTGTTAGTCATGCACTTGTTGCAGTCAGTAGCCCCCTGGTCAGGCCATGCTCTTTGTCCAAGCCTTTGGAGCAGCAGATGGTTTGGGTTGCTGGTTCAGGGTGTGGGACTGAATTGTCCTGAGGTGAACTCATGTTCCAGGAGCTCTCTGGGTGAGTGAGAACTGAACGTAGCTAAACATGCCTGGTCTGAAGTGTTGTTCAGAGAGGCAAAATGGCCTGAAGAAAAACAAGCTGAACATGATAACAGAAGAGATTGAAATTCTTCAGCCATCTTAGCTTCAGGAGGTGGCACTGCAGGGAAGGGAAGGAGGGAGACCAAGATGTCCCAGATCCTTGTCTGGCAGGGATTTTGGGAAATGTTGGAGGAAATATATATCCTTTCCTGCCCCTGCCTTGAACCAGCTGGGGAAAAGGGGGCTTTCTGAGCTTACTGAGCTCCTCTGCATCTCTGGATGTGGAGCAAACCCCACTTCCTGCTGCTGCCTTCTCCCCTGGCTGGGTGGCATTCGACACCATTCTGTCAGTCTGACAGAGGGGCAGCAGTGGCAGTCACTCAGGCTGGTGCCACCCTATCTTGGGGGTGTCTGCAGCTTGCCAGGTGTGAGTGGAAGCTAGAGTGAAGCTCCTGGCTCATTCTGTTGTCTGGGGCTTTCAAACAAAACAGGCAGGTGATTCTCCACCCCTAGGAACCTGCTGACCCCCTGGCATGGCCTCTTCTACCCATTTCTCCTGTGGTGCGGGGCACAGAGCTTAGAACAGGCCTGCAGGTGGAGTCTTCTAGAAAAGCAAAGCCTGCCTTTGATTTCTGTGCTTTCCCTCTTCCAGCTGATTGGGTGAGTGTTTTGCAGGATGAGAAGCTAATTTCCAGCTACTGGATCTGGCTTCTCCTGTGTGACAAGCAAGAAGCAGAAGCTGGTAGTTGTTGATTTCTTTGGGTTTTAAGCTGTTTCTCATTGACTTGCAGGCAGAGGTGCCAAGCCTGATGGTATAATTGGAAACCATTCCTGTTACTTATGCTTTATTGCTTGATCTTTTCAGTAACAGTTTGTTCTTGGTATGGTAATGTGAAAATGCAATTATTGTGGGAGCAACCTTTAAGGCAATAAGTCACTTTGTACTTCAGCTGCTATTTGAAAGGTCAGCCTTACTCTATGGTTGTGTCTTGCTAATTGGGGGAACTTAACCAAAGCCTTGACTAGCACTGGGATCAGATGATCTGCAAAGGTCTCTTCCAACCAAGTCTCTTCTGGCTTTTAAACTAGATGTTTTAGTCAATTGAATTTATGTCGGTCATTTCCTCCCCTACCAATCACAGAATGGTTTGGGTTGGAAAAGCCCTCTAAGATCATCCAGTCCAACCACTGACACACCACCACCATGGCCATCAAACCATGGCCCCAGGTGCCATGGCCACACCTTTCTTGAACACCTCCAGGGATGGGGGCTCCACCACCTCCCTGGGCATCCCGTTCCAATCCCTGACCACTCTTGCAGCAATGAAATTTTTCCTCACCTCCACCCTAATCCTCCCTTGGCACAATTTCAGGCCATTGCCTCTCCTCCTATCATCTGATGCTAGGGAGAAGAGATGGACCTGCATTCACTGCAACCTCTTTTCAGAACTGTGTGGAAAGGTTCTTTCCATGCCAAGGTACTTGTCCCTTTCCCCTGCATGTGCTAGAAGTCACAGGCCCTCAAGCTGGAACCCACACTCTGAACAACCTGCTGCACTGCCCCAGCATCTGGGCAACTGGCTTGGCCAAATAATGCTTCTCTGTCACTTCATGGCCACCACTTCCCAGGCTCCACAGTCATTGCACACTTTCTTCAGTTCCATTGCACTTTCTTGCTAGTAGGTGATGAAGTAGAGCATCTTGAATGCTGCTGCAGGAAGAAATGTGGTGTTGCTGTTGCTCACAGTGAACCATCATGTCCTCAGAGGAGAGGCAGCTTTGAGGAGCTGATACTGGGCCTGTGTTCATGTAGACTTTGAACAAATATCCCAAAATAGCTTCATGGGGCAGATGTGATCAGAAGTATTGAAGGGAGAGGAAAAATCCAAACTGGGGTAGGGAATTGAAGGGATTTGGCACCTTGCTATATCTCCATGCAAAGCAAGCAGTGGAAAGGAAGCACTCCACTGTCTTTGCTCTTAAACCTTGACTTATTTTCCTTTCCTGGGACCTTTTTGGTGAGAGAGCAAAAAGATCTCTGGGTTGGGTCAAATCGCTGTGCCTTGCTGTAGCTACCTTCAGGACTCTGTTCGTTTACTGTGTGTAAAATCTGTTCAGATCTGCTCAATATGCAGAAGCTTTCCGTTGGGAGTGACAAACAGAGCAAACAAAGATGGGAATCCGTGTATTAGGTATGCCTGGCAGTAGTCTGGCAGGCATTGAAGGCAGAGCTCAGTGATTTATCAGGCTTGTCAGAATTGTAACCAAATGAGGTGAAATTATTAGAAATAATTCCTTCTGTACTCAATTCCCCAGGCACTAACAGCAGGAATCCTAATCAGATACTGCATTTGGCTGTTTCCTACTGTAGCTTCAGCCTCTCACTGTCCTGCAGAAGGGCAGTCTGGTGAATGAGGCCATGCCAGTCCCTTCAGGAGAAAAGCCCTCAGTTGTGAATAAAGGCAGGGAAATCTGCAGTACCTTCTGATTGGCTCCATTGCACTTTCTTGTTGGGCTCAGTTTTGACATCTACAAGTGTGGTCACTTGTTTTGGGACAGCTCTGTAGCTGTTTCTCCATTTAATTTTCTAGGACAAAAATAAATCCCACTAAAGAGGGCAGGAGTGACTCAGTAATGTCAGAGCTCTGCACCTACCTAGTCATATCTTCCCAGACTATTTTGGTGAACTCCCTAAATGTCTCCACATGATACTTTGGATTGGTTGTGCTGCATGAGGAGAGATACTGAAAGGAGATTCCAGCAGGGTAATTACACAGAGGAAAGTAGATGTCCTCTGAGGACACCTCTAATTCCTACTTTGGAGAAAATTGTTCATCAGAAAGAAAATTTTCCCCATGAGAGCAGTTGGACATTGGAATCATCTCCCAAGGGAGCAGTGGATTCCCCTGCATTGGCCACTTTGAAGCCTCAGCTTCACAGGATGCTGGGCCAGCTCATTTCAACTGGACTGTTACCTAGAAAGGTTGAACCACATGGTCTTTGGGGTCCCTTGCAAGCTGGCATTCTGTGAAATGTTTGAAAGTTTGCAGTAACTCCAATTTTCCTGCTGTTGGATTGTTGTTCTTGATTCCCATGTGCATTAGTGTCCAGATCTCCTGGCTCTTGGTCACTTGGTGCAGCGTGGCCCAAGGGAGCATCAAGAAAGAGGATTTGTGGAACACACATGATGTTTCTTCTTGGAGGAAGATGATTTGTGGGACATGAATAATGCTTCCTTGGTTTTTTTACTCCCTGGAACAGCATGTTGAATAAAGACCATGAAAAGGGAGATGGAGTCCTCTTAAACTTGTATGATAACTTCTACAGTGAACTGCTCTTAGAATCATTCAGGGTGGAAGAGATCTCTAAGGTCATCAAGCCCAACCCATTCTACCCAACACCTCTGTGACCAGTAGACCAGGTTCTGAAGTACCACATCTATTCACTTAACACCTCCAGGGATGGGGGCTCCACCACCTCCTTGGGCAGCCTGTTCCAGTCCCTAACCACTCTTGCAGAAAAGAAATTTTTCCTCCTCTCTAACCTAAACCTCCTCTGGAGCAGCTTTGAGGCCTTTTCCACATCCAGTCATTAGTTGCTTGGGAAAAGAGGCTACGAGCAGCCTCACTGCAGCCTCCTTTCAGGGAGCTGTGGATAGCAATGATGTCTCTTTTCAGCTTCCTCTTCTTCAGGCTAAACAGCCCTAGTTCCCCCAGCCTCTCTTCTTAAGACCTATTCTCCAGATCCTTCAGCAGTCAGATGATGGGAAGAAGGGAGAGCTGTGAGTAAGCTCAGCTCCACGTTGGGTTGCTTGAAGAAGATCTGTTGTAGTGTTCCTCATTTTGTTCCCATCTGCACACAGAAGCTGGTGCTGTGCTGCAGTGGGCAAGCCCCTGCAGGCTTTCATTCATGCAGGGGAAGCTCTGAGCTGGGCTCCCAACGAAATAGCTGTTTGTGCCTTCATCCTGGCCCTCCTCCACATGTCTTCCTTCCCTTCTGCTGCTCCATCCTTCCTTCTGGAGTGCTTGCTGCTGTGAAGAGCAGCCGACCAAACCTCCTTGCAGAAGGGGATGGTTTGCTGCCAACCTTGTGTGGAAAAAAAAAAAACCATGTGGGCAGCTTCAAACTATTTCTGTTGCCAGTCCAACTGGTGCTGTGCAGTTCAGGCCACTTGCTGACTGTGGTTGTGCTCAGTAGCCACAGGGAGCGAGGGAATACCTTTGTGTGTCCTCTGGGTGGCTGTGGACCTGGTGCCTGGAATGCAGATGTTGGAGTGTGAGCAGGAAGGATCAGAATTGAGAATCTGAGAGGATTTGTCAGGGTTTTTTGATGGGAACAATGAGGAAGAGAAGCTTGGGTGATAAGGAGAGGTGTTGCTGCTGAGCATCAGTCTGTCCTTGAGGGCAGTGAAAAAACTGCTGAGCTACAGCTGCCAGGTTTGAGCTTTGGCCAATTTTTCATATTTTGCAAGGTTTTATTCCCTGGTGTTGTCTTACAGGAGAAGAAGCTGATCTGCAGGGAGTATAGGTTGTACACGGTGGGCAAAACAGGCAGACTGGAGTGGGAGTCAAACAGTTTGACTCTTGCTGTGCTGGAAGATGCCTGCCACTGGTGGGGCTTCTCCTCCTGAAGCAGATCTTCATTCTTCTGAGCACAGGCACAGAGAATCTACTGCCATGGAGGGAACAGGAGGGCTTGGGCCTGGGTTGTGGGACTGCTTTTTGCAATGCACAATGATGTTTCTTCAATTCCTCATGGTGTTTTGGACTCTTTGAGACTATTTACAAGGGCTTCTAGTGCTAGGAGGAGAGGGAATATATTGAAACTGGAAGAGGGGCGCTTGAGGCTGAAGATGAGGAAGAAATTCTTGACAGTGAGGGTGGGGAGAACCTGGAACAGGTTGGGATGCCCCTTCCCTGGAGGTGTTCCAGGCCAGGCTGGATGAGGCCTTGAACAACCTGGGCTAGTGGAAGGTGTCCCTGCCCATGGCATATGGGTTGAAACTGGATGATCTTCAAGGTCCTTTCCAAGCCAAACCATTCTGTGAATCTAGGGATATGTTCCCTTTCCAGCCTTGTGGCAGAGAAGGCAGGGAGAGGGCTGGTGGCTGCAGTGGGGTGCATGCTCTGCCACACTTGGCTGCTTTCCTACACTTCATCAGCTGCCAGCCAAGGCAGTTTTGCTGCCCCAGGCTTGGTCTATCATCATGAACTGGCAGATTTCAAGCTGGCTGTTGGTGCAGCTTCATGCTCACTTCCACATGGGCTTCCATTAAAAAGAAGGAACGGGATGCTTTGGTGGAAGCTGAAGTCTTTTCCCCACAGTGTGTCCCACTCAGAAATGTAGGTTTTGGTATGTGGCAGTGATCAGGTGGAGAGTCTGTGCTGGTTCCATCCCAGGGTATCAGCAGAACTGCCAGAAGCTTCTCCTGTGCCTTTTAGCAGCTGCTGTAGTGGAAGCGTGCAGTCCGTGCTCTGTGTTCAGAGAAGCCCTGAGCACTTCCAGCAACATGTTAAATAACTGGAGTTCTTGCAGCACAGCACCACTGGGGCAGCTCTGGAAAAGCACATCTGAAAAAGCTGGCTGCTGCTGTGCAGCACAGAGCCATTTTGAGCCTCTTCTGGACCTGGAGCCTTGTTGCTGGTTCCCCTCCTTGGAGGGAGGGCAGTTGGGGTTGGGTAGGGCACTGTGGAAACCCTGTGTTTCTGCCCTGGTTCTGTGGGGTGGGCTGCCTTCTGTCAAGGGGCTTTGTGGTGGTAATCAGCACCTGAGCTGCCCTCTGCAGTGGGGCTGGGTTTGGCTGTGAGGTCTGAGTGGGGAAATGCACAGACAGAAGCCCTTTGAGAGCAGTTAAGGGACAGGGCTAGCTCCTGGTGGGAGCTGGGGCTGCCTCAGCCAGTGCTCGGGTCCCTTGCAGGCACGGGGAGGAACGAAGCCAAGCTGACGAGGCTAATTGCTGGAAGTTGTGCTGACTGAGAAATGCTTTCTGGCAGGTTTAGCATAGCAAGGCTGAGGCATCTCTTGGTGGAGACTGGGGAAGTCGGTGGTTTCCCTCCTCTTCACCCCCCAGTGCAGCCTGCTGCCATGGAGCCCTTACCGTGCAGCAGCGCTAGGGCAGCTTTGCTTTTGGGAGATGTGTTTGGAATGCACAGATGGTCCTGAGGGATAGGAGGGTGGTCTGCTCTGTGATGGACCTGAAATGTTTGTCCTCTTTTTTCCTCTGAATCTGCATGGTTTAAGTTTGGCAGCTTCCTTGGCATGGACTACAGAGAAGCTGTTGTGGGTCATCCGAGGCCTGGCCTGATTGCAAGCAGTGAGAGTGTGTGTGCAGCTCTGAGAGAGCTGCTCTTGCATGGACAGACATCACACTGCTGGGAGGAAATCTGGGTGAAGGCAAGGCCCCACAGCACTCCTGCTGCTGCAGCTGGGCTGCTGCTGGCTTTGTCTGCTTGGGAGCTGTGATGTGGTGTTTCCATTGTTGGGCTGTGCTGATCTCCAGCCCTTAGAATAACAACTTGTTTCAGCTGGAAATGGATGGGTGTGCACACTTCTGAACTCCAAACTTCAACAAAGTGCATGGGGCCACTGAGAAGGAAGAGGTGAAAAATCTTCCAGAAAAAGCACTTTGGAGAAGTTGGGCCACCTTTAGTTTTGCTAAGCTGCTCTAAACTCCCTTCTCAAAGGATTAGTTAAGGGTCTTGATTTGTTACAACAAAGCCTGAGAGTGACAGAGGAATGGCTGCTTATTGAGCTGTGAAAGGAGAGCTCAGGATACTTCTTGAAGGCTGCAGGCAGCAAACATGCAGGGAAGCCCCCAGAAGTTAACCAGTGGCAGAGATAATAAATGAGCACTGGGATGTGAGGCTTGGCTCTCACAGACACAGCAGAATGGAAGTGTGGTGAATTTGTGCTGGGATCAGCTCGGGGGGTTATGCTTTCTAGAGGTTTCACTTTTGCCTTAGGTGTCATTTAAAAAGAGGGTGATTCAAAGTCCTAAATCAGTTGAGGTGGGCCTGGCAGTGTGGCAAGGCACAGGGAGCTCTTGTTTGAGGACCCACATGTTCACTCTGTCCTTGCAGTGAACAGACAAGGCAGAAGGCAGGTCCAGGGGAAGAGGAACGTCACCAACTGCGAGAGAAGGATTTTCTCCTTCTGGTGAGCTCACCTTCCTTAAACAAAGCTTAAGAGAGTCTTTAGTCCCTTGAAAGTAGGGCAGTGAGGAGCAGGGTGTCAGGGTGCACAGCAGGGTGCCTGGTGCTGTTGGAGCACTGCACATACTGCTCAGAGCTGCTGGGGGGCTGTCCAGGGTGTCCAAAATCCCTTGGTAGAATCACAGTTGCTTGATGTGCTTCCAATTTGCACACATTGAATGAGAAACCTGAAAAGGCTTCCACACAGCTGTGCTGCTCTCTGCTCCTCTTCTTCGTTGTGTTCTGCAGTTCTTGCCACTGGATCCATGACAGCTGTGGCATGTTTAGGGTCAGTCAGAGCCTGGTCCTGAGGGTGTGCTTTAAGTGCATGCTCATCCAGAGGGATTTAGAGTCCTTGAGCTGTCCTTCAGCAGGAGAGGTGGGAAAGTTCTACAAGGCCACTGAGGTTCTTGAGAAGTTTGCCTATGGTACAGTCTGGTGGAGAGTTGGCTGGGTGGGCAGGGGCTTTTGAGAGCTGCAGTGAGCACACTCTGCCTTCTGTGGCCCTGTGAGGGACTTGGTAAGGAGCTTAAGTGATGCTTACCTCTGGTACAGGGAAGAGTCTTAGGGGACTGCGGTTCTTGCTCAAGTGTGACACTGGTGCCAAGGGTGATGAGGGGCAGGGTGATTCTTGGAAGCTCAGTTGCATCATCTCTTCTCTTTGTGGTTGTTTTGTGTCCTCTTTACTGTGTGTCTGGTAGGCCTGTATGGGTTGGGAAGATGTGACAGGTTAGCTGCTAATGGCAGCAGAAATTGCCTGCGTAGGATCAGGCTGTCTGCTGGTATCCTTCAGTTGTCAGGGTGATTCTGCAGAAAGCTGCTTCCATTTTGGGGTTGTGACAGTATGGGAGCAACCTTTCTTAGAGGTGGGGTCTGTTTGTCAGGGGCTCTGGTGAATAGCAGGATGAGGGGCAATAGCTTTGAGCTTGAAGAGAGGAGATTTAGACTGGAGATGAGGAAGAAATTCTTGACGGTGAGGGTGGTGAGACACTGGAACAGGTTGCCCAGGGAGGCTGTGGATGCCCCCTCCCTGGAGGTGTTCAAGGCCAGGTTGGATGAGGCCTTGAGCAAGCTGGGCTGGTGGGAGGTGTCCCTGCCATGGCAGGAGCTTGGAACTGGATGATCTTTAAGGTCCCTTCCAAGCCAAACCATTCCATACTTCTGTGTAGACCACAACATCTGAGGGTTGGCCCAGAGCCATTAGCAATGTGATCTGTTGACACTGTCAAGGTTTTGCCTCTATGCTCAGTTCTTCCCAAGCCCATTCCAGAAGAGATGGTTTCTGTCAGGTGTTCCTGGTGAGCTGCTTCTGGGGCTTGGAGGGAGGGTGGAGGTGCATGGCTGTGGTCAAGGGCTTGCACAGGAAACCTGTCAGACGCTGGAAAGCTGTGAGCCTTTTTGTTGCCAATGTAGAAGCAGTGTGTTGGAGCTGAGCTTTCAGAGGCATGGTGGCACTTTGAGAGTGTTTTAGCAATTTCTTCTTTTGAGGGATTTTTGTAACCTGTTATCCATCTCACAGACCAAAAACTTGGTGGTTTGGTTTTTATTGGTTTTTTGGTTTTAATTATTTTTTCTCTCCCCACATAAATGTGGAACTGGGGCAGTGAACTTCAGAAGATGAGTTGGAGGTGGTGTTATTTTTATGTTGACATGGAATTTCTCTCAAATCAATGCAGCTGAACTCCAGTTAATGTAGCAATGTGCCTAATGGGGATGTGTGCCAAGGGTTTGGAATGAAGGTTGGAAATGGGGAGCAAAACACCCAACTGAAGGTGTTTTTCCTTGTAGGCTCACACCCTCCTTGTAGCTCTAGGTATCCATCTGCCTGTCTCTATTGTCTGTGGAGCTGGGGATGGAGAGGAGAGGATGCTGGTGTGAATACATCAGCACCTGTCTCGTCAGCAGCAGCTCGCTAACACTGCAGTACTAATGCAGGTGTCCCTGCAGCAGCAGCTCTGGAGGTGCCAGGCATGAGGACAGTGTTATGCCATTTCAGCAGCATGGGCTGGGACTCCTCTCACCCTTCTCCTCCCCCTTGTCATTTTTCCTTGCAGCAGCCAGAGAAATGTAGTGTGAGGTTGGTGGAATTAAATGAAAGGCGACACTGTCGAGACCCTGCAGCTGCTGGACTGCAGCTTTCTGCTGAACCGGGCATGTAGGTTTGGGGAGGGTCACTGCATGGCTGAAAGACAGCAGATCTGATTATGGATCCCAGATAACTGGAAGGGAAGAAACACTGCTGTAGGGCTGTATGTGTGCTGTAGTAGCTGGGGAGGATGAGGGCAAGCCACACAGCTTGTTCTGTTTCAAAATAGATTTGGAGAGGGGAAAAAAAACCCCAACCCAACAAAAACTGCAAAGCTGACATGGAGTGGGCAAAATGAGTTGCTTGGCTTCAGTGTGTGCTCTCCCTTGCTGGGAGCAGGAGGCTGATCTTTAGCTAAAGGAAATGGTTTCTTGTGTGATTATCCAGCAAACCACTTCTTTGACTTCACAGCTGTGTCATAGGAATGAGTGGTTGTGATGCTCTGGTTTGTCCCCCCAGAAACAGCAAGCGATGGCAGAGGCTGGCCTGCACCAGGGTCTTGATCAGGAATTTGAATGCAGTGAATGATTAATGCTGTGAGGGTCTGCATCTGGAGGTGGGGTGGTGGCTGCAGCAGAGATGTCAGCTGCAAACATTCAGCTTCAGGTGAAAAGGCAGAACCATTCACCTCCCTGGAGGGGTTCAAGGCCAGGGTGGGTGAGGCCTTGAGCAACCAGCTTTAGTTGAGAGATGTCCCTGCCCATGACCTGAAGGTTGGTGTAGATGACCTTTGAGGTCCCTTCCAACCTGAGCCATTCTATGAAGCCCCCTTGAGCATTTTGCTCTAAGACCCCCCATGATTTTGTGCCTCTCGAAAGGGAAAGCTGCCCCTAAAGGCTTTGACAGCCCTTTGAGGTTAAAACCACCACGGAGTTGCAAGGGGCTTTGCCTTGCCTGTTAGGTTTTGGATGCCTAAGTGAAAAATGGGTGCTTGAAATCCTTGTCCTGGTTTGCCACGTTCCAAATATATCCTGGCTTTGTTCTGCTTCACTCCTACCTCCCAAATCCCTTGATGCTCCCCGAATGTTTAGAGACAAGGCATTAAAACTACCGAGCAGTGTCGTGCAGAGCAAAACCGACTGGTTATTAGTCAGAGCTGGACTTTGTTCTCGCCCTGGGAATGTTGTTTATTTCCTCCTGTGTGTTCCAGTTGCAAGGTGAGAGTACAAAAGCTGCTATTTCTGTGTGGAGCAGGCTTGTAGGGGGAGAATTTCATGGAGCAGTCAGGGGAAAAGACTTTATAATAAAGAAATGCTCATGAAAACTGTATGGAAGATGGAGAGAGCCATAAAATATTTTGGGTTTGGTGTCTTGCACTAATTTGGAACAGTATCTCCAAGGCTGCAGGAAGTGATCAGCAGATGTCCAGTGGATCTAATCTGCAGTGAAGAATACCTGGGGACCATTTCTTGTACAAAAAGGAGCAGGAGAAAACCCTGATCTCAGGCTCCAGTGAAGTTTTCAGGCTTGTGTGTGATCTTCATCCAAAGATGTGTGTGCCAGCCAAGTGCCTGTCCAGTCCTGCATGGCCAGTTTGTGAGGTGGAAGTGCTGCAGGTCCAGTTCCAAAGCAATAAATGACAATGGCTCTGAGAACAGTCTGTTTCTTAGTGAGCTGAAGGGCAGGGACAGAAATAATAAGCTCTCTGCTGCTGGAAGTGAGGGAGTTAAAACTGTTCTGGAGCAAGAGCTGAGATTATCTTGGAGAGCTGTTAGAGTGGGAGTGTGGGTCAGGCTCTGCCTGCTCATGAGGAACCTGAGGAGCTCCTCAGGTACATCAAGATTCAGACTGCTCACCCTAACAGTGGAGAATTGGAAGCATCCTTGCTCTTTATCTTGTGACTTGTGGGTGTAGTGGGACTAAAGGTCATCCACTGCCCTGGTAGTGGTTGAGTGTTTGGTCTGAAGGTGGCTTGAAAAACCTTTGCTAAGTTTCATATTGTCTTCAAAAACCTTCTGCTGCTCTCCAGAAATGATGGAGCTCAGGAAAATTGGTTGTCAGAGTGCTTGCAAATTGGCACTGAGTCACAGAATCACAAAATGTTAGGGGTTGGAAGGGTCCTCCAGAGATCATCTAGTGCAACCCCCCTGCCAGAACAGGATCACCCTGGAGTCCTTCTGCAGCTCCTGAGAAATGATCCAAGAGAACTGGCAGTTGAGGGCTGTTGAGGTGAAATTGGCTCTGTGGCAGCAGCCACTGTTCCATGTGCTTCAGGTCCTTCAGAAGGGCTTTGTACTCAGTCCTGGTTCTCCTAGGATCCACTTGGCACCCTCTGGGTATCAAACACCAAACTCTAAATTTAGGGGGGCACTTGTAATCAGTGCCTAAGAAGAGGCCCAAGGCATGGGAGGCACCTGACAGAAGCTGAAAATAGGCTCCTGCATAGAAAGCATTTTATTATGAAAGGTGGTTTGGGGACTTGTAAAAGCATTGGGCTGAGCTGATGTGGTTCATCCCAAGTCTGCTTTAAGATGCTGTTTATGGAGCTTAAAAAAAAATAAAGGCTCCATCCTGCTATGTTAATGAGCAACTCTTGCTACTTCACAGCCTTCCAGAGCTGTTGTTTGCCACCCAACTGCTAGACACCAACACTGGATTTCACTGTTTGCTTGATGCTTTTCCAAGAAACGTTTACTACTATTTATTTATTTATTTGTGTAGCATGTCTTCATGTAGGGATTCAAGCTAGACAATGGGATGGTTCTCTTCTCCTCATCATCCATGGCTCAGGTGCAGCCAGGGCCTCGCAGTGCTTGCAGGAGGATCTTGCTGGGTGTTTGGTGCTGTCCAGGCTGCATCAAAAGCCAGCGTGGCCAGCAGATGGGAGAGAGGTGGTTCCACCACTCTTAACCTGGTGAGGCCCCAGCTGGAGTCCTGTGTCCAGCTCTGGGGCCCACAATACAAGAAGGACATGGAACTGTTAGAGTGGGTCCAGGGAAGGCCACAACAATGATCAGAGGGCTGAAGCAGCCCTTCCAGCCCAAACCATTCTGTGAATCTATGAATCTTCAGGCTGTAAAGACATGAGTCCTGCTGGATGGCAGTCTTGGGAAATTACAATGACACTTTTGCTCAGAAAAATCAGGACTGGGAACATGTGCTGAGGTCCTTGTAGCATGAGATGTCCTTGAGGTTTGGATCTGTGTACCTGGTAACACCACCCTTCTCTAAGCCATTTGGAATTTCTCATCTCAGCTCTGTTCATAGAATGGTTTGGGTTGGCAGGCACCTTAAAGCTCATCCAGTTCCAACCCCCTGCCATGGGCAGGGACACCTCCCACCAGCACAGGTTGCTCAAGGCCTCATTCAACCTGATCTGGAACACCTCCAGGGAAGGGGCATCCACAACCTCCCTGGGCAACCTGTTCCAGTGTCTCTCCACCCTCACTGTCAAGAATTTCTTCCTAATCTCCAGTCTCAATCAAGTCTAAATTCAGGGCACCAAAAGTAGGCTGTTGTACTTGGGAGCAGTCAGAACGTGGCTGTTCTGTTCCAGCATCTTTTGGATGCATCAAATAACAGCAGCAGTGATCATGGGCAAAGTAAACTTGGGCAAGTGCAGAACAAGAGGTTTTTACTGCAGGATGAGAGAGGAGGAGAAGTCTTGTAAAAGGCCTTCTGCTGGGGACTGTCTCAACAATTGGATTATGTCAGAGTATTGTTTGAGGGGAGAAATGCTGAGTGGGAAGGCAGATGAAATGCTCTGATATGTGAGGTGGGGTATCTGGGCACTGTTCTCTAAAGTTTCTTTAGTTAAGGGAAAGAAAATACCTCTGAGGGCCATTAAAGGAAAAGTCTATATACTTGGGCTGCTCCTGGGAATGCTGTGTCTGTGGGCTGGAGCTTCTGTGGAGTGGGCAGTGTTTGCTGGGAGAGGATCATAGCAGCTACACTTCTCCCAAGGTGCAGTTTGGGTCACCTCTGTTAGGCCTATCCTCACCAGTGTCAGATGTGTTGAACTGGCTGAAAAGCCAAGGCTGGAAAGCTGAAGCTAAAAGGCAGTTGGGGAGACCCCAGAGTGTAAGCGGAGGCTAGCTGGAAGGTTCTGCAGGCCACAGGTGGAACATTCTATCTCTGAAACTGAAGACCAGCTGTGTTTGATGTCAGCAAGTAGTCAGAATGGCTTCTTCAGTAAGTGAAGTTCTTAAGAGACTGCTCTGATATGGTTTAAATGACAGCAGACAATCTGAGGTGACTAATAAATACTAATAAGCAGAAATCAATTGTTTTCATTACATGAGGGGAGAGAGACCTCATTGCTCTCTACAGCTCCCTGAAAGGTTGCAGTGAGGAGGGGGTTGGTCTCTTCTCCCTAGTCTCAGGTGATAGAAGGAGAGGCAATGGCCTGAAATTGTGCCAGGGGAGGATTAGGTTGGAGATGAGAAAAAAATTCTTCGTGCAAGTGTGGTCAGGGATTGGAAGAGGCTGCCCAGGGAGGTGGTGGAGTCCCCATCCCTGGAGGTGTTCAAGAAATGGCCATGGATTGATGGCCATGGTGGTGTTGGGTTGATGGTTGGACTGGATGATCTCAGAGGGCTTTTCCAACCCAAACCATGCTGTGATCCTGTCTTCTAAACTTCATTGCAAGAGAAGCTTCCTCCTGCTGGCCTGGCTTGTCTTGGTGCTGTGCTGTTTGGAGGTGGGTTCCTTTTTCTCCTCGTTCTCCAGGTGTTCTGGTCTGGGATTCTCTAATCATATCCTGCTCGTATGCTGGGAGGAAAATGGGAAGAATTTTCCATTTGGAACTTGAACTGAATAAAAGACCTAATTTGAGGGGAGAGGATGTGAGTAGGGAGAGGCATTTTCCTATTTTGCCTTTTTTCTTAGTAAATATTTCCTAGTGTTGGGAAGAGCTGCGACCAGCTGTTAAATATTTCACTCGGAGCAGATTTTTTCAGTCAGTCTCAGTAGCAGAGATTTTTGCTTGAGCTGGGTGAGCCAAGAACCCTTCCAACTGCTCAGTGGTTTGCCTCTCCAGTGGTGAAATCTGTCGCTTGGCTCCTGAGCAGCAGAGGAGTTCCTGTCTCTTGCTGCAGAAGGAGACAAATGGCAAGTCCTCAGATGAACCAAAACTGAGGATGCAGTGCTGACAGTGACTGGTGAAGGACTCTGGTGAGGCAGCAGTGAGCTGCTCCTCAGGACTGGGGAGGAAGCTGGGAGTTGCCTTCACCAGTCTGCCAAACTGGAAAGCTGCAGCCTCTGTGAGTATCAGTTGGTAAATGCAGAGCTGAGGAGCAGCATGCTTGCTGCAGAGCTGGCCCCTTCTTGGCACTTAGAACATCAGAGCCACTTCTGTCACCTCTTCAGCCTGCTGTGTTCCCAGGACTGAAGGAGGAAGAAGAGACCTCCAAGGAGTGGAAGGAGGCTTCAACACTGCCCTTGACATGTATGCTTGAGCATTGCCAAAAGTTCTCTGGCAGGGGCTGCTTCTCAGTGCTGTGGTTGGAATGCTGAATTGCAATCATTTTGGTAGTTCTCAGCCCACCTCCTCACACACAGTGCCTGGATTCAAGCTGGGTGCTAGCACCAGCTCCTAGTAAGCTCTGAGAGAAGGAGCAGTTGTGTGAGCTCTTCACTTGTGACCAGAGGATGGAGGGAGACCTTTCAGGAGTCCTGAGAGTCCTTGCTCTTGTGGTCTGACTGCCCACTTAGACTCTTGGGGCATTTATCTGCAGGAATCTGAACTTGTGATGCGCATGAGACTGCTTTAAAGTTTGGAGCCCCAGATGACTCTGCAGAATCCCATGCATTGTGTTTGGCTGAGCTGGCTTCCATCTGCAAGTGGATGGCTGCTGTCCCACAGTCGGCAGCTGCTTTTATCCAGAGCTGAGTGAAGGTTCTGATCATCTCCTAGGGGTGGCTGGCATGTCTGGTTTGCTTCTCTAGCAGAATTTGGTTTAGATGCATTCTGATTTTGGATTGGGGTTGGTGGTTTTTGTTTCTTTGTGTTTTGAAGGTGTGGATTTTTGAGGGTGTTGAATTTTTCATTTTAAGCTTGGTCTTTATAGTCTAGGAAATGGCTTGGTGGCTGCTTCCTAGCCTTAGGGATGTGTTCATGGAGCTCTCAGAGGAGTGGCCTCTCTAAACCACTTGGCTCAGTCCCCTTTTATCAGGCAGTAAAACACAGCTGGATGCTGGGGGATTTCCTCTCTGATCTCTGCTTTAAGTTCTGAATGCTTCACAGGCAGAACAAATGGAGAGGGCAGCAAAGTAGCATCTGGAGAAGTTGGAGCACTCAGCACCTGTTGGGTTGCATATTCTGGGGGAAGTGTTTCCTTGAGAAAAGTTCTGTGAACCCCTTGTGCTTTGCAGTTGGGGTGACTAGGTCTGGAACATGCTGCTGGGCTTTGTGTTGGGTTTTATTTAATGTTGGGCTGGGAAACACCAGACTTGAAAGAAGTGAGATAGAGGAGAGATTCTTTTCTGCAAGCCAGAAGCAAGCAGCTGACACTGAACAGTGATGCTTAGGTTTTCTGGTTTGTGTACTAGCAGAGCTTAATGCCACTGGAGGGCAGGTGACTGGTTGTGTGCAACAGAATAATTCTGTCTTTGTTTAGTGTATCTTTCTTACTTGGGGGAGGAAAAAGCCAACCCAACACCCCTGCAGAGAAACTCATGGCGGCTGCTACCTATAGGCCTGAAGGAGTGATGTCTGTGTTTCCAGCTTGCCCCCTCTGTGTTAAGCTGGACTTGAAACTTGCAGAGTGCAGTGTGGAGGTGTGAAGTCAGCCTGGAACCTTTCCTAGTCTGGTTCGTGGCTATGGTCACAGAGCAGGTGGGTGAGGTGGGCTGGGGCTTTGGAACACCTCCTGCAGCATTGCCCTGCTGAGCCAATGGAAGGTACTTTGGCTAACAAAGCACTGGCAAGGCAAATACTGGAGTGCTAACTGCCACTGCTTCTGGTGTTTCACTCTGCTTCAGTCAGGGACGTGGTTCTGGAACCAGCTCTGTTGTGTTTCAGGTGGAATCCTTCATCTTGGATCAGGATGATCTCGAAAACCCCATGTTGGAAACTGCTTCTAAACTGCTGCTGTCAAGTACTGCCGATGGTGCTGACCTGAGAACAGTGGATCCAGAAACCCAGGCAAGATTAGAAGCTTTGCTTGAAGCTGCAGGTAAGTACCTGTGTCCCGTAGGGTTTAACCCCAGCGCCCGTGCGGGACCTGCTTGCGTAAGTCTAATCCATGCCAGCATGGTACAGACACAGAACGTGAGGCAGTGTGAGCTTGGCAGGGCTGTGTGAGGCAGGGAGGAGGAAGAGGTTTGTTAAAGCACTCCAGAGCTAGGAAGGTCAGAGCTCCAGTGAAGGCCATGCTTCCAGTGCTGCATTTCTAACAGCCTGACTACAGACTGACCCCCGACCACAGCTTGCAGCCTTACAGCAGCCCCCAAATTTGTTTAGGCTGTGTTCTGTAGCAGTTACTTGCATGAAAAACTTTACCAGTTGCTGAGATTCAGTAGCTGTCATCGGAAACTGGTGGCTTTCATTCATGCCCAGCCCATCTGAGTGCTGCTTTGCCAGGGGCGCTGTCAACACCTAATCCTTTCTAGGGGAGCTGCGCTGCACTGTGTTTGCCGCCTTTGTGCCAGCAGATCTCAGAGGCTCACTTCCAACTTCTCTTCTCTCCTCTGGCACACCCCTGGACCAAAAGGAATAGGCAAGCTGTCCACAGCTGATGGTAAAGCCTTTGCAGACCCCGAGGTGCTCCGCAGGCTGACGTCGTCGGTCAGCTGCGCGTTGGATGAAGCTGCTGCGGCGCTGACCCGGATGAGAGCGGAGAGCACGGCCAGCGCGGGGCAGACGGACAAGTAAGCAGCTTCTCTGCCCAGCCTCTCCCACTCCTCTGCTGATTCTAGGAGCAGTTCTTCTGGTTTCCCTTCTGCTTACAGCATGCAGAAAGTCTTGCTCAAGTGGAATCAGTGCCAGGTTGTTGCCTGTGATTCTCCTGCTCGGTGTTCCTGGGCTGTCAGGTGTTGCAGTGGGGAGTGTATAGTGGTGGACAAGTTCTGCATGGGACAGCAATGTGCCATTGTGGCCAAGGAGGCCAATGGGATCCTGGGCTGCATTCAGAGGAGTGTGGCCAGCAGATCCAGGGAGGTTCTCCTCCCCCTCTACTCTGCCCTGCTGAGACCTCACCTGGAATCTTGCATCCAGTTCTGGGCTCCCCAGGTCAAGAGGGAGAGGGATCTGCTGGAGATAGTCCAAAGGACAGCTACCAGGATGCTGAAGGGACTGGAGCACTGCCCCATGAGGAGAGGCTGAGAAGGCCTGGGGGTGGTTAGTCTGGAGAAAAGAAGTCTGAGAGGAGATTTAATAAATGTTTATCAATATCTCAGGGCTGGGGCTCTGCTCACTTGCACCTTGTGACAGGACAAGGGGCAATGGGTAGAAACTCCAGCACAGGAGGTTCCACCTCAACATGAGGAGGAACTTCTTCACTGGAAGGCTCACAGAGCACTGGAGCAGGCTGCCCAGAGAGGTTGTGGAGTCTCCTTCTCTGGAGACTTTCCAGACCCATCTGGATACATTCCTGTGTGACCTGTGCTAGATTCTATTGTCCTGCTCTGGTAGGGGGGTTGGACTTGATGGTCCTTTGAGGTCCCTTCCAACCTCTAACTTCCTATGATCCTATGAAGCAGTTAATGCTGCTCAGAGTTCAGAAACCATGCTCCCAAGGATTTCCACTTGGCCAACTATAGAGGCAGTGTCTGAGCTCTCAAATGCTGTGGGCCTTAGAACAGGGGAGACACTGGACCAGGTTGCCCAGGGAGGCTGTGGATGCCCCCTCCCTGGAGGTGTTCAAGGCCAGGCTGGATGAGGCCTTGAGCAACCTGGGCTAGTGGAAAGTGCCCCTTGCCCATGGAGTAGATGATCTCTAAGGTCCCTTCCAACCCAAAGCATTCTCTGACTCTATGATGATGTAGACTGTGGTAACCTAAATGGTCATCCTGGAGGTGTTGTGAACTTGTGTCAGAGCCAAGCTCCAGCAGGGACTGAGCACACACAGGGCCCAGTTTGGGGATGAGTTAGGTGGAAATCCTCGTGTGACAATGGCACCTCTTCAATTAGCACTTCTCCAGCTTCTGTTTCCCTTCTGGCTGCCTGCATCCTCGCAGCACGTTAGGTTTCCACTCTGGGTGTAGGAGCAGCCTCCCAAGCATGCTGCATTTGTCACCTGTGACACTCTCTCTGTCCCTCCAGCCGCAGCTTGGCAGAGGCCTGCTCGGAAGGAGATGTGAACGCTGTGCGCAAGCTGCTGATCGAAGGACGGAGCGTCAACGAGCACACAGAGGAGGGGGAGAGCCTCCTTTGCTTGGCCTGCTCAGCAGGGTATTATGAGCTTGCACAGGTTGGTTTCCTTCTCTGTCTGTGTGTATTGTACAAAAATGGGACTCCAGAAGAACATTGGTCCCCGTGAGCACAGTCAGACGTTGGAATCGTCTCCCAGGGGAAGCAGTGGGGTCCCCTGCATTGGCCCAGCACACTTTGACTGTGTCCAGTTCAGGGCCTCTCAGTTTCAGAAAGATGTTGAGTTGCTTGAACGTGTCCAAAGAAGGGCAGCAAGGCTGGTGAGGAGTCTGGAGCACAACCCTATGAGGAGAGGCTGAGGGAGCTGGGGGTGTTTAGCCTGGAGAGGAGGATGCTCAGGGGAGACCTCATTGCTGTCTACAACTACCTGAAGGGAGGTTGTAGCCAGGTGGGGGTTGGTCTCTTCTCCCAGGCAACCAGTGACAGAAGGAGAGGACACAGTCTCAAGCTGTGCCAGGGCAGGTTTAGGCTGGATGTTAGGAAGAAATTCTTCACAGAAAGAGAGATTGGCCACTGGGATGGGCTGCCCAAGGAGGTGGTGGAGTCACCATCCCTGGAAGTGTTTAAAATAAGACTGGATGAGGAACTTGGTGCCATGGTTTAGTTGATCAGATGATGCTGGGTGATTGGTTGGACTTGGTGATCTCTGAGGTCTTTTCCAAACTGCTTAATTCTGTGATACTGTAACTTAACCTAGAAAGGTTTGACCAGATGGTCCTTGGGATCCCTTCCAACCTGGCACTCTGGGATTCTATGAAAAAATCAGTGTTGAGCTGATGTGTCCCAGGCTTGCTCACCTGGGAGGTAACAGAACGTGGCAGTTAACTGAGTCTTTGTGCTTCCCATCTCCAAGTGTTTCTGCCACAGACCTGTGTGTGGGGGAAGGTGGGGGCTCTGTGTGGCATTCCAACCATCTCTGCACAGGCTGGTTTGTCACTTGTCAGCACTGTTGCTCACCCTTCTGTTGGCAGGTTCTGCTGGCAATGCATGCTAATGTGGAGGACCGTGGCATTAAAGGAGACATCACACCTTTAATGGCTGCTGCTAATGGGGGACATGTCAAAATTGTCAAGCTGCTGCTAGCTCATGGTGCTGATGTCAATGCACAGTCATCCACAGGTAAGCCAGCGTGGGGCAGCTGCTGGGACTTAGTGTGCAGGAAACCAGCTGGGAATTTGGGAAGAAGGGCTCTGCAAGCACTACTGAAAGCTTCCAACCTGAGGCATTCTGTGGTGTCTCCCTCCTTTTGTTTTTCTCCCCTCTTAGCTGTGGCAGCTGGGTGGGTACTTGTGTTGATGTGACCAAATTGGGACATTGTTTTCCTTTGCGTGGCCTTGAAGTGGAGAAATTGTCTGTAGTCAGCAGTCCCTGACTGGTGGAGTGCTGCCCCTGAGTGATGAGGGAAGTTGGGATGCCAGGAGTCCCTTTATTTTTATTCTTGTTCTGAGCAGTTCTGCTTTGCCCTTGAACTTCTCTGGAGGTGTCTTTCATGAAGGCAGCTTCTTTGTTCTGCTCAGATCCATGTTTCTGTGGTGTTGCCATGGAGGTTGTTTTCCTCTCCTTGTAAAGACTGGAGGCATTTTGGATCTAACCCTTTTTGGGTGTTCAGGGCCTGCTTCAGCAGCTCATTCTGCTCCTTGCTTTCAGCCTTACAGCACAGCCCTGCTGCTAAACAGGAAAAAGGATGGGTTTGGGGATGGAAGCTGGGATTAGCTGGGGTGGAAACGGGAACAGAAGTGCAGCAATGCAGTCACCAGGCACATGGAGCTCTTGTGTCTCTTAGCACTGAGCTACTTGGTGCATAGCTCTCTGGTTCCTCCCCTCTCCCTGCAGTTCTTGGTCTGTAGCCTGAAACAAGCCTGTTCATGAGGTAGCCAGGTAAAAGGGATGAGATGAGGAGAGGCTGAGACACCTGGGGCTGCTTAGACTGGAGAAGAGGAGGCTGAAAGGGAATCTTACCAACTTCTATAAGTACCTGAGGGGTGGCTGAAGGGGCCAGGCTCTTTTTGGTGGTGTCCTGTGATAGGACAGGGGGCAATGGACACAAACTGGAACCCAGGAAGTTCCACCTCAACATGAGGAGAAACTTCTTCAGTGTGAAGGTGCTGGAGGCCTGGAGCAGGCTGCACAGAGAGGTTGTGGAGTCTCCTTCTCTGGAGACATTCAAGCCCCATCTGGATGTGTCCCTGTGTGGCCTGCCCTAGGTGACCCTGCTTTGACAGAAGACTTGGACTCTCTCTCCAGAGGTCCCTTCCAACCCCCCCCCCCCCATTCAATGGGGTAGTGCAGGAGCTGAAGCACCCAGTGCAGGAATGCTCACCAAATACTCTTCTCACCCCTTCTTCTCTTCTGCCTTTAGGCAACACAGCCCTGACCTATGCCTGTGCTGGAGGCTACGTGGATGTTGTGAAGGTCCTGCTGGAGTCAGGTGCTAGCATTGAGGACCACAATGAGAATGGTCACACTCCTCTGATGGAGGCAGGAAGTGCTGGGCACGTGGAGGTGGCCAGAGTGCTGCTGGAGAACGGAGCAGGCATCAACACCCATTCCAACGAGTTCAAGGAGAGTGCCCTGACGCTGGCCTGCTACAAAGGTACAGCTGCACGGGCTGCTCACACCTCTGGGACAAGGCTTTCAGACAGGGAGCTGTCCTGCTTTGCTCTCCAGCACAGAAGGAACTGAAAAGCTAGAAACAGAGGCATTTCTGCTGCTTCTGTCCTGGTTGGGATAGCACACAGCACGTATGCACCAAGTGTGAGAGGCTGCAGAGTGTGGGGACAGCAAATGGCAGCATAACAGACTTCTAGCCAGGCCTTTATGATGCTTCTGAAGGTTTTTCTGTGCTCTGCTCAATGAGTTTTGAGGAAATAGCATCCTTCAGCATGGAGTGAGTGTGGGAAGCTTCCTGTAGTGCAACTGGATTTTACAAGATGCATCTGCTTAGGTTTAGAAGGTTGGAGCCAGGAGGGAGTTGGTCTTTTCTTATGTGCAGCAAGTGACAGGACAAGAGGAAACAGCCTCAGGTTGTGCCAGGATAAGGTTCAGGATGGATGTGAGAAACAATTTCTTCCCAGCAAGAATTGTCAGGCTCTGGAAGAGGCTGCCCAGGGAGGTGGTGGAGTCCCCATCCCTGGAGGGATTTCAGAGGTGTGGATGTGGTGCTGAGGGATGTGGTTCAGTGGCAGTGGCTCAGCAGCAGTTACTGGGACTGTGAGCTCTGGGTGAATGGTTGGGTTTGATGATTTCAGAGGTCTCTTCCAACCTCAACAGTTCCATGGTTCTATGAAATTACTCATATTTAAAGGAGTTAGACTTGGAAAATATGCAGGATCTAAGGTCTTGCCTTTTAGGTGTCAGTTCTCTCCAAGAGCTGTTGGATGGCCTTCTCTTGGGAGGATTCCTGTGGATGGCTCAGTTCCTACAGGCATGCTCAGGAGTGTGATGGTCTCTCTGCTTCATATGGTGGTCTGAGAGTCACTGAGCTCAGGCACTGCTTAGAAACCCAGGAGCTCTAAATCCTCAAAACCAAGCGAGTTGAAGGGGAAACCAACACAACCCCCAGCATTCTGTTGATGGAAAACATCTGGTGTCCTTGCACAGAATAAATCACCTGGGTGAGGCTCCTGCAGTGTGTACTGTTGGACTTTGAAGGCACCTGAAGGAACAGGTCCTGCAGGCACCAAGTGGTTTGGATTGTACCTGTAGTAACTACACTGTTAGCAGTCTGTGTGCATTGCATGTGTAGTCATGAGCACAACTTTTCACAGGGTTTCGTGGTGGTTGTTTTTTCTCTTGCCTTCATTATGTGCACCAGACTCTATCTGTGACTTGGGAGATGCCCTTTGCAAGGTGGTGTTTATCTCTCAAATATCTTCTCCATCCAGGCCATCTAGAAATGGTGAGATTCCTGCTGGAAGCTGGTGCAGACCAGGAACACAAGACAGATGAGATGCACACTGCTCTGATGGAGGCTTGCATGGTGAGAGATGGAAGGCTTCAGCAGTGAGGCTGGGGAGACAGTGGAACAGGTTGCCCAGGGAGGTTGTGGGTACCCCCTCCCTGGAGGTGTTCAAGGTTAGGTTGGATGAGCCCCTGAGCAAGCTGGGCTGGTGGGAGGTGTCCCTGCCTATGGCAGGGGATTGGAACTGGATGATCTTGAAGGTCCCTTCCAACCCAACCCCTTTTAGGATTCTATGAATCTCTGCAGAGCCAGCTGCCTTCTCTAGGGCAGCACTGAACAGGAGTAGCTGTGCAGACCTGTTTGTGTATGTGGCACAGGAGTGGGGCACTTGAAACCTTGTCCTACAAGGGTCTTCTGCCTCTGAGGTTTTTTTGCAGGCAGCAGCTAACTAACCCAGGTTTAATGCCAACGAGTTGTTGGGCAATGCAGCTCCCCTCCTGGCAGCAGGAAGCAGGTTTGTCTGGTTTGTGCTTCCCCTTCCTGAGCACCTGCTGTGCCACTGTGAGGGCTGAGGACTGCTTGCCCACACTGGTTGGTCTTTAAAACACACTTGGTGTGCTTCTGCAGGTTGCCAGACAACCTTCTGTGATCTAATGGCAGTGCTGAGGCTTTTCCCAGCTGCTGTAGAGGAGCTCTGCAGCAGCACCCCAGACATCTGTCAGAGCACAGATCACATCTCCTGCTGTTACCAGCAGATCTCAGGGCTGCTTGGCTCACATCAGTAATTCTGAAGCATCCCTTTGCCCTGCTGCTTGCCACCCTGGTTGGGAAGCAGGGATGAGGAGTGAGCTCTCTTGCCAGAGCCTGATGGCTGAGGCACCATCTCTGCGTCTCCCTGAGGAAAGATTCTTTATGGAGCCTTGGAGTTTTGCCCTAAAATAGTCTCATCACTTCATGTAAAAGGTGAATATGTCCTAGTTAATGTCCTAGATATTTTTCTGAGAGGAAATAATGTTTTGCTCCCTGGATATCAGAAGGAGGTATAAAACACTTCAGAAAACGAAGCATGAAAATGTCAACCACAGTCTCATCTTCTAGTCTGGAAAAGAGCTTTTTGGGGTTGTGGTTTCCAGCTTGGGGAGGATGGCAGCAGCTCTGATTTGCTGCCTCTTGCTGGCTCACCTGAGCTCAATGTGTACTTGGGTCCTTCAGTGACAGCTTTGGGAGGACAGCCTCCTGTTCCTGGGAAGCTGCTGGTTTCTCTGTGTACTCCTCCTGTATTTTGCGTGTCAGCCCTTTCCCCATTGTGGTTACTCCAGGATTTGAATGGTGGCAACATCCTGATGGAGAAAATGAGCTTGGAGAAGTTGTGCTATGCCACTGTCAGGCTGCCAGTGTAAACACAGAGCTGGCAGGCCACTTCAAATAGCTCCTGAAGTGGTGGCATACTGAAAGCATGACCAAGAGCAGATGCTCAGACGGTTTCTGAAGGAAGAAAGCAAACTTGGGAGCTAAAACCAGTTTGACTACATGGTTCTGGTGTCTGGAAGATCCTGCCAGGATCCTGGCTCTAGCTCAGGTGCCTCTGGTGATGTAGGAGGAACCCCTGGCAAATGGTCTGGGTTTGGCTTTTCCTTTGGTGGGAGAAAGTAAGCTCTAGAGTGACAGCTTTGGAGAACAGCAGCAGTTCTTCTGCTTGGATGACCTTCTGATCTTGTGGTTTTTTAACTCTTAGGATGGCCATGTGGAGGTGGCAAGGTTGCTTCTTGACAGTGGAGCTCAGGTGAACATGCCTGCTGACTCTTTTGAGTCTCCGCTGACTCTGGCAGCCTGTGGTGGGCATGTGGAACTGGCAGCTTTGCTCATTGAGCGGGGAGCCAACTTGGAAGAGGTGAATGATGAAGGCTACACACCACTGATGGAAGCAGCTAGAGAAGGTCATGAAGAGATGGTGGCACTGCTACTTGGTCAAGGTAACTGTTGCACTGTGTTCCTTGGGCTGTAATCCAGTAGGCAGCTGCCTGTGTGAGGGCAAAGTCTGGGTTACTGTAACAAAAAGGAAACAAAAAGTTTCCTTCTTCATCTTCTGATCTTTTCGAGCAGCAGGGTTGGTTTGTTAGCAAAATCTCCTTTGCTCTACTGGAGACCTTACTGCAACCTGCAGCAAGCCTATGGGAAAGGTGGGGATGGACATTTTAGCAGGGCCTGCTGTGACAGGACAAGGGGTGAGGGCTTGAAACTAAAGGATGGCAGACACTGCCCAGAGTTGTGGGAAATGTTCCATCCCTGGGACCATTCCAGGTCAGGTTGTTTGGGGCTTTCAGCAACCTGCTCTAGTTGAGGATGTCCCTGCTGGTTGCAGGGCTGTTGGGACTGGATGAACTTTGAAGGTCCCTTCCAATCCAAAACATTTTATGATCCTACTTTGTAAGTGATTGTGCTGAATGGCTCTCCAGAACAGATTAGCACCTTCCAGTCAGGCACTGAGTAGTGAGCATGTGGGTTCCACCATCGTGCAGGGTGTAAGTTAGCCACATGTTCACTGTTGACTCTCCTGAGGTGGTGCTACTGCTGAAAAGCTGTTGAGAAGCACTTTGTGTCCCTCAGAGGGGGTTTCAAAGCACTTAAGTCAAAATCTCCTAGTTTGATACACTTCCAGGTTTGGAAGAAAAATCCCTGCAGCTTCTAGAAATGAGATGGGGAAGAAGCCAGCTGCCTTGTGCATCAGGAGATCTGCTGGGGCTGCTTGTCTGATGGGTGTGGGTTTGGTGCTTTGTTTGAAGGAGCCAACATCAACGCTCAGACAGAGGAGACGCAGGAAACGGCGCTGACGCTGGCATGCTGCGGAGGCTTCTTGGAGGTGGCTGATTTCCTGATTAAAGCAGGAGCTGACATAGAGCTTGGCTGTTCCACACCCTTGATGGAAGCTGCTCAAGAGGGTCACTTGGAGCTGGTTAAATATTTATTAGCTGCAGGTATGGAGTGATATTTTTGTTCAGAGTTTACTTGTAAAGACTTTGTGTCTTTCCTTCCCCCTCCCCCTATTTCACAACATTTTCATTAGCAGCAGCTTGAAGCTGACTGCAAAGGTTTGTGGAACCTTAAGTACTACTACTTGGACCTCCTTATGGCAGAGAGGTTGGAGTAGATGAAATCTAAGGTCCCTTCCAGCCTGAACCATTCTATGATTAATTTAGCTTTTGAGGGCAAAGTTGATGTAAACTTGCTTGAGACTGAACTTCCAGTTTCTTTAAGTGGGGTTAAGTTGCAAAGTTCATGGATACTGGGTTGGAAGGGGGAAGGTGAAAAATTTGCTGCCTGATTTGTAAAGATTCTGAGGAGACTTGGATGGTTTCTGTAAGGACCTTCACTAAGCTTAGGTGCTCCTTACTGCTCCACAGGGGCCAACGTGCATGCAACAACAGCTACAGGGGACACAGCACTGACCTATGCCTGTGAGAATGGTCACACTGATGTGGCAGATGTCCTGCTGCAGGCAGGGGCAGATCTGGTAAGTCCCCACCTCTCCAAAACCATTTCATTAGCAGATGAAATGATTAATATCTGATTTTTGGTCCCATGCTCGTTGCTGAAAACTGAATGAGTTTGCTGTTAACTGTTAGAGTTATACTCAGGTTGTCTTTTAGTCTTTTTGCTTTTAGCTGAGTGAGGATTGGAGATGCTTTTCTAACGGATTTTGGGCTGTTTAATTACCTGGAAGTGCTTAGGTTGGTTGCAGTGCTCTGGTGATTGATGTCTGAAGCCTTTCCAAGCCATTTGAGGTTGCTTGTAAATAAAACTGGAGGATTTTGTTCCTGTCATGTGCAGTCCTGAGCACCACTCGGCTTTGGGGTGTTGAGCTGCTTATGGGTTAGAACCTGTAGAGTTGTCCTATTCCTTATGGAGCAGACAATGTATAGCTGTGCTCTGCTGTCATATCTTTGGTGTGCCAGAATGGAATTCAGATGATGGAGATAGATTGATTTTTAGTTTTAGTGGGCTTGTACACCAGTGTGGTATCCAAAAGTGACATTAAGCCTGAAATGGTGCCAGGGGAAGGTTAAGTTGGAGATTAGAAAAAATTCTTTCACTGCAAGAGTGATCAAGGATTGGAACAAGCTTCCCAGGGAGGTGGTGCAGTCCCCATCCCTGGAGGTGCTCAAGAACCTTGGCTCTTCAGGACATGGTGCTGTTGGGTTGATGGTTGGACTCAGTGATCTTAGAGGTCTTTTCCAACCCAAACAATTCTGTGTTTCTATGACAGAACAGAATTGGTTTAATTAAAATCCCCACCATGTGCTTGATTGCTTCTTGCCCAGGAGTCTCAGCCCAGTCCAAAGGCAGAGTTTCATCTGTCTGCACCGTAAACTCCGTTCAAATGTCACGGCAACTTTTATGGCTGTAGCTTGTGGAACACCAAAAAGAGATCTTCCATCTCTGGTGTCTTTCCCTTCAAACCCACTAAAGGCTGAATTGCATCCTGTCATGTGCTGCTCTGGAATTCTGAATTGTAACCCACTCTCCATCTGCTCCAGGAGCATGAATCAGAAGGTGGAAGAACTCCTCTGATGAAGGCTGCGAGGGCAGGTCACGTTTGCACTGTGCAGTTCTTGATCAGCAAAGGTAAGAGTGGGAAAAGGCTTTGGGTTTCCTGCTGCTAGGAGTACTCAGAGTTGAGGAATGTCAGTACCAGTGTGGCTTCCTTGGCTTTATTTCCAGTACTTTAAAAACTCAGTTAGATTATTGATTCTCAGACCAGGCCTGGAACGGTCACCTCTGGTTTCTGGTGAGCTCAGTAGGATCTGCAGCTGCTTCTCAAACTGGTTGTGTTGCAGCCTCTAGTTCCTGGTGAGAGCAGCAGTGGGCACTGGGAGTCTCCATGCTCTGGAGCAGCAGCTTTGAGCATTCTCCTTTCAGTGTTTCAGGTGGTGCTGCCTCTCACTTTGTGACACATTAGATGGGAATTGACTGGTTGAATTTCTCCAGCCACGGAAAGTTAGGTTTTGATATTTAAGGCAAATGCTCACTTCTTGCTGCTTTTGGTAGAGAACTGTTGGGGGTTTGTGCCTGAAGTAATCTTTGTCCTGTTTTTTGAAGGAGCAAATGTGAATAGGACCACAGCTAACAACGATCACACAGTATTGTCACTGGCCTGTGCTGGAGGTCACCTGGCAGTTGTGGAGTTACTGCTAGCTCATGGTGCTGATCCCACACACAGACTGAAGGTTGGTCACTCACCTACCTTGGTTTCCTCTGAGGTCTTTTGTTCCTCTTAGAACTAACAGTACCCAAGGGAACTGGTTCCTTGGTGCTCTCTTCAACTGACCCAGGAGTCATGATCTAAATAGAAGTAAGATGGAAGAGCTGCTGTTTCCACAAGCAGACATGCTCAGCAGCATGATTCTGGGAGGTGGAGGTAGGAGAACTGCAGGGCTGTTAATGACCAGGGATCTAAAGGTTGTGCTCTAATGATAACTGTGGAAGAAGAAAACATTTTAGAAGTACTAGTGGGGATATTTTTAAGTTGAGATGTGGACTTGGTGCAGATGAGAGAATATTTGTTGAAAGCAATTTTGGAGACACCGTGCCCATATCTCCCAAAATGCCTCAATATTGTCCTGTTTTGAGGATGCTCTTCTCTTACACTGAGATCTTTCCCTCTTTAGGATGGCTCAACGATGTTAATAGAGGCAGCAAAAGGTGGTCACACCAGCGTGGTTTGTTACCTCCTAGATTACCCAAACAACTTGCTTTCTGCTCCTCCACCTGATGCTACTCAGCTGACCCCACCATCCCATGATTTAAATAGGGTAAGATTGAAGTGCTGGATCTTTGTGGGGCTTTTGTGCATTGCTTCTTAGCAGCTTACTTAAGGGTTTTAAGAGATGAGAGGAAAGTCAGTCCTGTCATTTCATGAGCTGTAGGTGAACACACTTAAAATGACTGTGAGCTGTTGTGAGAATGGTGAAGGCTCTCAGCATCACCGTGGTGCTTTCACTGTTGTTCTTGCTGCTCTATAAAATAGTTAGAAAAAATGATGGGGGGGGAAACCCCAGCAAGTGAGCAGCTCTGCTTTCACCAGGCTCTTCAGAGCTGCATTTGTTAGCCCTTTGTGGCTTGTATTTGCTTTGCTGTAGC